>NC_080539.1:333251801-333574614 GCF_028640845.1 Ahaetulla prasina
TTGTTGTATGAGCCAATCGTCATTCAATCCTCCCTGTTATGAACAGACTGCTCAAAACGCTTCTTTCATATAGATCACTCCTATTCCTATTCAGTTCTATTCCATACCCGCTCAATTATTACTTTTTTTCCCCTGACATCCACACATTTCACTTCCATATTACAAAGCAGGGTTGTAGTGTTTGTATCTTTGTACAATGGAACACACATGATCCAATGTTTATGTTTTTCATTATACAGTAATCTTAATTTTTTAAAAAATCAAAATGCTTGATGACCAACAGTAGATGGTGCTACTACGCTGAGAAATGAATGCCTGGTTATTGTCTTGGAGAAGCTGTGTTGTTGCGTGCATTTGAATAGGGAACAGTGTGTTTTCCTCCGAACTATTTTTAGCACTATACTAGCCAAAACAATGCCAAATCTATGCAGAGGCCAATTGCTCTATCATCTAGAAAAACAAGTTTCAATGACAACACAGAAAAGGAAAACATATCTTGATAAAGAAAAACTCCGTAGGGATTATCTCCAAGTAAACCTTAAGTCTGCCTTGCACACCTGTTAAGAAAAGCCACTCTGTTCTGCTCCCTGTGCCACCAGAAAGCTAACACTGCTGGAACTGCAGCTCAAGAAACATCAAATCTTTGCATCTTTTATCCAGTAGGAACCACAAGAGTAGAGGTTCAAGCCAGGAATTTTGTTTTTCTTCTTTCCCATATTAGAAAACTGATATTTTTAGATTTCCCCTTCACTTGTCTTCCTATTAGAAGGATAAAGTGGCATCTTTCATCTTCTTTACCTTACCGTGAGGAGAGAAATCGCTGAGAGGCAGCTTTGTGTTAGAGCTGATAACTTCCTTAGTAAGCTTTATTTGTCCTTTTGGACTTTAAAGTTCTGTCTCTAGATATGGTTAGCAGCAGTGGTGGGTTTCAATTTTTTTTACTAACGGTTCTGTGGGCGTGGCTTGGTGGGCAAGGCATGGCTTGGTAGGCGTGGCTTGGTGGCCATGACAGGGGCAGGATACTGTAAAGTCTCCATTCCCTCCCCACTCCAGGGGGAGGTTACTGCAAAATCCCCATTTCCTCCCAATCAGCTGGGACTTGGAGGCAGAGAATAGATGGGGGTGGGGCCAGTCAGAATTTTTACTACCGGTTCTACGAACTACTCAAAATTTCTGCTACTGGTTCTCCAGAACTGGTCAGAACCTGCCTCTGGTTAGCAGGTTTGTGTCCATTTTCTGCTCAGCTAAAGGTTGATTAAAGAGAATGACCTGGAGGATTCCAGCTAGGCGTACTACAATATTTCCTTACAATAAAATGATTAGAACAGGCAACTAATCTGGCCTGAAAAGGCTGGAGATCATTACATGGCAGGGAATCATAGAACTGGCAAGGACCTTTTAGGTCTTCTAGTTCGACTCCCAGCCCAAGACAGGAGTCCTTATATTAATTATCCTGGATAACTGGTTGTTCAAACTTTTCTTGAAAACCTACAATGATAGAGCACTCACAATTCTGGGAGACAAGTTGTTCCATTGATTAACCATTCTCACTGTCATAATTCCTTATTTCCAGGTTGAACCTTCCTCTGACTAGCTTCCACCCACTGCTTCTTGTCCTGTCCTCGGGTGCTATGGAAAAATTGACACCCTCTTCCCTCTGACAGCCATTCAAGTATTGGAAGGCTGCTATCATGTCTCCCTTGAGCCTTCTCTTCATTAGACTAAACATACCTAGTTTTCTTAGCCGTTCATTGTATGATTTAGCCTCCTATCATCTTTGTTGCTCTTCTCTGCACTCTTTCTAGGGCCTCAGCATCTTTGGTGACTAGAACAGGATACAATATTCCAAATGTGAGCTCACTAGTGCAGTACAAATACTATCAATTCCTGTGATCTTGATGCTATCACCTGTTGATGCAGCCTAGAACTGAGTTGGCTTTTTTTGATAGCTGCTGAACGTTGCTGACCCATACTTAAGTGGTGATCCACCAGGACAGCTAGATTGTCCTACTGTTGTTGAGCCAGGTGCCTGCTAGCATCGCCTAGCATCTATTCTTGCCAGAAGTTATATGATGAAAAGTAAAGTATACATGCTTACATAGAACTCTTCTGGACCCCAATTAGGTCTTCATATTTATTTATTAAACTATATATTGTCTCAGTCTGATCTCTAGATATAAAAAAATATAACACGTATGTATGAAAAAGGATTTATTTATTTATTTATTTATTTATCATATGCCTTACAAGGTCAAGGAGGCTACAAAACTATGCACATGTAGAAGTTCCTGCAGCCGACAGTTGTTAGTCCATTTGTTGCACTGGTGTACCACAAGAGAATGAATTAGCTTCACACCAGCTTGTCCTGCAGAGTTTTCAGAGGGAGTCGGCTCATATGGGACTTTCCTCCACCTTTCCTCTACTGATGGCATTCGGGCAGATTCAGAGCCAGTTCCAGTTCCCCATGCAGAAAACAGTCAGCACTTTCCCACAACTGAAATGGTGGTACCTATCTATCTACTCACAAACAAAGTTTTTGAATTGCTAGATGAGCAGGAGCTAGGGACAAGAGAGGGGAGCTCACCCTATTCCACGGAACTGGACTCAAACCACCGGAGTGCTGGCAATTGTTCAGCACATCCAGTGTCATTAAGCCTCTGTGCCACAGCATTCCCCAAAAGGTCCCAATACTCTTATGACTGAAAATAAATGGACATCATACCACCCTCCCTATGAAAACCTTGGAATGCTGATAGATAAGATGAGAAAACAGATTGCTCATAAGCAGCACAGAGACCCTATAGTAAGCTTTATTGTTGTTTTCAAATGCACCAGAGCTGAGCCAGAAATAATGAGATTAGTTTTAAACAGTCACAAAATAGTTGTATAGAAGTTAAAGGCTTTTATTTTTTTATTTATTTTGTCACACAGTATATTTAAGCATAAGCATGAAATAACTATGCAATATATAAGCATGAGTATGTAATAACTATATTAATTGGATATAATGAAAGGAAACAATAGGACAGAAATGGTAGGCACTCTTGTGATCTTATGCATGCCCCTTTTCTCAAGCAGTATGCCAGTAGCCCTTACTTATGACCACAACTGAGCCCAAAATTTCCATTGTTAAGCAAAACAGTTGTTAAGTAAATTTTGTCCCATTTTATGACCTTTCCTGTCACAGTTGTTAAGTGAATCACTGCAGTTATTAAGTTAGTAACGTGATTGTTAAGTGAATCTGGCTCCCCCATTGACTTTGCTTGTCAGAGGGTTGAATAAAATAGAATTTTTTATTGGTCAAGTGTGATTGGACACACAAGGAATTTGTCATTGGTGCCTATGCTCTCAGTGTACATAAAAGAAAAGATACGTTCATCAAGAATCATAAGGTACAACACTTAAGGATAGTCATAGGGAACAAACAAGCAATCAGGAAACAATCAATATCAATATAAATCGTAAGGATACAAGCAACAAAGTTACAGTCATAAGTGGAAGGAGATGGGTGATGGGAACGATGAGAAGATTAATAGTAGTGCAGAACTTAGTAAACAGTTTGACAGTGTTGAGGTAATTATTTGTTTAGCAGAATGATGTCATTCGGGAAAAAACTGTTCTTGTGTCTAGTTGTTCTGGTGTGCAGTGCTCTATAATGTTGTTTTGAGGGTAGGAGTTGAAACAGTTTATGTCCTGGATGTGAGGGATCTGTAAATATTTTCACAGCCCTCTTTTTGACTCGTGCAGTATACAGCTCCTCAATGGAAGGCAGGTTGGTAGCAATTGTTTTTTCTCCAGTTGCAAAATGTTTGTTTGTTTTTTTGTCAAACATGTACAAGATAGCAAGTATAAGTATGAACATAAATATGAACAAAGAAAGTAAATACAGATAATGGGGACAGTAAGACAGGGACACAAGACAACATAAATACATGCCAGTTGCCAAACATCCAATTTTGATCATGTGACCATGGGTGTGTTCCAACAGTTTTAAGTGTGGAAGATGGTCATAAATCATTTTTTAGTGCCATTGTAACTTTAAACAATCACTAACCGAATGGTTGTAAATTCAAGACTATCTGTATTTTTCTATTAGATATGGTACATTTAATTTTACAATAAATCTGTTCAGATTTGTCTGTGTGCTTCGGTATTTAAATAGAAAGTGTTGTGGGAAACTAATGTTTATAGCTGAACATTTTATCAATAAGAATAATTTAGTTCCATAGATAAATTTATCTATATTTATAAATCAATGTATCTGTAAATACATGGGCTAGATATGGAGAATCTCAGCCAGTGAGACTTCACTCAGAATAAAGAAGAGTATAGATATGTATCTCTTTCCGATTACTTGAATCCATACATTATTTTTAAAGCAAGAGGTCAAGATCAGTGGCCCCCAAACTTTTGGGCACCAGGGACCGGTTCCGTGGAGAGAATTTTTTCTGCAGACCGGAAGGGGCGTGGTTTCATGTGCTGCCTGTATCCTGCAGATAGGCTGTGTTTGTTTGTGCAGACCAGCTTCTGGCATCCTGTAGACCGCTGTCAGTCCACGGACCGGGGATTGGAGACCCCTGGTGAGATGGTTGAAATAGGATCCCAAGTTTAGTTTTCAGCTAATTATCATCAGGCTTTAAAGCTATGAATTTTTTTTTCTTCTACATCCACATTCAGTTCACACAAAGTGATTCCCACCAGTAAGAACAGGGAGCAGTAAAGGGAAAAAGCCATGAAAGCTAATACTGGTAATCGGCTGCATTAGTATCGCTTAGTGAAGGGAGATGTTAAAGCAGGAGGTCTGTTTCATATTGTAGGTGCTTAACTTGCTTAACCACCATTCATTCAGTGACCATTCATAGTTTTGATGAAACTGAACTAATGTTACTTATGCCTAATCTTCAAAGTTATAACCATTGCAGCACTCCGCTGGTTACCTGACCAAATTTGGGTGCTTAGCAGTTTGCACACATTTACAACTGCAGGGTATGCTTCAGTTCCCCTCACCCATCTATCTTCTCCCCATCTCTGTCTCTTTGACTGCCCTGCCTTTCATCTCTGTGGCACCCTGTCTTTGGCCCTCCACTGCCACTTCCACCTTGCTCTCAACCACCCCTGCCATCTGGCACTCTGCCACCCCTGCCACCCTACTTCATTGCCTCCACTGCCCTTCCCAAGATACTCAACGTTTTGGTCCATATTTTGTAGTGTGATTGAATCATCATCATTGTCGACATCAAAGGCCTTAATATTATGATATAAATGTCCTAGCTTTATTGTCTAGGTCAGAGGTGGGGAACTATGGCCCTTTTATGACTTGTGGACTTCAACTCTCAAAATTCCTTAGCCAGCCATGCCATAGTCCCCAACTCTGATGCAGATGATGCTGAACAAAGGTCCCAGTATTTCTCACAATTAGCTGAAGTATAAAGATTGGCTTATATTCCAATCTTTTCCATTAAAAATGTCTATGGTAAATTTGGTCATTTATAATCTGTCCTCCCAAATGAACTGCATTTGCAATTTTACGAATGCTCTTTTTTTTCTGGATTTTATTTGTCCCATCAGTATATTCTGACTTTCTACCAAAATTTGGACTTCTCCAAACCATTCTATAGTTTCATTAATGCCCAATGCCCTTTCCTAAAACATCCTAACATCAAATCCCAGGGGCTTACTTCCTGGGAACTCAGATTATCATCCCTGCGGTTATATAGCTATATGGTAATTGGTTTCTCAAAATTGATTTATCTGCCTTATTAGAAGAGTAGAGCTCAAAGTTCCACTCTACTTACATTTAGATTGGCTCATGAGATTAAATAGCCCTTGTTCCTGCTCTATATTAAGATTCTCCTGTCAGTATTCCTTTGGTACTCTATGGAAGGAATATAGGCTCAAATTTAATATATTTCTATCTATTTACTCCACTTGTTTATGCATTAAAGTTTGGCTGAAAAGCTCTAGGGGTCAATGCAGCTGAAAAGAAAGTTAATTTATATCTTTACATCATACTTGTACACTGGCATTCATATAACACAATACAGTGTTACTTAACCCTAACCTAAACTCCAAGAAAAAATGTTGTGATTTTGAAATATTTACAACAGTTTGCAGGACTGGTCTATCACTGGCTAGTTGGCCTTTTTTGGATATTGGAATATTGAAATCTTTCTATGAAAATACCATAAACACTTCAGATAACAATGAATCACAAATACAAAGAATGTCCTGCTTCTGAGGTCTGGCAGACAAATCTGAATTACAATCTAATGATTAGGGAAAGTTTGGCCTGTGATGTAGTGAAACAGTGTTTATGTCCTTGGCACTTCTTTATAATCATAGAACTGGAAGGGGCTCATCAAACAGCAGCCTGTGTATTAGATATCCTGAGATCTCTTCTGCAAGCCAGAAAATACAACCAAAATTATGGATTCAGCTTGTAGTGGACACCTTTGTCATAATAATAATAATAAAAAGGAACAGCTAGGAAAGATACATGAAACCATCAATATCTTCAAAGGAATAAAATTTACAAGGGAAAAGAAATAACACACTATTCTTCCTGGATATTCTCATCAACAGAACAAATGGTTCAACTTAAAAACACAATATTGTAAAAACTACCCACACTAGTGCTCCACTACCAAAGTAGTAATTCAACTGCAAACACAGTGCAGCAACCCAGACACCAGAAAAAGAAAACAGACAATCTATACAACATCTTCCAACAAATGGGTACTCAAACAACTTTATCAAAAAATGCCTGACCATCAACTCACTACAACACAACCAATACAAGTTATAGAAAAGATAATATTTTCATATGTCAAAAACAATTCAGAAACAACCAAGACTATTATGCTCACACAGCATCACTGTAGCACACAAACCAACTAATGCTCTCCAAAGACCTTATGTAAGCCAAAAGCCCCAGTAATCCTAGAAGAAGAAAAGAAACAGAAGTCATTTAAAATGTACAGTGTAAGGACTGTAACAACCACTATATGGGAAAGGCAGAAGACTAGCAGAGTGAACCCATGAACACCAAATGGCAGTGCAAAGCTCCTTCATTTCACAATACATGAATAGACTTAACCATAGTTTCAACTGGAAAACTGTGAGCATCTTAGACCAAACTAAATCCAAAAATGCGAGGGAATTCCTGGAACCTTGACTCTGAGACAAATGAGCCATCAACAGGTACATGGAGATTATATACATTTGCACATCATTCAGTAGAGACAATAAAAAAGCTAAAAAGAAAACAAAAAGATTAGAACAACCAAACTCCTCACCAGCAATCACACTGAGATAAGCAGGGATTTAACACCAGGAGTTACACCAGACAAACAAATCATAAAACACACCTATTTATCTGCGCAGGACTGGACTAGTTTTTAAATTTTATAGGGGTTTTAATTGGTTTTAGTATTTATACTATTTTTAATAATTTGGCTTTTTGAATAAGTTTCTTAATGGTTTTCTTAATTTGCATATATATGTTTTTTATTTGCCTGTGAACCGTCCTGAGTCCTTCGGGAGATAGGGCGGTATACAAATACGAATAATAAATAAAATAAAATAAATAAATAAATAATACTCTAATCAAGGAACTATTAACTCAAAAGAAACAAGAAAGCAGTAAACAACTGCCCAATCAAGGAACCACCAAGGACAAAACAATACCCCCCACCAACATTGCCTGGGTAAGCCAAAGTATATGAACAGAGAACAAATGTCACTCCCCTCTAGCACTGAAGATGTTGATAATGAATTCTCGACAGGAAAACAACTAAACTCAGAGCGCATCAGGGATTCCACAAGCCAAAAAAATGGATATTTTTTACAAAAGAGAACATGGCAAAGATCTCAAAGACAGTCACTTGTCTATTATGATACAAAAATCACGTAACCCTAAAGCTAGAAGGTTACAATGAGTTGCCAGTCTCCTGCATGCAAGTAGGCAAGAATAAATATTTCAGGATTATAAGGGTCCAATACTGGATGTTGTTTCAAAGCAAGTGCATATTGAAAGTAATTCTGAATTTGAACTGATACCACTATGTGATAAGGAACAAAGGTATCCCTTAAAGGTGTCCTTTAAAGTAAGAAGGTATTACTATTATATTCTTTGAAATATACAAGGACTACCAAACATTTAACCGTTCTTTTACACTGTTATAAACTTTTGTTCTGGTACTAAGCCATTCCTAACATTGATTATAAGTAATCTACTTATAATCATATCAATAGTATATATCATTGTATATAAGTTTGGCTGCATCTTCAAATACATGAAGTTTTTTTTTATTAATATCAAACTATTTTACTTTATTGTCACAAGTCTTTTCTCATTGTTGGGCTTTCCATTAATACTTGAATTAGGTTTCTCATTCTCAAAGCGATAATCTCACTTTTCTCATAAACTTCTTTTTTTTCCCCCTTCCTCATTTTTATCTCAATCTGATTGGTATTCTCCCCTTGTGCAGCATCACACTTGCTGCTAAAGAGGTTAGTGTTTTTGTGCATCTTTGAGTTGTCTTTCAGGCTGTAGAAATTACTCTTGGCTCGATAACTCAAACTGGGTCACCAGCAATGCAGATATTTGTTCAGTTATATATAAAAGTAGGAAGCACAAAGAAACAGCTAACATCTCTGTTGTGGAAGCACATGCTTTACTTGCATCATATTTTGGAAAGAAGAAAGAAAGAAAAATGAATAAAGAGTTCACTGTAACTTCTGAGGATTTTATTATTATATAAATTAAATATAATATAAATATAATAACAAAAAATCAACCACTTCCCTATTTAAATTTTGTTTGTGCCTTTAATTTTTTTTAAGGATAGTTATCAGTTTTACTATTAAAATTATTACTATTAACTATTTAGATCTGCTGGGTCACCAAATTCTGTCATAGACATGTGAAGGTCAAAATATAAATGCAAGGTTGGGAATATGAATAGGAAAGAGGTGATTGGGTTGAATGGTTGAAAATATTCTGTGAAAATCTCTTGCAAAATTGATCCAAGATGGCTATTAATGGATTGCAGGTGACTCATGAATCTTTTTGCCCTCAAAGTTAGGAAGAGGAGGCAAGAGAACTAATACACGGCACTTCCAAGTCTGAACCAATTGACAATCTGTATATTTCTGTAAAGAAACTCAAAGAAACTCAAATAATGTACAATAATATAAACATCTCATTAAAGGAAATTCAATCTAAATAAATGTCCCTGGAACTTTTCGCCATCTGAGTAAGTTCTGTGCATGAAAGCTATAACACAAGCCCTAAAATACAGTAGGTGTATCACAGAGGAAGGAAGGAAGGAAGGAAGGAAGGTAAGGGAGGGAGGGATGGAGGGAGGGGGGAGAGCAGGGAGGGAGGGATGAAGGAAGGAGGGGTGCAATCTTCTTTAAAAAATCAGAAAAATATCTTGCCTGCATGTATAATATGGCTCCACCTACTTTTTGACTCATCCCCTCACAAATATTATGCATAGCCTTTGGCCAGTGACAACTTGCCCATTTAGTGTGGGCCTAAAGAGAATATAGGGGTATACAGACCTTGTGGGAACAACGTATCTCACCTCCTGTTGCTTTTCGTACCAAAGCAATGTCTTACCTTAATAAAGAATTCTTGGTATTGACCTTTCTCCTTGAAGAAAGATGAAACGATTTTCCTCTTTGATGTTGAATAAACTTTGTGACAGAGGGGAAGTGAGAGTGAGGAAAGAGGGGGCTGAGTTATGAAAAGTTATTTGAACTAATGAGGATACCAAGGTTGTTTTATGTTAAAGAAAAGAAGTTAGCTACAAGAAGTGCAAGATCAAAGCCTTCATGTACAGACATCAAACAATTGGATACCTGCCCTACAGAAACAAGCAAAACCAGCCTCAAAATAAGTAAAACTCTGGCTCCACCTTCTTCAATGAGCTTTTTCTAATTTAGGGATGTAGTCCCAACCGTTGGAATTGGAGTTCCTTTGCTGAAATGGGACAACTCACTAGGGTCAACTTGCCACAGCCAATTCGCTGCGAGACACCATGCCACAGGACAATTCAACAAAAATTTAAATTAATTTTGACATAACTGTGGCCAATAATAATAAAATAAAGACAGTCAATCCAGAAATACAAGAGTTAATAATTTCACTGAAAACGTGGTCATAAAAGTAAGTGACCGAAACGATTAATACAGGGTTGAATTGTCCCATGGTGGGTTGTCCCACGGCAAGTTGGCCACAGCGACCTCCAGCAAGTTGGCTGTGGCAAGTTGGCCATGTTGAATTGGCTGTGGCGAGTTGTCCTAGACCTTTTCTTATGCTGGGAGATAATTTTGAGACTTAATAGGCTGGACAGGAAGATCTCTTCAGTCCTGGCGGGATTTCCTTAAAGTGGTTTAAAGTTAAGCCAGCATTTGCACAAGACAAAAGCAGTACAAATAGTAAAAGCAGATATATCCAACCTCCTTACATTGGTTTGTTCCAACATTCTGTTTGGTTGAAAATAATAATCCTTCCAAAACCTTGAAAGATATTGACATTTATGAGCTCTTGTATAATATCTCATAAAACCTTGTCTGATCATGCTGAAAACCTTGTGAGATATTATGTAAACACACTGAAGCCTGGCTGATTTGGTTGGCCTTGTGCGAACTCTTGCAGAGTTTTTATGAGATGGCAGATATTAGAACTTGTGCTCCAAGCCTATCAAATGAGACTATGGGGTTGATAGAGCTATACTATGTATTAGCCATGCCTGTTGCTCTCCACATAGAGCAAACTACACAAAAGAAGAAGTGGACAGAAATCTAACTCAGAAATGAAGACCAAAAATCAGTATTATTCTTACTTAGAAGATTGAACTTTATTTCTCAAAATCAGTTCACCAACACAAGAGTGTTTTTGTTATTTTTAGAGCCAATTATTTGCTAATACAAGTTTAGAGCAACTGAAGATACTTTTTTACAGTACTAGTCTTATTCCCTGGAGTTGCTTTGTGTCTTTGGGTAAAATTCCTGTGCAGAAATTCACCATCTCATGTTTCCTGATTTCTCTATGGCAGCAAAATTGATGCAAAGGATGCCAACAGGGATTTGGGGTTTCTTTAGATGTATTTTTAAATTTTGTTCAAAAATACATATATACACACACACACACACATACATATATATTCCATGTTGTGAAGGTATTGTCAATGAGGGAATTTGAGATTTACAGATGTAATCATAAGAGAAATATATATATATATATAAAATTTTCCTAGTAGTCTGATTCTCAAATTTTATCATTATAGTATGGGTTCTGCTGAAATGACTCTGCTATTGTTTGTGGTTGGGCCCCACCAGTTTTGACTTCAGAAAAAGAAAGTGGGGGAAAGAGGAATGTCTCTGCCTGATACAGGAGCCCAAGCTAATCTCAGAAGGTTCCACAAACAGCAATTTAGTGTAATTGGTGTTTAGCAGGAGTGGGAACAATATGTGGTGATCCATATCTCATAAATCTAAACCATAGAACTTTTGGCTAGACCAGGGGTCTGCAAACTTGGCTCTTTTAAGACTTGTAGACTTTTCCCAGAGTTCCTCAGCCAGCTTTGCTTTGCTGGCTGAGGAACTCTGGGAATTGAAGTCCACAAGTCTTAAAAGAGCCAAGTTTGCAGACCCCTGGGTTAGACAACCTTAAGATTCATAATGGGACAATATGGGCCAATGGGTCTTAAAATGTTCTGCATTTTAAGAGATGCAGAACTCTTAATTCTTGTTGTTTTCTCTTTAAGGGAGAACAATTGTTGAAGAAATTCTCAGAGATATGGAGCAAAATTCTTGCATGCTTATTGATGAAGTGACAAAAGGATAACTATGATTCTTGGAAGGAACCAAGATAATTAGTCTCCTCAAAGAATATCTGCAACTGAACAAAGCTTCTCAATCGTCTTTAGGATTTGGTAGGACTTTATTACTGATTAGGAAATAATTAGCAAAATCAGCTGAATTTAGGGATGCAGAGGTGGCTAAATCATTGCATCCATTAATACCAGTGGAAGTACTCCATCAGATAAGGGTGTGCTCAGTAGTGCCTGGATGCAACAATTAATTTCCCTCAACTACCTTTAATTAATGCTGGGGTTTTAGCAGCACCTTGTTCACTTTCTCAGGTTATGAATACTATCATAGCAATGCATTTTCTCAGTCTAGCTACTTTTAAGATTTGTACTGGACTGCTACATGTGGATGCAACGGAAGCCACAAACGAAGCGTTCTCTGTCTACTTCACTTCCATGCAATTGCCGTGACTGAATGCATCAGGGCATACATAATCAGCCTCAAGGTAAATCTTACATCATGTATGCTTGGTCATATTTTGACTCAGTTCATCACTAGAAGCTTTGGAGAAAATTAGAAAGATGCACATGGTCCCCAAAACCAAAGAGGGCATTTAGGGAGCCTGCAGATGCAGAACTGGCTCTCTCCATCTAACACAATGAGTCCATACCCAAAGACTGAGTCTTTGATCGCATTGAATAGCTGTGCTCACAGGAAATCTAATGAGAAATTATTTGAAAGTTGCCATATGATTTTTCATTATGTTCAAGACAAGGATGACTAATACGTTTTTATCAAGTGCACTTTGGTACATCTGACACAGAAATCTTCTTCACTGACTGATTCAAGCAAGTCCTCACTAACGCAGTTTCTTCATCCAGGTTCCAGTAAATAAGTTTAAGATATCCACATAAATAAAGTAAGCTATGTTTAGTGAAATTGTTTCTTTGTTTGCCAGCTTCTGAGTAGAAAATGCCTTAAGCTATTGTAACATGGGAGCTGGGTACTCAAAGATGCCTCTTCTATACATTAGTGCCTCAGGCAAAAGAGTGTTTACCAGGAGTGAAATCCAGCAGGTTCTAACAGGTTCTGGAGAACCAGTAGTGGAAATTTTGAGTAGTTGGAAGAACCGGCAAATGCCATCTCTGGCTGGCCCCAGAGTGAGGTGGGAATGGAGATTTTGCAAAACCCTTCCCCCTGGAGTGGAGTGGGAATGGGGATTTTGCAGTATCCTTCCCCTGGAGTGGGGTGGGAATGGAGATTTTGCAATATCCTTCCCCTAGGAGTGGGGAGGGAATGGAGATTTTGCAATATCCTTCCCTCAGGAGTGGGGAGGGAATGTGGATTTTGCAATATCCTTCCCCTGCCGCGCCCACCAAGCCACGCCCACAGAAATGGTAGGGAAAATTTTTGGATTTCACCCCTGGTGTTTACCATATTCTTCCAACCACCTGAATTTAGGTGGGTGGTGAGCAGAAAATAGTCCTTTTTAATCATGGCATCCAATTTCTGGATTGCCCTTTCTAGGGCACCTTACCTGGTATAAACTGCATAGTGTTTTTGGACCAGGTGAAGATACATCCAGAAACAGATAGGGCATCACTTGTTCTGTTAAATGGATATGGTGAGAGAGTTATTTATTTATTTTTAATTGTAAATATTCACGGGATTTTTAAACACTTTCCTGAACACTGGCAATCTTACAGAACAATGATCTAAAAATCCTAATAAATCCATCTTGAAATGAAAATATTACAAACTCCAGAATCTACAAATAGATTTTTATAGTGAACTATCAAATATCCATTGTCCTCAGCATCTTAAACAATATATAAACATTTTGATCAACAATGACTTCTGTCTAAATCTGATTGCTGCAAATGAAGAGAGCTTAGGAAATCGGTAATGAATTTTGTGTGAAAGGACTGTAAAATCAATTAAATTCTACAGTATATCTACCTGCCTGCATTCTCCCCAACACTTGCAAAAGTTATTACGTTAGGTAAAAGATAGATAATGGCACTTTCAGGGACAAATAGCCATTCTGGAAATATAAATTTTGCATAGAAAGGAGAATCAATCTTCCATTCTTTGATCGACTTGCTATGTTTTAAAAAAACAAAACAAAATTGTGTCACCTATGGTAATTAAATATCTGCTCTTATGAACAAACCCATCTGCTTCACTATTGTAGTTGAAGAGGATAAAACAGAAAGCTGTATGCCCTTATTAGTTTATCCATGTATTTATTGTAATTTTATATAACACCTTATATGAAGATATTACTAACAGCCAGATAAAAATATTGTCAATATATCTAAAAGGCATAGCTTGGGGAAAATTGATAAAAGGGAAACTGATGGAAAAATGGAGAAAATGGAGTTGCTTTGGCTGTGTTTGGATGAAACTTATATGTAGAACAGAAATGTCAGCTTTTTAATTGCATTCATTTATTTATTTATTTATTTATTTATTTATTTATTTATTTATTTAATCAAGCATGTATTTTAAGACAGATACAAGTGTAAACATAATTATAAATACATGTAAAGGATACGAATAAAAGAAAACATTAGGACAGGGACGGTAGGCACGCTGGTGCACTTATGCACGCCCCTTACAGACCTCTTAGGAATGGGGTGAGGTCTACAGTAGACACTCTATGGTTAAAGTTTTGGGGATTTGGGGAAGAAACCACAGAGTCAGGTAGTGTATTCCAGGCATGACCACTCTGTTACTGAAGTCCTATATTCTGCAGTCTAGTTTGGATTGGTTTACCATGAGTTTGAATCTATTGTGTGCTCTTGTATTGTTTTGGTTGAAGCTGTTCCTATCTGCTATATCAAAAAAGTGTTCATTGGAAAAGTCACTGTCCCAGATAGGCTCCAACCCTGACAACATAAAACCTGACTTTCTTCCAACTTACGATATTTAATTAGCTGAACCAGAAAAGCAAGTCAGTTGTGTGGATTTTCCCTGTCAGGGCACCTTTGCTAATGAAACCAGTGTTTGCAGGTCACCAGATTCTTGATCTCATTGGGCATTATTACTGTGTAAACTGCATGCCCTCTCCAGATCATAATAACGGATTCAGACCAAATGGGAGATCAGTGCTGCTCCCATGCTCCCATCACTTATTATCATAGCATGGTGATGTCTTTGATGTCTGGAAAGATGACCTTTCATTAACTTTCAAGGTCTTAGTAACCTGTTATTTCTGTTTGGTGGAGAGTTCAACTTTTTATTTTTTTATTTTTATTTTTATTTACATTTATATCCCGCCCTTCTCCGAAGACTCAGGGTGGCTTACAGTGTATAAGGCATTATACTTGCATATAATGTCCCAGTAAGGACAGGAAATATTTTTATTTACTTTCTAAAAATGTCATTTCGCGAATGACTGGATATTTTAAAAAGAATTACGGTAGCAAATAATAGTCCAACCATATTTCTGGCATAAGAAATCCACCTTTCTATGAGAACATGCACATCTAATACCAAATTCCTGCTTCACTGTTTCTTAATTATTATTTGGTTGTCCTTTTTAAAAAAAATATACAGTTTATTAAATTTCATTATTTAATAACAAATAATAATTAAAAATGAAAAAATAGGGAGGCACAAGTGAAAGGATAGAGATAACTTCCAACTTTCTTCGATGCAGTTACAGATATAAAATTACACAGTAATTCTATAATCATAAACAATTCTAATCATCAAATTCCAAAATTAGTACAGTACTTCTTTTGGTCTCAAGTAAAAATCCAGAAGTGATTTCCACATAGAAACAAGTTAGACAAAGTTTTTTCTTTAATCGAAATACTCTATTTTTCCATCTTGGCCAATTTCATTAATTTCACCATCTATCTTTTTGTTGTGGGGATCAATGGATCTTTTCATTGGGATGCATATAAAGGTTTCATTGCTGTTATCATATATAAAAAGCCCTGTGTTTTCCAATTACTTATCTATCACACTAGAAGAAAAGTTTCTGATTTCAGCTATACACTTATTTTAAAATAACTCTTACATTTCTTACATGTCCACCAAAGGTGCCTTCAGACTGATTACATTTTCTATATATATTTGACATACTATTATACATCTTTGACAGTTTATCAGGTGTTAAATACCAATAATATATCATCTTGCAAATATTCTCTTTTAAATTATTGTTCAATGTATATTTCAATCTCTTACTCCACATATTTTCCCACTGAGCCAACATTATATTAGATCCACAAATTTTTGCCCATTAAATCATTAATATTTAATGTTTAACATTTTAACATATTCATCCTGCATATTCATTTTCAATAAAAGTGTATATATCTTGACATTAACATGTTTATCATTAATACATAAATCTAGATTAAAGTCAATTTTCTCATTTGTAAAATCAAAATTCTTCTTATCCAATTTAAATCTTTCTGACATCTGAATATGTGAATCATTGATAAATAAAACCCTTCTTTTCCAGTTTTTTTCTTGTTTTCAATTTAGATTTTCCTTTAAAAAAAAAGGTCAGATAAATCAGCCCAAGTCAACTAAGTTTGTCTAGCTATCTTCTGTGAAAATTTTCTTGGGGTGAAAACCATAAGGGAGTTTGGGGAGTCAGTCTGGTTTAATCCTGGGTTTAGAAAACTTAGAACTCCGCCGCCTTCGACATGACCTGAGTTTAACTCATAGAATCATCTATTACAATGTCCTTCCTGTCAAAGTCTACTTCAGCTTCAATTGCAACAATACACGAGCACAAAATAGATTTAAGCTTAATGTTAACCGCTCCAATCTTGATTGCAGAAAATATGACTTCAGTAACAGAGTTGTTAATGCTTGGAATAAACTACCTGACTCTGTGGTCTCTTCCCAAAACCCCCAAAGCTTCAACCAAAAACTATCTACCATTGACCTCACCCCATTCCTAAGAGATCTGTAAGGGGCGTGCATAAGAGCACAAATGTGCCTACCCTTCCTGTCCTATTGTTTTCCTTCTTTATATCTAATTAATATAGTTATTACATACTCATACTCATATATATGCTTATGTGTTGTATAGTTGTTTCATGCTTATGCTTATATATACTGTGCAACAAAAATAAATAAATAAAAATAAAATAAATATATCCGTTCCAGACCTTCAATATGTCACACCTAAAGCCAGGAAAAGCTCCAGGCCCAGACAAGATAACTCCTTCTTGCTTAAAAGTCTGTGCTGACCAATTGGCCCCCATCTTCACCCATATTTTCAATAAATCACTAGAGATGTGCTATGTTCCTTCTTGCTTCAAATGCTCTACCATCATCCCAGTGCCGAAGAAGCCCACCATCAAGGAACTGAATGACTACAGACCAGTTGCTCTAACATCTGTAGTCATGAAAACCTTTGAAAGGCTAGTGCTCTCCTACCTGAAAACCATCACGAATCCGCTCTTAGACCCCTTGCAATTTGCATACCGAGCAAATAGATCAACAGATGATGCTGTTAATATGGCTCTGCACTACATCCTACAACATCTTGAGTCTCCAAAGACCTATGCAAGGGTCCTTTTTGTAGACTTTAGTTCAGCATTCATTCCAGACATTCTTCTAACTAAGCTAAACCAGCTACAGGTACCGGAACAAACTTGTAAGTGGATCACAAGCTTCCTAACAAACAGGAAGCAGCAGGTGAAGCTAAGCAAGATCACATCAAATACCTGTACAATTAGCACAGGGGCCCCCCAAGGCTGTGTGCTCTCCCCACTTCTCTTCTCTCTGTATACCAATGACTGCATCTCCAATGATCCATCTGTTAAGCTACTGAAGTTCGCAGATGACACAACAGTGATTGGTCTCATTCAAGACAATGACGAATCCGCATATAGACGAGAGGTCAAACGACTAGCCTTGTGGTGCAACCAAAACAATCTGGAACTGAACACACTCAAAACTGTAGAAATGGTGGTTAGACTTTAGGAAAAACCCTTCCATACTTCCACCTCTCACAATACTTGACAACACAGTATCAACAGTAGAAACCTTCAAATTTCTGGGTTCTATCATATCGCAAGATCTCAAATGGACAGCTAACATCAAAAACATCATTAAAAAAGGACAACAAAGAATGTTCTTTCTGCGCCAACTCAGTAAGCTCAAACTGCTCAAGGAGCTGCTGATCCAATTCTACAGAGGAATTATTGAGTCTGTCATTTGCACCTCTATAACTGTCTGGTTCGGTTCTGCAACCCAACAAGAAAAACACAGACTTCAGAGGATAATTAGAACTGCAGAAAAAATAATTGCTACCGACTTGCCTTCCATTGAGGACCTGTATACTGCACGAATCAAGAAGAGGGCCGTGAAAATATTTGCAGATCCCTCGCATCCTGGACATAAACTGTTTCAACTCCTACCCTCAAAACGACGCTATAGAGCACTGCACACCAGAACAACTAGACACAAGAACAGTTTTTTCCCGAAGGCCATCACTCTGCTAAACAAATAATTCCCTCAACACTGTCAGACTATTTACTGAATCTGCACTACTATTAATCGTTTCATAGTTCCCATCACCAATCTCTTTCCACTTATGACTGTATGACTATAACTTGTTGCTGGCAATCCTTATGATTTATATTGATATATTGATCATCAATTGTGTTGTAAATGTTGTACCTTGATGAACGTATCTTTTCTTTTATGTACACTGAGAGCATATGCACCAAGACAAATTCCTTGTGTGTCCAATCACACTTGGCCAATAAAATTCTATTCTATTCTATTCTATTCTATTCTATTCTATTCTATTCTATTCTATTCTATTCTATTCTATTCTATTCTATTCTATTCTATTCTAATAAAATAATTTTGGAAATCTCTCTTAACCTTGAATTTGTCATACCATATATAGTCATACCACCCTAAACTCAAATCATATTTGTCCAAGTCTAATAACCTCTTGTTTTTCAAATCACCCCAACTTTTGTTCATGCCAAACCGCAAGTTGCGAAATACAACTTTAAATCAGGTAATACTAACCTTCCTCTTTCTTTGGCATCTTGCAACGATTTATATTTAATTCTTGTTTTTTTTTCTCCTTACCATACAAATTTAGAAATATCATTTTGCCATAGTTTGAAGGAACATCTAATGTCAATATCTCTGTTATTTGAAATAAAAATCACATCCTAGGTAAACATTCTTCTTAAACATTGAAATTCTACTATTAATGACAATTATAATTTATCCCACTTTGACAAATCCTTTTTCATATCATTCTAGGTCTTAACGTAGTCATCTTGAAACATTATATACAGTGAAGAAATCCATAAAGGAGCAGATACAATCTAAAGAAGGCATTTAAAAAGCCAATAGGTTAGAATAAAACCTATCCTAGCATCAAACATTTCGTAGTCTTTAATCCCTAAACATGCAAACAAATGAAAAAGAAAAGCAGCTTGGCTCCTACAGTATGTGTCCCACTTCTCTTCTCTCTGTATACCAATGACTGCATCTCCAATGATCCATCTGTTAAGCTACTGAAGTTCGCAGATGACACAACAGTGATTGGTCTCATTCGAGACAATGACGAATCCGCATATAGACGAGAGGTCAAACGACTAGCCTTGTGGTGCAACCAAAACAATCTGGAACTGAACACACTCAAAACTGTAGAAATGGTGGTAGACTTTAGGAAAAACCCTTCCATACTTCCACCTCTCACAATACTTGACAACACAGTATCAACAGTAGAAACCTTCAAATTTCTGGGTTCTATCATATCGCAAGATCTCAAATGGACAGCTAACATCAAAAACATCATTAAAAAAGGACAACAAAGAATGTTCTTTCTGCGCCAACTCAGTAAGCTCAAACTGCTCAAGGAGCTGCTGATCCAATTCTACAGAGGAATTATTGAGTCTGTCATTTGCACCTCTATAACTGTCTGGTTCGGTTCTGCAACCCAACAAGAAAAACACAGACTTCAGAGGATAATTAGAACTGCAGAAAAAATAATTGCTACCGACTTGCCTTCCATTGAGGACCTGTATACTGCACGAATCAAGAAGAGGGCCGTGAAAATATTTGCAGATCCCTCGCATCCTGGACATAAACTGTTTCAACTCCTACCCTCAAAACGACGCTATAGAGCACTGCACACCAGAACAACTAGACACAAGAACAGTTTTTTCCCGAAGGCCATCACTCTGCTAAACAAATAATTCCCTCAACACTGTCAGACTATTTACTGAATCTGCACTACTATTAATCGTTTCATAGTTCCCATCACCAATCTCTTTCCACTTATGACTGTATGACTATAACTTGTTGCTGGCAATCCTTATGATTTATATTGATATATTGATCATCAATTGTGTTGTAAATGTTGTACCTTGATGAACGTATCTTTTCTTTTATGTACACTGAGAGCATATGCACCAAGACAAATTCCTTGTGTGTCCAATCACACTTGGCCAATAAAATTCTATTCTATTCTATTCTATTCTATTCTATTCTATTCTATTCTATTCTATTCTATTCTATTCTATTCTATTCTATTCTATTCTATTCTAATAAAATGATTTTGGAAATCTCTCTTAACCTTGAATTTGTCATACCATATATAGTCATACCACCCTAAACTCAAATCATATTTGTCCAAGTCTAACAACCTTTTGTTTTTCAAATCACCCCAACTTTTGTTCATGCCAAACAGCAAGTTGCGAAATACAACTTTAAATCAGGTAATACTAACCTTCCTCTTTCTTTGGCATCTTGCAACGATTTATATTTAATTCTTGTTTTTTTTTTCCTTACCATACAAATTTAGAAATATCATTTTGCCATAGTTTGAAGGAACATCTGATGTCAATATCTCTGTTATTTGAAATAAAAATCACATCCTAGGTAAACATTCTTCTTAAACATTGAAATTCTACTATTAATGACAATTATAATTTATCCCACTTTGACAAATCCTTTTTCATATCATTCTAGGTCTTAACGTAGTCATCTTGAAACATTATATACCGTAATTCATATTAGTCAATGTAACCCCCAGATATTTAACCTTCTTCTCAATTTTGAAACTAGACATTTTCATCAAAGCCTCTTCATCTTCTGTAGTCATATTTCAATCAACATCTTTGTCTTTTGGTTTATGAATTTTAAAACTGGCTAATGCACCAAAGTTCTTTAGTTTATTCATTAAGTATTCAGTGCCATTATTTGGCTCTTGAAAACTCAAAGCTAGATCATTATCAAATGCCCTCAATTTATTAGTCTCTTTTTGTATTTTTAAATTCTGAAATAAAAAAGCAAATGAGACCAAGGATATCCTTATCTTGTCCCTTTCTGTATTTCATATGACTTAGTTAAATCAGGGTTGTTCTGAATACAATTGGAGGCAAAAGCCATCCAGAGTTTTTTTAGAGACTTATTTGTTTTCCAAGATTTTATGCTGATCAAAGAAGGTCCACTAGGAAAAGCTTGCAGAATGATATACAGTGAAGAAATCCATAAAGGAGCAGATACAATCTAAAGAAGGCATTTAAAAAGCCAATAGGTTAGAATAAAACCTATATAAAACCTATAGAATAAAACATATAAAACCTATAAAACCTATCCTAGCATCAAACATTTCGTAGTCTTTAATCCCTAAACATGCAAACAAATGAAAAAGAAAAGAAAAGCAGCTTGGCTCCTACAGTATGTGTCCCACTCTTCTCCAAAAAGAGGCTATGTATTTCTTATTTAAATTGAATGAGTTCAGATCATCAGGCCCATGTGGCTTGCATCTCAGAAAACTTGTCAGTGTTTATGAGAGTTCATGACTGGGAAGACATGGTAACAAGGTCAGCCAATGAAGAGGCATAGCAACTAAATCAGCCAATGGGGACTGTTTGGATAGACATGGTAACAAGTCAGCCAATGGGGACTGTTTGGAAACTCAAAGAGTTTTGGAGGCTGGGCATGGCTCAGCTCTGAATCTGTGAAAAAAGGAATGAAACTAGTCTGCTGATGGAAACTGAAACTCATCTCTACTGTTCTCTCCTCTGCCTGTGTTTTGCTTGTAACTGCTACCACATTGGAGAATCTGACATTGGTATTGTATATTTATTTCATGTGTTATTATAAATAAAGAGAAGTTAATGAATCCTGCTGAATCAGTTACCTTTGTGTGCTTTCTGGATTTCATTTCTGCAACAAACTCTGATGCAACTGTAGGGATTATAGTGCATTGTGCAAAGGATGCATTGTGCAAAGGATGCTTCCTTATGAACACCTTACAAAGCATTTCCCCTGTCCTAAAGTTGGCTGAAAAGTATGTTGAATGAATTCATGCTGCCTCTGTGGCTAAGCTTTACTGCCATTCACAGGGCAGGCAAGAAAATGCCTGTGACTCAGAAAATGTCAGTTTTCCAAAAGTTTGGTATTTCCATGACATGATAAAAAAAGGTTGGTCAAGCTGATCTCTTTTGCAGTCCCAAAGAGAAAAATAGTCCTAGCTAATGAATGGGGTGGCCAAGAGGACCTGGATAGATCCCTAATCCTGACCGTATCATTATCAACTTTGTTATCAAAGTACTGTAGATTCATCATACGACAAGAATTGTGGGAAAGAGGGAAAATATGGCTTTAATAATGGAACAACTAAGTATAAGGCTCCCTTCACAATGAGATGGGGATGACAGGAGACAAGATCAAGAGGATGTGTCTTTTAAAAATGATTATCACAGCATCTTTACACCATGGTAAGTGTGACATGAAGTTGAGTTTTTTGCAGAATAATGGAAAATGGGTGAAGTGCTGGTTCACTGAAAAAATGAAGGGTGTTGTTCTTATCTTTAGAAAGAGGCCCCAGGGAATTAAGGACCACTCAGTTTGACATTTTTGCCTGAGAATATTTCAGAGCAGATCATATATAAATCAGTTGATAAATGCACTGAAAGCAATTCAGTAATACCAGATATTAAAATACACAGGTACTGTGAGCCACTTCTTATATAAGAGGGAAAACTCAAACCAGGCAATTCTTATAGGGACTGTACAACTAACTAGAAGAATTAAGGTAAATTCACTGACTAATAGAGCTGATAAACAGGGACAGTTTTTTACACTATTATGGAACTGACAAGAAGGATTAAGACTGGATTTGTTGATAAGGTTTTCTGTATTTCTTTCTTAATATAGTTGAACTCTAGTGTTGGGTGACCGGAGACCTGCCTACTCCTAACAACTGGGAGATCTTAGAACAAAGTTGGTAAAAATACAAATTGTCCCAAAGCCCTAACATTGAAAAAACGTTGTTCTTGTTTCAAATAAACCAGTTAAAAAAGGCAACTCAGTCCCTAAATGAACCATTTGAGGGGTACCAAATTATATGTGTGGAAGGGCCTACAATTCAATATAACTCTAACTTTGTCTATAGGTAGAACTCTTTGTCCTCCCCAAACTCCCCCTGCAGTCAGAGTTATCACTTACCACATCAAAAAACATAATGAATCATAAGAGATAAATCTGCAGAAATCATATACTAACAGCTATTAAACGTAGCATACTTTTGACTTTCAGCTTCTGGTGATTGATATAGATATAGTTATAGTGATAGAGAGATACAGAGAGAGGGGGGGGAGAGAGAGAGAGAGAGAGAGAAAGATCTAGCAAAGGAAAAGTTGTAGGTGCTCCTTCACTGGACATGTTGAAGAAGAGGTTGGACAGACATTCATCTGGAATGGTATAGAATCTCCTGGTTTGAGTAGGGGGTGAACTAGTTCAGGGGTCTCCAACCTTGGTCCCTTTAAGACTTGTGCAAAGCTGGCTGAGGAACTCTGGGAGTTGAAGTCCACAAGTCTTAAAGGGACCAAGGTTGGAGACCCCTGAACTAGAAGACCTCCATGGTTTGACTCTGTTATTCTATGTTCTATTTTGGTGATTTTCTTTTTGGAAATTTCTTATTGTTGCTATATTCCATGTTATGCAGTTGAATAAAACAATCTCTCCTCCTAGCAGTGTGCCCCATGGGTTTTTTGCCTAGCTAAGATAATTCTTCTAACAATTTTAAACATGTTAGGAGAGGATTTTCAGGACTGAAAGATGGCTAATTTGAACTCCACAGTTGGGTATATCTCTATCACCACACCACGCTGTTTCCGTCCAGTTCATGCTGTCTTCAACAAAAGTCAGTTTTAGAAAATAACGTCTGAACTGAGTCACTTGGGCAAATGGGCATGCACGGAGGCTACTTTCAGATTGAGGAGGTTAATTATTTCTACCCTCCAGAAACAGATGCCAGATAAAGAAGTAAGCCCGGATCTGCTTTAAGATTTCTATGAGTTTAGTTTAAACCCGATGAAATCTACCAACCCTGGAGATTTCTTCTTTTACAAATGACGCTCCTGCATCTCTCTCTCAGATTCTTTTGGGATTTCCTTACAATTTCTTTTGGAAGTGATTTTGAGTTTGATTTACAGCAGGAGAATACTGACGTTTCTTTTGTTAGCTGACATACATCCTCACCATTGTTTGGTGGTTATTCAGGCTTAATGATGCAACAAACCTATTTCATTTCTCCCCTGAGGGTTTATCGGGAACACGGGAAACTGGGAATGTTGAAACTTGCAAGGGAAGTAACTGTATAATGAAAGACACAACACTTATATAGCTTGACTCCCTCTCACTAATTCCAACAGTTTCACTGCTTTTTTTTTCTCTTGTGAAAGAACTAAAGACTCATTGCTTTCCATATTAAATAGGAATGGTAAGAAAATGCATAAAAACACAGAACTACTTTCAATAATGATAGGCTTGCTCTGAGGTAGCAATTCAAGGCCTGAATAAAAGACAGTTGTGAGTGCAGCTCTGTGGCTGACAATTGCAGCTGCTGAGAGGTAACTTACTAGCAATGCCTTTGAAATACAGGTAGTCCTCGACTTACAGCAGTTTGTTTATTGGCCATTCAAAGTTACAATGGCATTGAAAAAAGTGACTTATAACCAGCGGTGGAATTCAAATAATTTAATAACCGGTTCTCTGCCCTAATGATTTCTTCCAGCAACCAGTTCACCAAACTGCTCAGAAAGTTAACAACCGGTTCTCCCGAAGTGGTGCGAACTGGCTGAATCCCACCACTGCTTATAACCATTTTCTACACTTATGACCAGTGGTGGGATTCAGCTGGCTCTCTCTGGATCGGATGAACTGGTAGCGGCGAGGCTCCACCCACCCACCCAGACAGTTTTAGTGTCCTGGGGCCTCCTTTGTAACCTTCTGACAAGCAAAGTCAATGTGGAAACCAGATTCACTTAACAACCGTGTTATTAATTTAACAGCTGCAGTGATTCATTCAACAAATGTGGCAAGAAAGGTCATTCATTTCTCACTTGGCAACATAAATTTTGGGCTCAATTGTGGTCATAAGTGGAGGGCTACCTGTATGGGAAGGCCTAAGTGTGGTAGATTGAAAGAAGAAACGCCACATTTTTCTTTCTTTTTCCTTCCAGGAAGATGGGAAAAAGGAGAGGCGAAGGAGACATTCATGCATTCAGAAAACAGACTTGGTGGGAAGAGAGAAGAAAAGGAGAAAGGTAACTTAGTTTTCTTCAGGAAATTCTAGACATCTTATGGGAAGCTGGGGTGTTAATGCTGTGATTCTTCTTCATATATACAGCTATATATGTGTGTGTGTGTCACAGAATGCAGAATACTATAAATTTTCAATGACCTCTTTGAGAAAGATTCGCACACTCTTGACATTTCTGCATTTTTAGGTCATGCTTTAAAACAATTCACATATCCCGTCCTTTTGTGGCCATCTCCATTTCAGCAATAAATGGATTATTCCATTCCTCTAGCTTTCTCTATTTTCTTTTTTTATGGGACAATTGCATGCCACATTAGTAAGCAAAGCACGGCACAGATTCACATCACTTTGTGTTTCTGAATCTGCATTACATCAAATGACTGCCTGATATAAAATTGTTGCCGCTTGATAAGAGTATCTGAGTCTTTGAGAATGTAACTCAGCAGGATACTTCCTGATTATCTAGGGTAAAACTTTGTGTGAACAATTTAAAAGTTTGTTTCTTTGTTTAGTTTAATAGTTCTAAGCCCCTGGTTGATTTTATGAAAACATTAACCCTGACACTTTGATGGATCCTTTCCCTTCCCTTCATTTAGCATCTCATTTAAAGTTTACTTCTGTTGTCCTCTGTTTAATGATTCCCTCTGACTGATTACACAACCAACGTCCTTCCAAGAATGACAGTTTGGAGTATTCAGTGGCAGATCCCAAAGTGGGGATTAATGTCTAAAAGAAAGGCAGGCTGCTAGCGTGTGACACCTGAGCAGCTTGACATCAGCAATCTCCAGTAGTAATGGGGATGGAATATATTGTAGTTAGGTAAACAACTCCTCTTAGGAAGACAAGTTGTTACACTTAATGCCACCTCAGTTCATGCTCAGGGCTTATTTAGTTAATGCTGACAGTCTGCTAGGACTCGTGGGCTTAAGCTCTGTAAAACACTGCAGCTCTGGCTGTCCGTACAAGGAACACAACCCGACACCCACTGACACAGAAGCAGTACGCGCTGAGGGGCTCTTCTGCCAATGTATTCATCAGTGGAGATGGAGAGAATAAGTTCCTTTCCCTTTGCTAAAGATAGTGGCTCCCCCCCCCCACTTTAGAGAAGTAAGTGATACAGAGAAGTGTATGAATTGGGTTGAACTAAATCTGATCAGGACCAGTGGCACAACAAAAGTTGGATCCCAGAACTGAAATCTAGGTCCGAAGACCCCAAATCATCTTCCAGAGAATAATAATCAATAGAGGAGTAAAGTGACATGGAAAAATCAGGATCTATCCTCATTGAATCTTACCAGTAGCATATTCTTCATATTTGAAAATAAAGCATTGTCTAGTTAAGTCCATTGCTACAGATGTGGATTTTATTTTTTAAAATATATCCTCTGTTTTTGTCCTGACAGTTTTTGTTTTTAGTTTTTCTCAAACATATCAGGAACATAAAAGCAAATGAAAATCAAATGGTAGTTGTAGAAAGAGAGAAAAGATGTTAGTTGTATGCTCCACAACTTAAATGATATTCATGACCATTTCAAGACTTAGCACTAGGGTCAACTGTATTTCTCAAGAACATTTTAAGAGTGTATAACTGCTTTGTACCTATATAACATTGGAGCCACAGCAGCTGTGAATCTGCAGGTGTATCTATGTGACGACCCAGGGTGTGGCACAAAAGCAACACAGCCAGAGAACAGGTCTAACTCCCCTTTATTGCTCCAACTTTGCCCCCAAATGTCCGCACGTTTACTACAAGTCCTGGAGCAAAGGTCTCACTTCAGTAGCCTCTGGCTGCAAGTAGTCCAGTAAGCTGGGTTAGCCAAACAGTAACCAGGGCCAACAGTCCAGTAAGCCAGGTTAGCTAAACAGTAACCAGAGCAAGAAGTTCAGCAAAGCAGGCAAACTGGGCAAGTCCCACAAGACAGAACACAGTAATCTTCAGGCCTTGATAACCGCACGCAAGGCTCCACAGATTCAACGTTTGTTCACGACTAATGCTCCTCCCACCAGCACCTCCTTACATCTCAGTCCCTAGGTGTGCCTTGTGAAGGGGAGCAGGGCACTCTCCTCCCTTGTAGTTGGTTCAGACTGCATTGGTCTCACCTTCTATCTTCTCTCCGTGCTCTAGGATCAGGAGGGGGTGGTCCTTGCTCTTTGCCTGAGCTCTGTCTCTCCTGCTCCTCCCTGTCAGCAAGCCATTCTGATCCTGAAAAGCCTTGCCCGAATTGACTCTACCCTTCCACAGTTTCCTCCAAGGCCAATGGAGCCACCCTCTCAGGCTCTGTTGGCTCTTGTTCTAGCTCATCTTCCCCTGCAGATTCAGACTCCAACGGGGGCATGACAATCTATAATATTTTGCTGCCTGAATCATACAAGCAAAGCATGTATCATTTAAAGCTGGTTAAATTATTATTTTTTTACATCTGAAGCAGAAAATGCAGGATTCTAACTGAGCTTCCTTGCAGTTAGTATTTAGTAATAGTTAAATAATTAATAGTCTGCTTCTGTTTCATAATTCCAAGGAACTGCTCAGATTAGCTGCTACCTTCTGCCTAATGGTCTGAAAAGGTGTGAGAATCCTTTCCCGCATGATATTTTTCCAAGCTGCTCATACACAAGAAATTGCTATGACAGGACAAACATTACCTAGGAACAATTCTCTAATGCAAATTGTTCAAAAACTATAGCATAAATAGGACAACTTTACTTTAAAATACAGACATTAAAGATTGCCCTTGTCTTAAATGTAGCAAGCTCTCAAAAGCAGAAGTATACACTTCAGTATGTCATTCGCTTCCAAGAAAATGTGGTAGTTTTGTGATGTACTGTTGCAGTCGGTGGTATTAGGTATGCACAGTATTTGAAATGCTGAAGAGTATACATTTAAAATAATGCAAGGAATTAAGACATTGATTTAGTATAATTCAAACTTAATTAAAATTAATAAAATTAACACAAATGGATGCTACTCATGTACTTAATAATTTCATAATAAAAATGACAATTTGATGGCAACGTACAGTGGGTTATGGAGAGGGGCATGCTACTAAGTGAATGAAATGAAACAAAGTGCCATTTTAGATTCAACTTAAATACAATCTCAGTCTAAAGTACCAAAGTTACTCCAATAAAACTTATTTTGTTGGATCAAAACCATTTTTAGCACGTGAAACTCATCTTAATTTTGTAAATCCGGATCCAAAAACTGTGGGATTATTTCTATATATCCAAAGCATCTTTGCTGTGGCATTCATGTATTCATTAGTGAGGAGTTTTAAAACACTTTGGGATAATGACACAGGAGAAAAATCTATTTATTTTGGAATAGTAATAGCTAAGGATCAGTTAAGGGTTATTTATTCTTCAACTAACTGTATTTCTTGCTTTTATTTTATATTAAGAATTTGAGATAATAAAACATAGTACTCCAATTAATTATATGATTTTGTTATTTGTTTGTTTGTTTGTTTGTTTGTTTGTTTGTTTACTACCTATCTTTTTTTTTTTTTTTTGCAAAAATTTTTTATTTTTCCATAATAATTCCCACAATTTGACCAGTGTACAATACAATCACTTATCCAACAATCAGTCCTATACTCAAATTATACTCAGTCAGGGCTGCTCGACTGCCACTCCCCCCTTTAATCCTTTCTTCCCTTCTCATCCTTCTTAAACTTCCCCCACCACCTTCTCCTCGCTTTCCTACTTCCCCTCCTCTTTCCCACTTCTCACTACCATCCTTTCTAACCCTCTATCTTCTCCTTCTTCTCCTCCTCCTATCCTTTCTTCTCCCTCCCTTCTTTCCTCCCTACCCACCAACCTACCTACTTTCTTCCTTCTTTACTCCTCTTTCCTTACCCTTTCCTTCCGGGAGTGTTTGCCGAGCAGTCCCGACATTACACCATTCCAACTTGTTTAATTCTACCATTATTCCTGTACAATGGCAACCAATCAATTTATAGTCTTCCCTTCCCGCCTCCTTCCCCGAGACTTCCCAGAACAGAATACAGGGTATTGTAACTAACAAACATAATCTAAAATATAACATAAAACATATTCCATTTCACACCATCACACTATCAATTCCTTCTTTCTTAAACTAATACATAATAATTCCTAACTTCACTCAAAAACTAATTGATATTTTTAATCTGATACTTATTTTGAATATAATCAATCCACTTCCTCCATTCCAATATATATTTTTCTTGTGTACAGTCTTTCAAGTAGGCAGAAATTTTTGCCATTTCTGCTAAATTTGATACTTTACTAATCCATTCTCCAATTGTAGGTAAGTCTTCTTTCTTCCAATATTGTGCAATCAATAATCTTGCAGCAGTTATTAAATTCAGAATCAGTTTTGTCTCTATAACAGTGCAATCTGAGATTATTCCTAATAAAAAGAACTGTGGAACAAACTTGATCTTCTTTTTCAAAATGTTCTGCATAATCCACCATATTTTAATCCAAAAGGCTTTAACTTTTTTGCAAGTCCACCATATATGATAATAGGTAGCATCCTCACAGTTTACTACCTATCTTGTAGCAAATGACTCTTGGCAGTTACCAGCATTAAAACATTAAAATCCTAACACATAAATATATTTAAAAGATTACAAATAGAAATCAATTATTTCAATTAATCAGTAAGCAAGGTTTCATTTCCAAAACAGTATTTGCTCATGAGTAATTAAAGCATCCTTCCAAAACTAATTTGATCCTCTGGCTGGTTGTTTCAAAAAGGAAAGTACATATTGAAAATAAATTGCATATCAGGAGATTATCTTTTATAATTAACATTTTCATGAAATTTAGTTTGTGAAACAACATTTCCGTGAAAGTAATTTCCTCATAATTTCCCAATCAATTTATCGATCAAAAAGAAAATACCCCCATAGAAGTTTTGTATACAATTACATGGATTGTGTGCATATATTTACTTCTCTTCTGTCATGTTTTCATCATACACTAAATATTGTATTATTCCTACATCGTTTAAGAGTTAACATTGGCCATTATTTGATAACCAATAGGAGATAATTTTCTAAAGCCTAGTAACTGTTTAATGGTAATTGTTTAATAATTATTTAATGATTATCATTTTGCTTGTTTACAATATGCATTAGTTATTCTTGACCAACTAGGGTACTTAACCCCATTTTTAAAAGTCTAGAACAGAGGGGTTAAACTCGCATCATAACAGCGTCATCATGTGACGTATTGCAACTTTCTCCCCCTTCGCTAAACTAGGCATGTCACAGCCCACGAGTTTGACAGCCTTGGTCTAGAAGTATGAAGCTGGTCCCATTTACTGAGAACTTCAATAGCTACTGTGGGTTTTATGATGTTGCCATGGCTTGGATCTTATTTAAATGATGGGTTTAAGTAAGGTCCCAGATGTTCCCACGATGAATTAATGAATGGCTTAATGGTGTTATTATTGGAAAGGACCAGGTATAAATAATAATCAGTCTATAGATGAATTGCTTGTTAGATGGCAACTCCTAACCTACTTTAGTTGAGCTCAAAAACTTAAGCAGGGCTGGAAAGGGCCGTAATAGCTCAGGCTGTTAGAAGCCTGTTATTAGAACACAGCAGCCTGCAATTACTGCAGGTTCAAGCCCGGCCTGAGGTTGACTCAGCCTTCCATCCTTTATAAGGTAGGTAAAATGAGGACCCAGATTGTTGGGGGGGCAATAAGTTGACTTTGTAAATATACAAATAGAATGAGACTATTGCCTTATACACTGTAAGCCGCCCTGAGTCTTCGGAGAAGGGCGGGATATAAATGTAAATTTAAAAAAAAATTAGTTATTTTTTGTTTTTAGAGATCACCAATAAGGCAGATCAAGCAATTACAAAAACCAAATTTAAAAACCCAACCTAGAAGATGATCATGGCATCATGGATTATTGCCAAGAAAATGGTGGTTTCTATGTAGTTCATAAAAAGGTAAAATGAATTTGAGGAAGGAAATTTTACTGTTAGATGAATTAGTATGCAACAAATAGTGGAAAAAATCCATTGGTTCCCCCTATTGTCTTGGGGGGGGGGGAAATGTGTGCGTATGGGAGGACAGAGAAAGAGAAACAGAGAGAGAGACATACAGAAAAAGAATATTACTGAAAGCCATATTCAGGAACTTGTAATTTTTTTTAAAAAAAAAAAGATGTAGTCATTGTTTTGCATAGAGCAATGATTCATTTTAATATCAGCTGGAAAGGAATATTTTTCTCACATTAATTCACAGATGGCGAGACCACCAATTCTTTGGACTGCAACATTGTTCTATTGTAATTGCCAGACAATCTCTTTGTGTTTTTCTTTGATAACATCCATTTTCAGCCTGGCAACTCTGGACTTGGAAGCTTTGCCTGATTTTCACAGTTTTCAACAGATATATAAATAAATATAAAGGAAGGCAAAAACATTCCACATACTTTGTACTACAACTCAAGCAGTCACCAATGCCAGGAATTTCTCTCTCTCAGGAGTTTCCAATAATGTTTTACTGACCACCTGCTATAATTTGCATTTTTAACTTGTTACTGGAAGCTGCCAATTAAGATACCGTCATATTTTTCTTCTAAATTTGTTGGTATTTTTTCTTAGTTAAATCATTGCTATAAGGTAAATAGGCATTTACCTAGTCAAAAATGAGGGTAATTAAAGAATTCCATTACTATAAAACTTTTCCCCTCAAAGGTTTCCCTTGTTTCTTTCTCCGTTTCATGGGCCTCCAGAAAACTAAGGAAGCATGATCATATAGACCTAGTAATTAAGCAATTGGTTTACCTTGAAAAAGCTAAACATGATCAGATCAGATTAACCCTTGTATAAATGAGCTCCAGAAAATTCCAGAGCTGTAGGCTGGAATGGAAGTTGAAAATCCACTCAGAAAGAGATAGTTCTAATCCATTTCCATGTGATTGCTAAAAAAAGTCATTGATGTGTCCATTAGTCTCCAAGAGTTAAACCTGCTTGGAGAAAGTTTTTTCTTCTTACTAATTAAATGGGGAGAATCCAAGAATTGCTTAATATTCTTGAGAAAAATTATTCAAAATTGATGCCTTATTGTGTCATTTGAATTCATAAGCATGGAAGCCAATGGAAATCCCAGCGAACCTTAAAGACACATCCATCTGTCCTCATTTAGAGAGCTCTTAGGATCAGAAGACTTGTCTTCAGAGTTCCTGATTGCATTCATGCTCTGCAATTACATTAGGTCACAGTTTCATTTTAGTCCTGGATGAAGATGAACTATTTCATTCATTCTATTTGTATGTTGCTGCAATCACAATAATCTCAGAGACTCAGAAGACAAAGAAATACAATAACATAAAATAACATAGACAAAGGCAATAAAATCCAGCATAGTAGATAGCATCAGGTTTCTAAAATCATTTAGAAAAGCTTAGTCTTCTGCTTGTTCTGGAAGGTCAACAATTTGAGGACAAATGAATCTCCAATTGCAAACCATTCCAGAGGGCTAACTCCACCATCAGAAATCAGCACTTCTGGGCAGCTGCCCCCCACCCTCCTGAAAATGGGAGACAATTTACTGTAAATGCTTAAATGCTGTAAATGTGGAATATCTGACTTTAATGAGGAGATGTGATACTCCAGGTAACCAGCTGCCAAGCCATAAAGCAGGGGTCTCCAACCTTGGTTTCTTTAAGACTTGTGGACTTCAACTCCCAGAGTTCCTCAGCCAGCTTTGCTGAAGTCCACAAGTCTTAAAGGACCAAGGTTAGAGATCCCTGCCATAAAGGACTTTGTAGGTTAGGACCAGCACTTTAAATTGCCCCTAAAACTATTAGGCAATGCAATGTAATGTAAAAATATGACCAATGATTCACACCTGTGAACATCTAGACCACATATGTGTGTCCTGGTTCCTATATTGGGGTAATGTGGCCTGGATTTGTTCCCTTGATGAGGCAGGGATTTTTTCTGGCCAATAGTCTTGCTGAGTCTTCATCTTTATTTAGTCCTTGTCTCCTTGCAGTAGGCCATTGCATTGAGAGGAGCTACTAGTTTCACCTTGTCTTCTGAGGCCAGCCATAGTTGCCTCTCCTGGTTGCTAGGCAACTGCTGATGATCCTCTTCATGTTCTGAGTCTGAACTGGCCATGACGGTATCAACAGAAGCTGTAAATGGTACACCAGCCAAACTTGGCAAAAGCTCTGTGGCCATGGCCTCTTTCTCCTTATCAAATAGTTGCCACAGGTCCAGGAGATGCCTGGAGAACAGTCTTAGGAACAGTTATCTAGGAATAGTTAATCATCTTGGACTTGATAAAATCCTTAGTGCTATCAGTGCGGCTGTCTGCCAATTAAATCTGTGTCCCTTCTGGCTGGTATATGCTTCCAGGATGGTGATCACCAGGTGCATTCAGGCAATTATAAATTCATCAGGGGAGGGATCTCTAGGACCTTTTAAAGAGGTGCTGGTCCACCTCCTTCTTCAAAAACTATCCCTTGATATCCCCTACTGGGACAATTTTTGTTCAATTTCTCACCTTCCCTTTCTAAAAAGATGGTTGTATGACAGCTTCAGATCCTGGATGAAATGGATTATCTGTAGTAATTGTTATTTTATCTCTCCCACTGTTTTGGAACATTATTAGTCAGTCATGCCCCCCAGTGGCTTAAGGGTCAATAGTTGATATTTGAGAAGATGCTTAAACATGATATAGGAACCCCGCCTGAAGTTACCCTGTGGTAGGATGAGCAGCCAATAAATTATATAAACAAATAAATAAACTCCATGTTTTACTGGAGGAAAAGATTTAACTGCTTATTTGAATCTGCTTTTAGGCCTCATGCTGGGACAGAAACATTATTTGGTTATCCATGCTGAGAAATGAATACGCATCTTTTGGTTCTGCTAGTCTTCTCTGCAACTTTTTTAGTTTTCACCATGATGATCTTTTGGATCAGTGGTTTTCAACCTTTCTAGTGCTGCGATCCCTTTAATATAATTCCTCACGATGTGGCGACCCCAACCGTAAAATTATTTTTTTTTTAGGCAGCAATCTCAGTGTGCCTCAGCAGCCGTAAAAGGGGGAAAAAAGTGGCAAACTTTTTTTGAATTTATCGCGCCTGAAGCCGTATTGGCTAGCGATCTGAACTGCTTGCGATTGCCTTGAGGACGGAGGCATTAAAGCGGAGACTACTCCCCTATTAAGTTTATTGCGCCTGAAGCCAGATTAGGCTAGCGATTGGGAGTGATTGCAGCTGGCTTGAGAGGGAGACATCAGAGAGCAAAGATTTCTCTCTTTTTTAATTCATCGCGCCTGAAGCCGAATTCGTGATTCTTTGACTCGCAAGTATACTTCCCATATTTCCGATGGTCTTAGGCGACCCCTGGCAAATCGTCATTCGACCCCCAACAGGATCGCGACCCACAGGTTGAGAACCGCTGTTTTGGATGGTCTAATCCAGGGGTCTGCAAACTTGGCTCTTTTAAGACTTGTAGACTTCAACTCCCACAGTTCCTCAACCAGCGTTGCTGGCTGAGGAACTCTGGGAGTTGAAGTCCACAAGTCTTAAAAGAGCCAAGTTTGCAGACCCCTGGTCTAACCAGAATATGGCACTGGAAAGGATTGACTCTGAAAAGCTCTGAACCCTTCTATCTTGCAGCTCAGTTTAGAATAGAGGTGATGTGCTCTTATTCCTTTAATATGACAAGCACAGACAACTATTAAATACGTGACAGCACTATGTGAAATGTTTTAATTGATTGATTCAAAGAACAAGTACGGTCCTGGCCCATAAAAATTTGTGGAATTTACTTGGATAAGTAACTAACTTTAAAAGTTAGCTTATTCTTAACCCTCATGAAATTGATCTCATATCCCATTATTCTCTTTAATAATGATATGAAAAATGACAGGTGAGGTCTTCCAAGGACATTGATAGCACTTGCTCAGTTTGCTATTAATACCCATTTCTGTATCTTTTCATTCTACTGGAGATTGTTGAATTTCTGATTTCTGCTGGGAGACATTGATGAGTCGGAGGAAGAAAAAGCAAACTTAATTTATTCTAGATGTCAGATGAGAGCTTTTGATAAAAAGAGTTTCGGAAAGCCAAATATAAATTACACAGTTGCTAGGTAAAGATGGTGAAGGTTTCAAATAAAGCACATTATCACAGCACCGAGCAGGATCTGGGCAATTATTCTTTCAAATTAAGTTTTTGAGTTCAGAAAGCAGAAAGTTACACAGAGTTAAGTCAAATTTATAGAAGTAATAGATTCCAGAGCTTATTATGTGTCTCACAGTATTACTGAGCATGCCTCATTGGCAGGCCTAATGGGTGCTTTGGGAAGAGCATCAAGCTATCTAGACTTCTACATCAAAGAATAGCATAGGTTTTCAGCCAGCCAGAACATTCAAGCGGGCTGTCAGAGAAAGCAGCTTTGCTTAGCTTGCTAGCTCTTTCCTGAGTTGACACGAGACAAGATATTACCATATAAATGAAATAAGGTCTTAGGTAATTGCCGACTGAAATAGGAAAAAAAAAACTGAACTGGATTGCCTGTGTCCAGAACTATTAAACGAACAATTTGATCTTCTATCTCTCCCATCCCCCCTTCATAAATCTGTATAATTCCTTCTGCTTCTACCGCTATTTCTGCATTTTCTTCTATAGCCTAATGAAAAATATGAATGCAAAATAGTAACAACAACTCTGATGAAACCTTAGTATGGTAGATAAAAAGGAGGATAAAACTCCAAGCTCATGCTGCCAAAACCTACAGGCAAAATGGTTAAACGTTGGTGGTGTGGTTTTAACTAGAGGTATTGATTTGGGAGATTTAAGCATGAAAAAAGGAACAGCTTGTTTTTGGTAGGCCTCCCATTCCTTCCATTAAAGTCTCTCACCCTCACCCCACCCCAAAATGAAAAGGATGAGAAAGAGAAAGATGGCCAAAAATTCAACCACATTCCTTCTAGTGATATGACAGCTTCATCAAATGGCACCTTCAGGTTTAAAAAATGCCAGCAGACTGAGTTGTGCCCTGGCAGAACTATTTCCCATTTCTGCTTAAAACACTTTTCAATTCAGCAACTGAATATCTGAATATCTGAATGTGGCTAATGAAATTTTCATATAACTTTTGACTTTGTTTTCTAGCTTGTTCTTCTTCTGTCTAGGACCAAATAACAAGGTCAACAACAGGATGTCTAAAATCTGAAGATGAGATCACTTTGTACCTCTGATCAAATGATGGTAAAAAGCCCCTTGGTCTGTATAATTCCTGGTCAAATTACTTTAGGACTGAGGAGTGAGTAAATTTAGAAAATAGCTCTTTAAAAATAATGTATTTAAAATATAGTTCCAATTAAGCAGATGAGGAACTGAAAAATATTTTGAGGAGGATGGAGCTTAGAAAAATACTACCTGTTAAATGTAGTCTAAAACTAGAACATCCTGAAACATGGTACTGTACTTTATCTTTGGTAAAAGAGAATGAATGGAATTATAGATATAGATACACACACACACATACACACAAGTCTCAAGTCCCTTTATGAGGTGAGACAGCTTGAAGTTCATTGCTTATAAACACTGAGTAAAATGGGTTACTGTAATGGAACGTGTGAATGACTTTGAGGAATGTGGGGAAGTGATGCTGCTTATGAAACAATCAGACAAGAGAGACATGTGCCCCCAGTGGCTTAAGGGTCAGAGAATGAAACTTAGGAAGGACTCACCCTAATGAATTAAACAATTAAATTTATTTATTTTATTTGTTTATTTATTTTGTCAAATACACATTAAAGAATATATATAAGTATAAGCATGAATTGAATACATAAAATGAATAAAACTAAAGGGAACATTAGGACAGGGATGGTAGGCATGCTGGTGCTCTTATGCACGCCCCTTACAGACCTCTTAGGAATGGGATGAGGTCAACAGTAGACAGTCTTAGATTAAAGTTTTGGGGATTTTGGGATGAGACCACAGAGTCTGGTAGTGCATTCCAGGCATTAACAACTCTGTTACCGAAGTCATATTTTCTGCAGTCGAGATTGGAGCGGTTCACTTTAAGTTTGAATCTATTGTGCGGTTGTGTATTGTTGTGGTTGAAACTGAAGTAGTCATTGACAGGAAGGACATTGTAGCAGATGATTTTATGAGCTACACTTAGATCATACTGAAGGCGGCGTAGTTCTAAATTTTCTAAACCCAGAATTTCAGGTCTGGTGGCATAAGTATTTTCTTGCGAGCAGAGGAGTGGAGAACTCTTCTTGTGAAATATTTCTGGACGTGTTCAATTGTATTAATGTCCGATGTGCAGTGTGGGTTCCAGACAGATGAGCTGTATTCGAAATGTGGTGGTGGGAAGTTTGTACTTTCAGATTTGCAAGATTCTGTTAATATAGTCTTACAATAATGTAGAATTAATTCGTCCAGTCATGTTTTCTTTCTGGTTCAGCTGGGTGGGCTGACAGTTACTCTTTATTCAAAATACATCAGGTTATTTATTTACAATGCAATCTATGTCACGTAGAGAACACGGTACCTTAAAAAAACTAACACATCTACTATGGCATCTAAAGTGGACTATAACCTATTTTCTCAAACTGTTGTCATCCAAAGTGACATGTTCAGAAAATAACCAGTCATGACTAACAAATTGATTTGCCCATCGGACTGAAAAATCTTGAACCAGGTTACAGAGTTCCTTCAGGTATTTCTCAGAATTATTTAAGATTGTTGGTCAGATCAACATGCTTTCGGAAAGTTGTTTCTCAACCTGGTGTACATAATTCAAGCTGTTCAATGACAAGTCCTTTTTGACCTCTTCAGTTACAATGCTGCTATTGCTTTTGACACTCTGGATGGTGTTATATTTTCCGTGGCTGAGACTTCAGTACAGGATGATGCGTGCTAATACCTCAGTGTTCTCTATACAAATCTACTCTAGTAAATCTTCAAATTGTATAACTTTCTAGCACTGGTGTTGATTCTGTTTTTTCTTCATTAATTAAGTTACCCATTGTAATTTTAAGTAATGATAGATACCCAAGGACTAGTGAGTGGGGTCAGTACACATGGTTGCATCCAGAAGAGAAAACAGAGGTATATATTAACATTTAACATTATTCTTCTAGAGTTGGGTAGTTTGCTTTGCTCACATCCATTAGGAAGCTGGTCAGAAATTAAACCTCACAAAACCTAACTGAAGGTCATGGCTGCCAATTACTGAATTTATTGTATTCTGGAAAATAACCCATGACATGGCACCGAAAAAAATGTTGGGATTATTCAGGAACAGAACTGGTAAAACAACTGTGTTGTTTAAAGGCTCCGGAAGATAGACTGAACGTTACTTCGTGGTAACTAGATCTCTTGTGCAAGACAAGAAATGGTAAAACCATTTTGTAGTCCACACACTACACCTCTACATCAGTATTCAAATTAGAAACAGTGCACAAAAGCAGATTCATCAACAGATAAGGAATCGTAGAGTTAAAAAAAGGTTGTGCAAGCTGCTGATCCCAACCGTCTGCTCGATACACAAATCCAAATGAAATCATTCCTAACCAAATGCTGTCTAGGATGATTACATTGGAGTGAAAGTTTGATACAAACTGAAAGGAGTTTGCCAAGAGAGGTAAGGGAGTTAAAACCTGATTGTCAAGGAGCTGATTTGGTAATCAGGAATTCAGAATAGTGGGTGGGAGAATAGGAACCTCTTAAGAAAGCAAATTGAGGGGAAGTTTAAGGGGATGAAAAGGTGTATGCTGCTTGACACTCGGAGCCAGTAAAATAAAAATAAAACAAGGGACCCTCACACAGTGAGAGCTTGGCCCTAGAAATAGAACAGCAAAAAGCACAACTCAAAATTATTAGGAAAGATATAAACATGAGTTACAGAATCGGATGCAAGAGGGAGGTGCTATGGGGTAAGGAGAAGGAGGGAAGCAAAAGAAATTTGGTATGGTGTCATACCAAGAAGGATGAAAAAAGGGGAGTGTGTAAAAAAAATCAGCATCCGAGAGATAAGTAATATGTAATAAAGCTGGTTTTTTTTAAAAAAAAAACAACTACTAAACAACCAGCAAGAAAAAATAAGCAAGACATCCGAAGAAGGAAGCATGGAGCTTTTCCCCCTACAACGGTCTACCCTTCTGAGGTTTTGCCCTTTAGCTAACGGGAAAAGGCAGCAAGGGATGTGCCTGCAAAGAATACCAAGGTTGGATTGTGGCAATGCTTGGCCAATGGAGAAGAGAAAAACTGGTAATATCAGCAGTGAGGGGATTATGCAATGGATTTAAGGGAGAAGGACTAAGTTTTGTACCAGCAAGGAAAGAATCAGAGGGATGGATGGAACACAGTGAATTCAGGAGCAGGTGGAAAAGAGAGAGAAAATCACTATCTTGTTTTGGGCATTTGCCAACTGAGGGAAAAGAATTCACTGTCCCATTTGGATGAGAAGTGGGAGAGAGAATGGAAGAATTGCTAATTCTCAGCAACGTTCTTTGCAAGGCAAGACGATTCATCCCAGATTCAACACTTTAATATTTAAAGGCATTCATGCAGGCATGTAACATTTGTATAAGGCTACTGTTTCTTTATTGCAAGTAATGAAGCTCTTTTTCTCTATGTACAAGTCAAAGTTTGATAGAGTTTATTGGATGTTTTGGAGGGAGGAATGAAATTATCTCTCTTGGTGGTTACAAATTTGGCACCAGCTTTTTAAAAAACGTAAAATTGTAAATAAACTAGAGACTAGCCTATTGGCTCCTCTCTAGTTTAGATCTTAGAGGAGCCAACATCTTAAACCCTGGACACCTTCTGTGTTAAAACAGGAGTTACACCTCTACTAGAATATATTCCAGGATGGTGCTCAGAACTGGGGTCAAGGAGGGGTTACACCAAGGCAGAATGACATGGAATTATTCCTTCCCATTATGCAAAAACCAATTTCCTTGTTTCCTTGTTTTTCAGTTAGCTTTTAACTGCCCGCACTCAGTTATCATCTAGCCTACAATTAACTAGCTGCCTAAGTACTATGTCAAGGTGTCAAATACCGTGCTGAGCTCAAAATATATTATGTTTATTAAATTCCTACAATCTTCAAAATGGTCTCTAAAAGGAGAAACTGAAGACCAATGTCTTAAAAACATAAGTATGTTACCCAGTAAAAATAAAATAAGGTTCATATGGTAGGACTTGTACTCGGAAGATCTTGACAATCATTCCAACTTTTTCAAGGTGTTTGATGTTCTGCTATAGAATTTTTCCATGTATAGATGTCAAACTGAGTGGTCTATAGCATGGGTCTCCAACCGTGGCAATTTTAAGACTTGTGGACTTCAACAGCTTTGCTGGTTCTGGGAGTTGAAGTCTACAAGTCTTAAAGTTGCCAAGGTTGGAGACTCCTGCTTGCTTGCTTGCTTGCTTGCTTGCTTTATTTATTTATTTATTTATTTATTTATTTATTTATTTATTTATTTATTTATTTATTTGTCAAACACAACAGTATATATAAGTATAAGCATGAAATAACCATATGAATTGGATACAATCAAAGGAAACATTAGGACAGGAATGGTAGGCACGCTGGTGCTCTTATGCACGCCCCTTACAGACCTCTTAGGAATGGGGTGAGGTGAATAGTAGATAGTCTTTGGTTAAAGCTTTGGGGATTTTGGGAGGAGACCACAGAGTCAGGTAGTGCATTCCAGGCATTAACAACTGTGTTACTGAAGTCATATTTTCTACAATCGAGATTGGAGCGGTTCACATTAAGTTTAAATCTATTGTGTGCTTGTGTATTGTTGCGATTGAAGGTGAAGTAGTCTTTGACAGGAAGGACATTGTAGCAGATGATTCTATGAGTTAAACTCAGGTCATGTCGAAGGCAGCGTAATTCTAAATTTTCTAAACCCAGGATTTCAAGTCTGGTGGCATAAGGTATTTTGTTGTGATCAGAGGATTAGAGAACTCTTCTTGTAAAATATTTCTGGACATGCTCAATTGTATTAATGTCCAAAAAGAGGTGTGGGTTCCAGACAGGCGAGCTGTATTCAAGAATTGGTCTAGCAAATATTTTGTATGCTCTGGTTAGTAGTGTAATCTTTCTGGAGAAGAAGCTACACAAGATTAAGTTTACAACTCTTAAAGCCTTTTTGGTGATGTAGTTGCAGTGGGCTTTGGCATTTAGATCATTTGATACGAAAACTCCAAGGTCTTTGACGGGGTGAGGGTCATCTACAAGGTCACGTCCATCAAGCTTGTATTTAGTACTCTGATTCTTTTTTCCAATGTGTAGGTATTCATTTTTCTCTTTTTGAAAATAGAAGCAATCTTCATTCTCTTTCAGTTATTTGACACTTAAAATATATTTAAAAGATCAGTCTAACTGCTTTGAAATATCTTCAGTAACCTAGGGAATGTAAACTGTAATGTATCTTTAAAAGTTTTGGCGGGGAAAAAGCACGTTGCTGATTGGTTGAAGCCACCAGCTAAACTGTATATAAGGAGAGGTTTTCCCGGGCACTGGTTCCTGGGTTCACCATATAGTAAAGAGCTGTTGTCACTATCCTGGTCTCCTGCCTCGTTATTGCCCGAATCTAACACTGGCGACGAAGGTGGGATCTCGAGGCTAAGAGCGCCAGGAAAAGAGCTGAACTCACCAGGAAGACGCGAACCCAGCAAAACAAGGGCGGAAAGCAGCGATGTCCGGCTACACACCGCCAGCGCCATTCGACCCAGCTAAGGAAAAATGGGGGTCATACATGGCTCGCTTCGAGTGTTTCCTCGAGGCGAATGAACTTCAAGGAGTTTCAGACAACAGGAAACGAGCCTATTTCCTGAGCCACTGCGGTCCAGAAGTTTTCGACACGCAGAATCCTGGCTGAGCCAACGCCGGTACAGTCGGTACCGTGGCAAACTCTGCAGACTTTACTAAAGCCCATTTTGCACCAACGCCATCCAAGTATGTGCAACGGTTCGGTCGGGAGCGCAGACAGCAAGAAGGCGAGTCCATCAGCGCATACATGGCTGCCCTGAGGAAAGCCTCAAAACATTGCAGTACCGAGACTTGGGCGAGGCATTGCTGGAGCAACTCATCCGGGGTCAGGGACATCCGTTTGCGAGGCGGCTGCTGTCTAAAAGCAACCTAACGCTGGCAAACGCCTGGACGAAGCCAGGGCTCACGAGATGTCTACCCAAGCGGCGGAAACCCTACAAAAGCAGGTCGCACCAACGGCTGGTGCGAAATCAACCCCGGTCCACAATGAAGAGGTCCAGGCCGAATCGGACGGTGAGGAGGAGGAAGGAGTCTTCCACACCGGGAGGCCGGAGAAAGACGACCGGGGCGACTGCGCGCGAGTTGCGGAGGGCAACACCAACGACAACAATGCAGATTTAAAGATGCAACTTGTCGGCGATGCGAAAGGAAGGGGCACCTAGCACAGGTCTGTCGAGCTCCCCAACCTTCCCGCCAAAAATTCAAACCGGCCAATCAGAGCGCGGGAACGACGAAGCGGCCCAGCAGTGGTCAGTTTAAAAAGGCGCGGTTGAATCAGACTGTCGTGAGAGTGGGTCACGCATCAACTCGCCTAGAAAAAAATCTTTACAAAGGCAAAGATTGAGGGGTGCCGTGCCGATTGGAGGTGGACACGGCTCATCGATCACGATCATGTCCTGGGACACTCGTGAGAGCCTTACCCGCCATCGCAAAGCGCAAACTGCAACCACAGAAATTAAAGGTACAAGACTACCAGGGGAATCGCATCCCCGTCCGAGGGGTAACGTCCGTCCACGTCGAGTATGGACAATACAAGAAAACTCTGCCCATCACCATCGTCGATGGGACCCTGCCAAGCTTGTTGGGACTGGACTGGTTCCGAGCATTGGGCATGGGAGTGACTGGAATCTTCAGAAACGAAGTCGACCTCAAAGACGCACTCATGAAAGAATTTGGGGCGTTTTCAGAGACTGCCTGGGCAAGTACAGGGGACTCCTATCTCGTTTAACTTAGACCCCAAGTTGCCCTATCCGCCTAAAGGCTAGGAGGGTCCCGTTCGCCCTAAAGCCCAGGATTGACCGGGAACTGGACAAGCTAGTAAACCAGGGAATTCTAGTGCCAGTTGACCATGCTAAGTGGGAGACCCCTATAGTCACCCCAGTCAAACCGGACGGGTCGGTCCGGATTTGCGCTGACTACAAGGCAACGCAACAAAGCATTACAAAGAGTGCTTACCCCAGTAAAAATAAAATAAGGTTCACATGGCAGGACTTGTACTCGGAAGATCCTGACAATCATTCCAACTTTTTCAAGGTGTTTGATGTTCTGCTATAGAATTTTTCCATGTATAGATGTCAAACTGAGTGGTCTATAGCATGGGTCTCCAACCGTGACAATTTTAAGACTTGTGGACTTCAACAGCTTTGGTTGATTCTGGGAGTTGAAGTCCACAAGTCTTAAAGTTGCCAAGGTTGGAGACTCCTGCTTGCTTTATTTATTTATTTATTTATTTATTTATTTATTTATTTATTTATTTATTTGTCAAACACAACAGTATATATAAGTATAAGCATGAAATAGCCATACGAATTGGATACAATCAAAGGAAACATTAGGACAGGAATGGTAGCGCTGGTGCTCTTATGCACGCCCCTTACAGACCTCTTAGGAATGGGGTGAGGTCAATGGTAGATAGTCTTTGGTTAAAGCTTTGGGGATTTTGGGAGGAGACCACAGAGTCAGGTAGTGCATTCCAGGCATTAACAACTGTGTTACTGAAGTCATATTTTCTACAATCGAGATTGGAGCAGTTCACATTAAGTTTAAATCTATTGTGTGCTTGTGTATTGTTGCGATTGAAGGTGAAGTAGTCTTTGACAGGAAGGACATTGTAGCAGATGATTCTATGAGTTAAACTCAGGTCATGTCGAAGGCAGCGTAATTCTAAATTTTCTAAACCCAGGATTTCAAGTCTGGACATGCTCAATTGTATTAATGTCCAAAAAGAGGTGTGGGTTCCAGACAGGCGAGCTGTATTCAAGAATTGGTCTAGCAAATATTTTGTATGCTCTGGTTAGTAATGTAATCTTTCTGGAGAAGAAGCTACACAAGATTAAGTTTACAACTCTTAAAGCCTTTTTGGTGATGTAGTTGCAGTGGGCTTTGGCATTTAGATCATTTGATACGAAAACTCCAAGGTCTTTGACGGGGTGAGGGTCATCTACAAGGTCACGTCCATCAAGCTTGTATTTAGTACTCTGATTCTTTTTTCCAATGTGTAGGTATTCATTTTTCTCTTTTTGAAAATAGAAGCAATCTTCATTCTCTTTCAGTTATTTGACACTTAAAATATATTTAAAAGATCAGCCTAACTGCTTTGAAATATCTTCAGTAACCTAGGGAATGTAAACCATCTAGTCCTGGAGATTTGGACTCATTCAAAATAAAAAGGTATTAGACACCATGTTTTTATCATCCTTAAGCTTTTATTCTTCCCCATCATTCTGCCCTTATCTGATGGAATATCTGCCCCCATTGCTCGGGAAAACTGCAACAAATGAAGAGTTGCCAAATGAAGACTTCTTAGCCTCCTTCATCAACCTCAATCCTTTCTGACTGAGGTTGAACTTTACTTCTCCTTGTCAGAAATTTAATCAAGTAACATCATTTCAAAGAGCTGCCAAAATCATTCAAAAGACAAATCTAAGGTTCCTGCTAAAAAAATTTTATTTTTTTTATTTTTGTCACAACATTATATACAAGCACATATAGTGAAAGAAAACAATAGGACAAGAACGGTAGGCACTTTTGTGCACTTATGTACACCCCTTATAGTCATCTTAGGAATGGGGTGAGGTCAATGGTAGACAGTTTTTGGTTAAAGCTTTTGTGAGTTTGAAAAGAGACCACAGAGTCGGGTAGTGTGTTCCAAGCGTTAACAACTCTGTTACAAAAGTCATATTTTCTGCAATCAAGATTGAAGTGGTTAACATTAAGTTTGAATCTAGCTATACAGACTGGGCAGAACACTAGACTTGGACCAGGAAAATTAACTTTTAAGTATCTAACTAACTAGAAATTGTTTAGTAGTCTTGCCTACTTATTTACCTTGCAAGGCACTCTTGAGAATAAAAAATAAAATATGTGTTTTAGAGAAAGGAAACAATAAAATAAAACGAACAAAAAATGCCCACAAATGATAATAAGAAGTGAAATAATGAAATTGTCTCTGAAGAATAAAACTGAGCCGAAAATGCAGAGACTTCACTGAAGTATGAATTGTTCCATGAGTGGATGGATAGCTGAAGCTGCCCATGCATAACAGCTGAAGTTAAGAACATTTGAAGGCAAAAGGAAAAAAAAAAGTTAAACAGTGGCTGTGTGAAAGAATAATCAACAGTCTGATTAATTTTTCAGGAGTTCCTATTTTAAAATGTTGTTATTACAATGCTTCAGGCATTAAATTTGCCAAGCAGACTATTATGGGAAATTTGTGCAGTTTAAATACTCTGCAATCATTGAGAATTCATAGAAACCTAAAATATGTTATGCATTGTAACCGGGGTGGGGTGGGGGAAAGAAATGCCATAAAAACACAAATCAAGGAAGGAGAAAGAAATTATATAATTTCCCCATGTTAACTCTCCCTGCCACATCTCCTCCAGCATTTCATAGATGAAAAGAAAAATTCTCTTGTGTCCTTTAGACATTTCTTTATTTTTATACTACTTATTATATCCTAGACAAAGTATCCCAAAGTATCTTTTTAATTACAGAATAATACAGAATTATTATTAGAATGATAATTTTCAATGTATTCACCGAGGTTCATTATTTGGGTGGGTGGTTATGAGATACGTGAGGGTGAGTCATGAAAACACGCAAATGGTTGCGGATGTGTGCGATACAGACAGAAGATTGTTTGTTCTGAGAATGGATCTCACTCCCTCAGGGATTCTGATGAGAAAGAAAGCCCTTGAGCTTATCTTTAATGTTGGGGTGGGGGTGGGGATCCTGTGCTAATATCTAAGTTTACCATTTTTAAAAATGTTGTTCTTGTGGGGGGGGGGTGTTTAGAATTCCTTTTGAATTTCTCTAGTGGTATTTTGAACTCACTTTATTATTGGAGGTAGTGTAGGGCAGGGGTCTCCAACCTTGGCAACTTTAAGGCTTGTGGACTTCAACTCCCAGAGTTCCTCAGCCAGCTTTGCTGGCTGAGGAACTCTGGGAGTTGAAGTCCACAAGCCTTAAAGTTGCCAAGGTTGGAGAGCCCTGGTGTAGGGTGCTACTGTATTTTTCATTATGTATTTTTTTAACAGGGGTCCTTGGTGCTCTCTGAGCTTGCTTGTTTTCTTGCAGATGTTTCATTACCCTAACTAGGTAATATCATCAGTGCTAGCAAGCTCAGAGAGCACCAAGGACCCTCATTTCAACCTTGAGCCACAAATATTCTCCTTTATTTTTCTATCAATCTGATGTATGCCTGGTTGCCCATCCTTCCCCATCTGAAAATGCCCAATGAGAAACATTTTTTTTATAATATTTAGGATTTAAGCACCATAACTTAGAATACACACCACTCAGGGGTGAAATCCTACCGGTTCAAACCAGTTTGGGTGGACTGCTAGGGATTATGGGCATCAGTTCACTGAACTGGCAGTAATTACCCCTCAACTCTGGGAGTTGAAGTCCACAAGCCTTAAAGTTGCCAAGGTTGGAGAGCCCTGGTGTAGGGTGCTACTGTATTTTCATCTCTTCCGGCCGCTCGATATTCCAAAGAATTCAGTGTTAAATGCAACAGAGAGAAGGCTAACTTTTCTCCCTCCATTCAGAACGGAGCTGCTGCAGCCTGTCCCTTTAAGGTAGTCGCCAGGAGGGAGGGGGGACAGAGTGGGAGCAGCTGGAATAGTGAATTTTTGTGAAAGGCAGGAAAATGGGGAAGGGGATTTTCCTGCCTGTCACCCATTCCTCAATCTCAGCACAGACTGAGGGAAGGTGGTAGTCAGGAATATTCCCCTCCCCATTTTCCTGCCATTCACGACAAGGAGTGGCTGGGAGGAGAGGGGCTGGTGAGGAGCCCCTCGATTTGAGTGATGTTGAGTTGGCCATGCCTACCCAGTCACATGACCTCCCCCCAACAAGCCATGTCCACAGAACCGGTAGGGGAATTTTTTTAATTTCACCCCTGACACAGGGGTGAAATGCTCCCAGTCTGGACTGGATCGCCCGATCCCGTAGCTATGGCAGTGGGTGGTTTGGAGAACCGGTAGCAAAAATCCCTGCCTACCCACCCCCGCATGCCCAGTTGAGCCAAGTGATCATCAGAGGTTTTTTTTTTTACTTTTAAAAGCATTTTTTCTTTGGCTGAAAAAATGCTTTAAAAGTAAAAAAACAACAACACACCTCTGATGATCATGCGGCTCAACTGGGATCGCCAAAACCCTTTAGAAGCATTTTTTCTACAATCCCTTCAGCAGAAGAGGCTGTTAAAAAAATCCTTTTAAAGGGTTCTGGTGATCAGGCAACTCAGCTGGGATCGTCAGAACCCTTTCTCAGCATTTTTTCTACAGCCTCTTTGGCTAAAGAGGCTATAAAAATGTTTTTAAAAGGCTCCTCTGGCAATCCCAGCTGAGTTGCCTGATCATCAGTTGGCCACGCCCACCCAGTCACATTACCCTCCCCCCCAAGTGCTACTGATATGGTAAGCGGGAGAGGCAGATATGGTGGAAGGGAGGGGGCCACATCAGGTTTTGGGAGTACGCCCTCGCTATTTAAGAGCGATCGCGTGCTCCGGCCCCCCTGCTTCTTCCCGTTCCCCGGGTGGCCAGAGTACTTGGGACTTGGGCCTCCGGCTGATGTTATGCAATGCAAGGTCCGTGGTTAACAAAGCCCCCCTGATCTCAGATCTAATTCAGGAGGGGTCCACGGACGTTATCAGCATTACGGAGACTTGGTTGGGCACGGAAGGGGGGGTTACCCTAGTGGAGATGTGCCCACCAGGTTTCCGAGCATTCCATCAGCCGAGGGCCCAAGGTAGGGGTGGCGGGGTGGCGGTTATTATTAAGGAGAGTCTCGAGCCGAGGGAAACCACTGTGCCTCAGATAGCTGGGTGTGAATCCCTCTACGTGAAGTGGGGTCATAGGACTCAGGTGGGCTTGTTGATCATGTACCTGGCTCCTTGCTGCATGACAACAGCTCTGCCCGAGCTGTTGGAGTTGTTGGCCGGGTTGGCAGTTGAAACCCCTAGACTGTTGGTCATGGGGGATTTCAACTTGCCATCAACTGGCGTGGCATCCTCGACGGTTCGGGAGTTCATGGCTTCCATGATGGCCATGGACCTGACTCAATTAGTGGACGGCCCTACCCACATCGGGGGAGGTACTCTAGATCTGATTTTTGTCTCTGGCCAGTGGGTGAATGATCTGATTTTAAATGATTTAGTGATTGAGCCTTTGTCATGGTCAGATCATTCTCTTCTTTGTCTGGACTTTCGGACCGCTACTCACCACCGCAGGGAGACGGAACAAATGCGTTGGTTCCGTCCCAGGCGCCTGATGGACCTAGAGAGGTTCCTGACGGAGCTTGGGCCGTTTCCCGAGAACCTGGCCCGCGGCACGACTGAAGAACTAGTCGCGGCCTGGGAACAGGACGCAGCTGGAGCTTTGGACCGTGTCATGCCTTTGCGGCCTCTGACCCGGCGCAGGTCTCAAAAAGCTCCTTGGTTCTCCGAGGAGCTGAGGGAGATGAAACGCCGGAGAAGACGCCTAGAGAGTGTCTGGAGATCCAGCCATTCTGAGGCTGACCGGACACTAGTTAGGTCCTAGTGGCATTGAGGGAAGCGAAGCGTTCTTACGTTTCCTCCCTCATTGCGTCGGCAGATAACCGCCCAGCTACCCTGTTTCAGGTTACCCGCTCTCTCCTTCAACAGGAGGGGCGGGAGGACCCACTACAAGGGCGTGCTGAGGAGTTTAACAGTTATCTATATGATAAAATCGTTCAGCTTTGGGATGGATTGGATCAAAATTGGGTAGATCCAGGCGAGAGTTTCGAGACTCGTCTTGTTGAGACTGTTTGGGATAGTTTTGATCCTATGACTCCCGAGGACATGGACAGGTTGCTGGGAAGGTTGAATGCCACCACATGTTTACTGGACCCGTGCCCCTCCTGGTTGGTGCTGGCCACGCAGGAGGTGACACGAGGCTGGCTCCGGGGGATTACAAATGCTTCTTTGCGGGAGGGGGTCTTTCCCACTGCCTTGAAAGAGGCGGTGGTGAGACCTCTCCTCAAGAAGCCTTCCCTGGACCCAGCTGTTTTAGGAAATTACCGTCTATTCTCCAACCTTCGTTTTACAGCGAAGGTTGTAGAGACTGCGGTGGCACGTCAATTACCCCAGTACCTGGATGAAACCGTCTATCTAGACCCGTTCCAGTCCACCTTCCGTCCTGGATACAGTACGGAGACAGCTTTAGTCACGTTGGTGGATGATCTCTGGAGGGCCAGGGATAAGGGTTACTCCTCTGCCCTGGTCCTATTAGATCTCTCAGCGGCTTTTGATACCATTGACCATGGTATCCTGCTGCGCCGGTTGGAGGGTTTGGGAGTGGGAGGCACCGTTTATCGGTGGTTCTCCTCCTACCTCTCTGACTGGACACAGACGGTGTTGACAGGGGGGGGCAGAGATCGACCCCGAGGCGCCTCATGTGTGGGGTGCCGCAGGGATCAATTCTCTCGCCTCTCCTGTTCAACATCTATATGAAGCCACTGGGCGAGATCATCAGTGGTTTTGGGGTGAGATACCATCTGTACGCTGATGATTCACAGCTGTACTTTTCCACCCCAGGCCACTCCAATGAAGCTGTCGAAGTACTGTCCTGGTGTCTGGAAGCCGTACGGGTCTGGATGGGGAAGAACAGGCTCAAGCTTAATCCCTCCAAGACGGAGTGGCTGTGGATGCCGGCACCCCGGTACAGTCAGCTGCAGCCGCGGCTGACTGTTGGGGGCGAGTCATTGGCCCCGATGGAAAGGATGCGCAACTTGGGCGTTCTCTTGGATGGACGGTTGTCTTTCAAAGACCATTTAACGACCGTCTCCAGGAGAGCTTTTTATCAGGTTCACCTGATTCACCAGTTGCACCCCTTCCTTGACCGGGATGCCCTATGCACGGTCACTCATGCTCTCGTGACCTCTCGCTTGGACTATTGCAATGCTCTCTACATGGGGCTCCCCTTGAAGAGTACCCGGAGGCTCCAGTTAGTCTAGAATGCAGCTGCGTGGGTGATAGAGGGAGCGGTTCGGAGCTCCCATGTAACACCCATCCTGCGCAGACTGCACTGGCTGCCTGTTGTCTTCCGGGTGCGCTTCAAAGTATTGGTGACTACCTTCAAAGCGCTCCATGGCTTAGGACCAGGATATTTACGGGACCGTCTACTGCCATCTTCTATCTCCCAGCGACCGGTGCGTTCTCACAGAGAGGGACTCCTTAGGGAGCCGTCAGCCAAACAATGTCGACTGGTGGCCCCCAGGGGGAGGGCCTTCTCTGTGGGGGCTCCTACCCTGTGGAACGAACTTCCCCCTAGACTTCGTCAACTATCCGACCTTCCGACCTTTCGCCGCGAACTTAAAACCTATTTATTCCGTCTAGCTGGACTGGCTTGATTTTAAAAATTTTAATTTGCTTTTATGGGTTTTAAATTTTTGTAAATTTTTTATAGGGTGTTATTGTATTTTAAATTTTTGGCCAATTGAATAAGTTTTTTAAGGGGTGTTCTTAATACTATATGTACTGTTCTCTTTGTATTTTATTCTGGCTGTGCACCGCCCTGAGTCCTTCGGGAGAAGGGCGGTATATAAATTAAATTAAATAATAATAATTTCCAACATCTGGTCTTGTAGGAGCTGTAGAAACTAATTCTCAGTTACCATGTCAAAACAGATATGGAAGTTACCAGGTTGGTTAAGCTTGAGTCAAAATCTTCTGAGTTCTTTTGTGGCAGCTGTAAAATTTAAAACCCCATCATCAGTGGAGTCCTTGATTCTATTGGAACCAATCTATTGAAACCACATCATCCTTTGCCCTTCAGACAAAAGTTCCATTTTGTTTATATATAGAAGAGCTGGCTTGGCAGAATCCTTCTATGGTGATATGACCACGAGGATCAGCTGTTTGGGTATTTTTATTCCTTGACAAGGAATCTTCAAAGTTGTTAATATGGCTGGATGAAAACAATATTGATCCCATATTTGGACAGCAGGCTGCAAACTGATTGTTGCCAGAGGATCTTACATAGCTTGCTGGTTAAATAATGTATCCGCAAAATGCTGCAGAAATCTGAGGTTCAGAGATAGTTGTTTTGGAGATAACCCCTAGTGTTTCTAATGCATTTTGTGGCATCTGCAATACACATCTCCTGAAGTGTGAGATAATCTAACATGGCACACTGAGTTATAAATAGAATGATGAACTCTTGTAAAACCCTGCCTGAAAGGCAAGACTTCTATCTCTTTCTCTCTTTCCCCATCCCCCACCCCCATGTTCCCTTTAACTTTTGGTGGAGATGCCTTTATGACTGATAAACTCAAGCCTGATTTTGGGGACCTTGGAAACTTACCCCAAGCTGTCCAGTTTCATGTTCATATTTGATAAAATGATAAAGGATACCAAAGAAGACAAAACTTTTCTCCCTCCTCTAAAATAACCTGGTGTTACATAGTAGAATTGATTTTCAGTGACTTAAGACGACCAACAATTCATCTAAGGCAATTTAAGTAATGACATAGCTGCCAGGATGATGTATGGACAAGTAAGTGTATAACGTTTAAAAATAGATTCTCTATATTAGATCAATTAAGTCTACATAATAGAATTCTTAAGGATAGGCTTCAATAGTTAGATGAAGCTCCTCAACTCAGCGATTCCAAGAAAAAGAGGTAAATAAGCCAGCTTTATGTTCTCTGCATAAATACTGAGAATGCACAAGAAATAAAAGAGAGGAATTCTCAATAATACATAAAGAACAATGAATTAGGATTATCAGGGGAACATATAGCTCAGAGGTAAATCAAATACTTTATAAACTGAAAATACAGGGATGAATATTTGAACTAGTTTGGAAAGAAAAAACAGAGACCAGTAATGAGAAAGACTGTTTTTGAGATTTTGGATAGCTGCTGTCAGGCTGAAGAGGTAATCCCAGCCAGAAACTAAATATTCAGATTGATATGATAATGAAAAAATAATATACATTCATAATTCCCAAGGAAGGTGCTTTAAAAAGTTTATTATGTTCCCATTGGGTATAAGTGAGTTGTACTAGTTATCCTATCATTTGAAGAGATTAGCTCAATGCCCCTGAAGTAGGATCATCTGAAATGAAATTCATTGAGCTTGAATATATGGTTTTTGTTATGTCTTTGAGATGAGTATTACTAATTACAAATGATAGGTTAGGAGAAGGATCAAAATACCTTCTACAAACAGAAGATTTTAGAATACAGTCTGGGAAGTACACCTAGAATGGGCCAATATATTTGAATGGTTAGTTCTATCCCCAATTCTTTGTGTAATTTAAGTGACAGGCTTTGATTTATTAAAGATTCTATTTTGAATGACATTCTGTGTAATAAACAGATACGAAGTATTCCTGAGGATATTTATTTATGAATACATGTACACATGCAATTTTTAGGTTATTTGACTGCCATCCCAAAACCCTGAAAGAATAGCCAGACCTTTAACAGGAAAAAAATATTTTTAAAAAGTCAATGAGGATATTCTTTGTTAAGAAAGAACATAGAAAAGTGCCTGATAATCTTGTGTAAGATTCTTGTCCCATGTAGCTCAATACCAATGTTACAAAAGGACCAACTTCAGATTTGAATGATCTACTTCCTTTTTGGTAGTAAAATAATAATATACTTCAAGTAGAGCTATGTACAATATGAGCCTAGAATCCAAGAATGCTGAACAACAGCATGATAGACCAAATTCAACATACACATGTGTACCGTACACATACCGTACACATTTATGAAGTGACTTAACATTTGTCGGATAGGAAGTCATTTCAGGGTGAAGGAGATACTGGTTTTGGTTTAGGCACTAACGGTCAGAAATTGTTTTGGATCTACTAGAAATGACTAGCTGGACACCATATCATCAGTACTTCAGAATTTCCAATCAGAAGTTGGCTTTATGTGCTTAAAAGATTCTGAAACTAGAAAGATGTGTTCTCATATATACTACTTGTAATATACACTATATTTCTCTATCTCTATATCTATCTAACTCTCTCTCTATATATCTTTCTCCTTCTCTCTCTCTCTCTTTCTCTCTCTCTCTCTCTCCTACAGTATGTGTGTGTGTGTGTTTGTGTATGTGTATGTGTATGTATATGTATATGTATATGTATATGTATATGTATATGTATATGTATATGTATATGTATATAATCAGAGCCAATCTTCACACTTCAGGATTTTAGCTTCCTAGATATGAAAAGTTACTTCCTGTGTAACTCTATAACTTTTAGAGATAAATCATTCGCTATGACAACTAGAAAATATCACCAAACTAACATTGGAATGTTTCAAGAAGGACATAAAATTAACTAAAACAAGAAAGTATTAGATTTTTCCTATTTTCTTCTATTATAATTTGCATTTTCCTTTTAATTTGTAACACCTCAGTTTTTTTTTTGTATATCCAGCAAAGCATCTTTTTCCAAATCGTTTTCCCATCACTAGTAATTCCACTTTTGATACTTTCTCTGTCTTGTCAGATAAAATTTGTTCCATATCTGTCATTCCCCAATTAACATCTTTTGGATGATCCATCAAACAACACATAATTTGTGATAGTATGTTTGCATGAATGTATTTATATTTCATATTTCTTGAATGCCCATTTCCCACTGAGATTGTATTGTAGTTTCTAATTTCTGGCCATTCTTCAAAGATGTCATTTCATGTTTCTGATTTTATAACATACTGCGTTATTTTTTAAAGTCACAGTATTAACAGACATCAAAAACAGGCTTTTGTTTTTGTTTTTGTTGATGTTGTTGTTGTTGTTCTGGTTAGAACCTTTAGTACCTTCCAGTGTTCAGTTTCTAAAATCATAAAGTAGCTTTTCTTAGTGTTGGCTTACAACAGCCAGGAGAGCCAGAATAAACCTGTTTCCCATGAGAAATTACATAATTGTTATAGATCTTATAGTGGAAGTCAATATTCGTAATAGAATGCATGGGGGAACTTGAGGAAAGAGGAGAAGAGATACTGCTTAGGAAACAATTAGACAAGAGGGGTAGGAGACTGAACTCCCAAATTTGATACTCACAACACGAAGACAAGTCTGGTTCACAAAATTAAAGGTTTATTGGAGATAAAATGAAGAAAAATAAAAAGCGGTTGTAAGCTCTTAGATCCTTCCCAAATGGATTGAGTTCAAAGAGCACAAGAAGCAGTTTTCAAGCTACACATTTTATATTCCTACACAATGCATCCATGCCTAAGAACTCCCCCCTAACCCCCTTATTCTTCTAAGTCATTTCTTTAAGTCATTTCATCTTTTAAAGGGTCATCATGACAATTTCTCCGGAGGAACAGATATCTTATCTTGTTTACTAGTAGCTTCGTCCTGGGCGGATGTTCCTATCTAACTGAATTGTGGCCTTGCCTTGGACGTATGTTCCTGTCTTCCAAGAAAGATGTTTAGCAAGTCATCACGTACTGTTTTACTGAATACAATTTGTGGTTATTTTATGACAGTAAGAACATCATAGCTTTTTAATAAATTACACTTTATAAAAGAGTAACATATTATTCATTCCCTTCATCACTTAACAGCCAGAGAAAGAAACTAAGGAAGGACTCACCCTGATGGAGCAAGCAGCTGAGTTTGTACTTTCAGATTTGCAAGATTCTAGTAATGTAGCCTTACAATAGCTTACATTTAGGCCATCTTCCTATCTGGTTTATGCAGGAAGTTCGACATCAATCTTGCAAGTCACTTAATTGATGTCACCAGTTCCTTGGTTTTTGCCATTGTCATTGGCTCTGCTTTTCCAAAGATGTGTTCAATTCATCATATATCCCCCAGAAGTCCCACAAAAATTACTTCTGAGGCTCATCCGTGGTCACTGCTGAATAAAATTGTCGTCCCATAGACCAGGAGTGGGCAATTAATTTTCCCAAGGGGCTACATGAGAAACTAGGATTGTTGTGAAGGACTGAACCAATAGGCTGAACTTAATTTGGCTGCTGGCGCCTACCTTTTGAAGGAGAAGGAAATGCAGAGCCCAGCCTCACCTCACCTCACCTCTTAGACCAGAGGTGTCAAACTCGTGGCATCAAGATTGCTGTCACATGATGTATCACGATGTTTTTCCCCTTCACAGAGCTGAGGTAGCTGTGGCCTGCATGTGATGCATCCGCCCCACAGGTCACCAGTTTGACACCCCTTAGACAAATGACTGCATTTAATGTTTTTTGGACAGTAAGAGTAGTATGCTTGAACACATTCAATTAAGCCACTCTGGGAAACTGATTCCACTGACAGACTACTCTTACTGTCCAAAAAACATTAAATTAGAAACCGTCTTCCTGTAATTTGAATTTGTTGCTCCATGTCCTGCAGTCTGGAATAGAAAACAGGCCTTGACCTTTTTCTGTTGAGAATGTTTCAGGGATTTACAAAGTACAATCATGTCTACTCTAAGTCACCTCAAGGGTGAGCATATCCTTACATATCTAGCTAACAGCAAATCTAAATATGAAGCCCAGAAATCTACACCCTACCTGAATTGGGTTATATATAAATGCAGAATAAAGTGGAGTCGTTGCTTCTTATAACCTGGATATTGTACTTCCTTTGATGCAACCTAAAATTGCAGTTGCTTTTTCTGTAGCCTCATCATACTGCTGACTCATGTTTCATTTGGAACCATATGCAATTCCACCACATTTTTCACAAATACTGTAATGTAACCAAAAATCCTATATTAGTTTTTTGTTTTCTAAGTGAAAACCTCTGCATTTTTTTGGTATTAAATTTAATTCTATTACTTTCAGTTCATATCTTTATGCCATCAAAATCATTTTAAATTTTATTTTGGTCTTCAAGAGTATTAATCATCCTACTTAATTTTATTTCACCTCTACATTTAATAAACATTCATTCCTCATTTTCATTCAATTCATAAATGAAAATACTGACCAAACCTTGGGGCACCAGTTTCAATACCTCTCTTCAATATTAGAAGAATTATTGTTGTTTGTCTTTGAGTATTATTCTGAGCTAGGTGAGTCATACTACCAGTTTGTATTATTGGTATTGTTTGTATTATTGTAATTGTAATTAGCTATCTAATCTGCACTGTATGGGCTACTTTCTCAAAAGCTTAACTCATCAAAGTAAATTATGTCTACAACACTTAAATAAGATAGAAAGATGGAAAGAAAGAAAAAGAAAGAAAGAAAGAAAGAAAGAAAGAAAGAAAGAAAGAAAAGAAAGACAGACATTTGGCAAGATTTATTTTAGGCACCTCCATGCTGACTTCTACTAAGTATTAAACTGTTTTCAAGGTTCTTTTAAATGATACTTTTATAATATAATCAATGAACTTCCCAGGTATAGCTGTCAGACTGACTGATCTATAATTTCTGGAACTTCCTTTTTTTCTTTTCTGAGGATGGATATATTTGCTCTCCTCCACTCATATGGCACATAGCAGATTCTCTAGGAGTCATCTAAGAAAAATACATAAAGGTTTAGCCAAACTATCAATTAATTACCTCAATATCCTAGATGCGGTTCATCTGTTCTTGAAAACTGAAATTTCATTAGAGAAAATTAGAGAACACCACACTACTAACCAGAGCATATAAAACATTTGCTAGACCAATTCTAGAATACAGCTCGCCAGTTTGGAACCCTCACCACATCTCTGACATCAATACAATTGAACGTGTCCAAAAATATTTTCTAGAATAGAATTTTTTTTTTTATTGGCCAAGTGTGATTGGACACACAAGGAATTTGTCTTATTTATTATTTATTTATTTATTTATTTGATTTCTATACCGCCCTTCTCCCGAAGGACTCAGGGCGGTGTACAGGCAAGAATAAAACAGACGGTACAATATACAAATTTAAAATGCAGTTAAAAAACTTATTTTAAAATTGGCCTGAGAAGTAAAATATATAATAAGCTAAAAAACCCCATTTAAAATTAATTTCTAAGAATTTAAAAATTTGTTAAAATCAATTTAAGCCAGCCCCGCGCAAATAAAAAGATGTGTCTTCAGTTCGCGACGGAATGTCCGAAGGTCAGGTATTTGGCGTAAACCCGGGGGAAGTTCGTTCCAGAGGGTGGGAGCCCCCACAGAGAAGGACCTTCCCCTGGGGGCCGCCAGCCGACATTGCTTGGCGGACGGCACCCTGAGAAGTCCCTCTCTGTGAGAGCGTACGGGTCGGTGGGAGGCATGTGGTAACAGCAGGCGGTCCCGTAAGTACCCAGGCCCTAAGCCATGGAGCGCTTTAAAGGTAGTAACCAACACCTTAAAGTGCACTCGAAAGGCCACAGGTAGCCAGTGCAGTCTGCGCAGGAGCGGTGTTATATGGGAGCTACGCGGAGCTCCTTCTATCACCCGCGCAGCTGCATTCTGGACTAACTGAAGCCTCCGAGTGCACTTCAAGGGGAGCCCCATGTAGAGAGCATTACAATAATCCAAGCGAGAGGTAACGAGCACATGAGTGACCGTGCACAAGGCATCCCGATCAAGGAAGGGGCGCAACTGCCGAACCAGGCGAACCTGGTGGAAGGCCCCCTTGGAGACGGCCGTCAAATGATCTTCAAACGACAGCCTGGTGTTCATCCAGGAGGACACCTAAGTTGCGCACCCTATCCTTTGGGGCCAATAACTCGCCTCCAACAGTCATCTGCGGCTGCAGCTGACTGAATCGGGGTGCCGGCATCCACAGCCACTCCGTCTTGGAGGGATTAAGCTTGAGCCTTGGTGCATATGCTCTCAGTGTACATAAAAGAAAAGATACGTTCATCAAGGTACAACATTTACAACACAATTGATGGTCAATATATCAATATAAATCATAAGGATTGCCAGCAACAAGTTATAGTCATACAGTCATAAGTGGAAAGAGATTGGTGATGGGAACTATGAGAAGATTAATAGTAGTGCAGATTCAGTAAATAGTTTGACAGTGTTGAGGGAATTATTTGTTTAGCAGAGTGATGGCCTTCGGGAAAAAACTGTTCTTGTGTCTAGTTGTTCTGGTGTGCAGTGCTCTATAGCGTCGTTTTGAGGGTAGTGGTTGAAACACTTTATGTCCAGGATGCGAGGGGTCTGTAAATATTTTCACGGCCCTCTTCTTGATTCGTGCAGGTCCTCAATGGAAGGCAGGTTGGTAGCAATTATTTTTTCTGCAGTTCTAGTTATCTAGTTCTAGTTATCTAGTTATCCTCTGAAGTCTGTGTTTTTCTTGTTGGGTTGCAGAACCGAACCAGACAGACTCAATAATTCCTCTGTAGAACTGAATCAGCAGCTCCTTGGGCAGTTTGAGCTTACTGAGTTGGCGCAGAAAGAACATTCTTTGTTGTCCTTTTTTGATGATGTTTTTGATGTTAGCTGTCCATTTTAGATCTTGTGATATGATAGAACCTAGAAATTTGAAGGTTTCTACTGTTGATACTGTGTTGTCTAGTATTGTGGGAGGTGGAAGTATGGAAGGGTTTCTCCTAAAGTCTACCACCATTTCTATGGTTTTGAGTGTGTTCAGTTCCAGATTGTTTTGGTTGCACCACAAGGCTAGTCGTTCGACCTCTCGTCTATATGCAGATTCATCATTGTCTCGAATGAGACCAATCACTGTTGTGTCATCTGCGAACTTCAGTAGCTTAACAGATGGATCATTGGAGATGCAGTCATTGGTATACAGAGAGAAGAGAAGTGGGGAGAGCACACAGCCTTGGGGGGCCCCTGTGCTAATTGTACAGGTATTTGATGTGATCTTGCTTAGCTTCACCTGCTGCTTCCTGTTTGTTAGGAAGCTTGTGATCCACTTACAAGTCTGTTCCGGTACCTGTAGCTGGTTTAGCTTAGTTAGAAGAATGTCTGGAATGATGGTATTGAATGCTGAACTAAAGTCTACAAAAAGGACCCTTGCATAGGTCTTTGGAGACTCAAGATGCTGTAGGATGTAGTGCAGAGCCATATTATCAGCATCATCTGTTGATCTGTTTGCTCGATATGCAAATTGCAAGGGGTCTAACAGCGGATCCGTGATGGTTTTCAAGTAGGAAAGCACTAGCCTTTCAAAGGTTTTCATGACTACAGATGTTAGAGCAACTGGTCTGTAGTCATTCAGTTCTTTGATGGTGGGCTTCTTCGGCACTGGGATGATGGTAGAGCGTTTGAAGCAAGAAGAGTTCTCCATTCCTCTGAAAACAATAAAATACCCTATCCCACCAGACTTGAAATCCTAGGCTTAGAAAACTTGGAACTCCGTCGCCTTTGACAAGACCTAAGCTTAACTCACAGAATCATCTATTGTAATGTCCTTCCTGTTAAAGACTACTTCAGCTTTAATTGCAATAATACTAGAGCAACTAATAGATTTAAACTTAATGTCAACCGCTTTAATCTAGATTGCAGAAAATATGACTTCTGTAACAGAATCATCAGTGCTTGGAATACTTTACCTGACTCTGTGGTCTCTTCCCATAATCCTAAAAGTTTTATCCAAAAACTTTCTACTATTGACCTCACCCCATTCCTAAGAGGACCATAAGGGGCGTGCATAAGCGCACAAACATGCCTACCGTTCTTATCCTATTCTTTTTCTTTTCTTCTTCCTATATATATGCTTATACCTCCTTATATTTACCCATATATGTGTTTATTTACTATATAATCTTTTTGTATGATACCTACATATATTGTTGTGACAAAATAAAATAAATAAAATAAAATAAATAAAATAGTATTCCCTGATTTTATTTTTTCAGCTTCATCCTACATCCTGATTTTCATAATTTTCTGATGGAACTTGTTTTGCTGTTCTTATTAGACTGAACCAAGAAGGGAGTTGAGTAGCTCTACCTTTTCTGTTACCTGTTATTATTTTTATCCAGCAGCTGGTATATGAATTCTTTTAGTTTCCTTTTCTTTTGAGCTTAACTAAAAAAGTCCTTTTTGTCGTTGTTCTCACTTCATTCCAAATGTTTGCTTTCCTGACACAAACTATGGTGTTATTAAAAATATTTAAGTTTTTAAGTGACAATTAAATTGCAACTCCTCTCCCCCCATTTAGTTCAGGATTTATTCAACAAAAGGTTCATAAGGTTGATTGCAGGGAACAGTTTCCTTATACTGTATGTTAAAACTGGTATCCTTATGCACTAGGAGGGATCTGGCTAGCTTTTCTATTTGGGAAAAAAACCCTTCAGTTTGACGGATGCCAGGTGCTTTCTACAACCTTTTCCATGACCCTGTCTTCAATAGTTCTGGGGAATAACTGGGGCCGCGGTGTGGCTCTGGCTGTAAGAAGCCTGTTATTAAACACAGCTGCTTGCAATTACTGCAGGTTCTAGTCCCACCAGGCCCAAGGTTGACTCAGCCTTCCATCCTTTATAAAGTAGGTAAAATGAGGACCCAGATTGTTGGGGGGGCAATAAGTTGACTTTGTATATAAATATACAAATAGAATGAGACTATTGCCTTACACAATGTAAGCCGCCCTGAGTCTTCGGAGAAGGGTAGGATATAAATGTAAATAAAAAAAAATGATACTAAAAAGGACCAAGAGTGAATTTTGCAAAGTAAGACTGTGCAGACATTAGCCCTCATCGCTTCCATTTGAACATTGATTGCTGGATCTTGGTAAACATTGATCGATGTAGCAAAAAGGCTATCTCTACAAGGTAATGTAGTTAGGACCATGAATTCTTCCTGGGCCATTCCATTGTTAGTCAGAGCATGAGGCATATGTTTTTCAGTGACTAATTTCTCTCCCTTGGAACCTCTGTTGTTGATTAAAAGGAGTCTGGAAAATCTTTTCAGAATCATCAATTTTGGGCAACATTTTTGTTCAGCCCAGGATAAACGTTATTAACTAGCACAATTACCTCGCTGAACCAACCAACCTTCCTTCCTTCCTTCCTTCCTTCCTTCCTTCCTTCCTTCCTTCCTTCCTTCCTTCCTTCCTCCCTCCCTCCCCCCCTCCCTTCCCATATCTCATTGTTCCCAAAGAACATCTAATAAATGTCCGCCTTTCTTTGGCGGGGGCCTCCAAAAGTCTGCCTTTCTTTATTGTGGCAAAAAAAAGCTGGCTGGGGGATTCTGGGAGTTGAAGTCCTCCAGGCTTAAAGTTGCCAAGGTTGGAGACCCCTGCTCTAAAGCATGGTTGTCAAATTCACGGCTTCATGTTGCTGTCACGTGAAGTTTCACGATATGTTTTCCCTTTGTGGAGCTGGGTGGGTGTGGCCTGTGTCCTGCAGGCTACCATTTGATACCCCTGCTCTAAAGCAACAAGGAAGGATTATCAGATTTTATACTCTTATTGTATATTTTGCAAATCTCTTTAATTTTGGTACCTCATAGGTTGGTGCCTGAAAAGGGCCTCTGGCGGCTCAGACTGCTAAGACAGTCTGTTATTAACAGCAGCTGCTTGCAATTACTGCAGGTTCTAGTCCCACCAGGCCCAAGGTTGACTCAGCCTTCCATCCTTTATAAGGTAGGTAAAATGAGGACCCAGATTGTTGGGGGCAATAAGTTGACTTCGTATATAATATACAAATGGATGAAGACTATTGCTTGACATAGTGTAAGCCGCCCTGAGTCTTCGGAGAAGGGTAGGATATAAATGCAAATAATAATAAAAAAAACCCAGCTCTGGCAGTAGTTGGGGAAATGTAAAAGGATATGTTCTGTTTCCCTTCCCCCAATACTCCCAGCAAAGAGTCAGTCAGAGGCCTCCTTTTCTGATTTATTTACATATATATAAATGTCCTGGCCACATCTACCCACGGGCCTGCCAAGTTTCTGGAGATAACAAGGAAATTAAAGATAAGGCCAGAATTACTCACGAATATATTCTTCCCTCCATTGATACAGTTTGCCCGCGCAAATTCATTGCTTTGTCCAAGACAAAAAACCAGGAAGTCCCGCCTCCTATTTATAGTCTCTGCAGATGTCACTGCATGACAATTATGACTTGGCTTTGTCCCAACGCTTCCTCTGCTGCGCGCGCCGGTCATGCCTGCGCAGTCTTGCATCACTCCAAAACTGTTCTTGGGGCGTTGCCAAATCAGAAGAAGGCTCCAGGGAATCAGGCTTTGCCGGCCCCTCCTCCTCCCTTTGAGTGGGTGCCAGGGAGGGAAAGGACTCAAGAGAAGCAGGGCTTGCCAGGTCTTCCCCCTCACTTTCTGAATCATCCGAGCTGTTTGATTTGCCCATGGTGGCGAAACCAGGCTCTTCCAGGCTCAGTAAGGCAAAAATTGGGACCAATGGCTCTCCTGGGCTGGAGGAAGACTCATATAGGAAGCTTGCCCTCCAAATCAGACCCTCTTGGTCTCCCTGCAATCCCCGCACAAGCTGCAGGAGAGCAGGGTGGGTGGGGTGGGGAAGGATGGGGAAAACGGGGGAGGGATCCGCTGCAATCCGGAGAAATTCCGACAGAGGACGAGATGAGTCCTTCTTTGAGCGTCTCTCAAAGGTCTTCAAAGGAGCATCTGCAGATGACAAGCAGCCCTGGGCTCCATCACCAGCTGGTGGGGGTGGGGTGGGGGGAGAAGCTGATGTTCTCTACATCCCCAAAAGAAAACAACAGGAAGAAGGGGAAGGAAAGGGGCCGGAATAGCTCAGGCTGTTAGAGCCTGTTATTAGAACACAGTAGCCTGCAATTACTGCAGGTTCAAGCCCGGCCCAAGGTTGACTCAGCCTTCCATCCTTTATAAGGTAGGTAAAATGAGGACCCAGATTGTTGGGGGGGCAATAAGTTGACTTTGTAAAAATATACAAATAGAATGAGACTATTGCCTTATACACTGTAAACCGCCCTGAGTCTTCGGAGAAGGGCGGGATATAAATCGAAACAAAAAAAAAAAAAGAAGAAAAGAGGGAGAGAGAATTCCAAAGACAAGAAGACAAGAAGCTAGTAAGCCGAAGGCCAAGAACGAATGGATTTCTTTCTTGCTTCCTTCCCCTCCCTCCCAACCTGCTCTGTTTTTGCAAAGGAACCAAAAGCAGGAAAAAAGCATCTCTCCACTTAGTTTTCCCTTTCTCTCTCCCGCCCAGAGCCATGCCAAGTGTTGCCATGGTCGTCCCTGGTTACAAATGCCCTCCTCTCACTTTCCTGCCTGTCTGGAGTTTGAGGGGGGAGTGGATAATTGGTTCCTTGCATGCTTATTATTTTAAAATGCTACAGATCAAATCAAGATCTGTGATTTTCCTAAGCAGTTTGTCAAGCCACAAGACTTTTATTGATTAACAGGGCCAAACAGAAGAAAACCTATTGTAGGATGTGTGCAGCTTGTGCTGACCTTTCCCTTTAGCTTTGCCAAGTGCACAGAAGGACAAACTCATGTTGGAATTCCTTTATCAGAAAGAGAAAATTGGTTCCAAGGGATTAATTTGCAAGGCAACCTCAAGCTTTTGTGAAAGCTGTTTTCCCATCTCTGCTGCCATCAGCAAGATGCTTTCTGTTTAGTTCAGCTCTTCTTTTCCTATATCCCTTCCTGAATCCTAAAAACCAACATCTCCTCACCTATCGGTTCATTGCCATGTTCTTCACACACCTGTTACAGATATTTTGGGAGATTTACAGAATTGTAAACAGCTGTTAGCCCCAGTCTTGTCATTCTTCCTTAAGAGATAAATTACCAAAAAATTATAGTGAAGATAAAGTGTTCGTAAAAAATGATGCCTAAATTCACATATCTAGAAAAAGTTCCATTGAAAATAATGATGCTTTACTTTGGAATGTAATTGTTTATTAGTGTACTGCAAGTCTGTTTTGATGATGCATGGATAATCCAACCCCTAATCCTTCTTTTCTCTAGACTGGCCATATCCAATTTCTGCAACCGTCCTTCATATGTTTTTGTCTCCAGGCTTATAATCATCTTAGTTTCTTCTTCTTTGCACTTTTTCCAAAGTCTCAACATCTTTTTTGTACTGTGGTGATCAAAACTGGATGCAATATTCCAGGTGTGGTCTTACTAAGAATTTAGAAAGCAATACTAATACTTCACGTGATTTTGATTATAGTTCTCTGTTTATACAAACAGGTATTGCATTAGCTTTTTTAGCTGCTGCTACACACTGCTTGCTCATGTTTAAGTGATCATCCACTAGGTCCCTCTCACATTTAATGTTTTTGAGCCAGGTTTTGCCTAATCTGTACATTTGTTTTTTTTCTGCCTAAGTGTAAAACTTTGATTTTCTCCACATTAAATCTCTTGTTGTTGGATAGGGCCCATTGTTCAAGACTGTCAAGATCTTTTTTGGATTTTGAGCTTGTCTTCTGGGTTGTTGGCTATTTCTGCCAGCTTAGTGTTATAGGAAGTTAGCACCCACCCCCCTCCTAGAAGAATGAAATATTTTAGAAAATATTAAAAAGACAGAATATATTTCCCTGGATGAGAAATGGAGAAACATGTTTTAAGGACAAAGCAGCTCCCTGCAGCTTCCTGCCTCCCCACCACTTTTTCAATGGGCCATTAAGGCCTCAGCCAGGCTCACTCATTCCCCCCACCTTTGTCAATGGGCCATCATCTGCAACATAATAGGACCCATCTAGCAACTGAAACTCATCACATGACACCTGGGAAGTTTACATCAGCCAGCAAGGCTAGCTAAGACCCCCACCCCTGGGAGTCTGGCAACCAATCAGGATACTCTTCCTGTGCCCCAGAAAGTTCAAAGCTCAGAAAAAGCATAAAGCCAGGGAGTGCACAGCATCTCATCCCTTTTCTGTTCAGGATCTCAAGCCATGTGATCCTGGCCACCATTAAACCATCTTTCCAAGCAGCCTCCATGTTTCCAGTGTCTTTGTCCCCACTTGGAACTGAACCCAGATGGATATTTCTTCCAACAGTGTTATCTGCAAATTTGATAAGTTTTCCTACTCTATCATCTAAATCATTTACGAAGATGTTGAAGAGTACTGGGCCTAAGATGGAACCTTGTGGTACCCCACTGCTTACTTCCCTCCATGTAGATGTAGTACCATTAAGTGGTACTTGTTGAGTATGGTTTGTCACCAGTTGCAAACCCATCTGGTGGTAATGCTGTCTATCTCACATTTTTCTAGTTTACCAAAAAGTAAGTTGTGGTCTACCTACTTTGTGGTCTACCTACTCCCTACTCCTGCAACTGTTCTCATATGTTTTAGCTTTCAGCCCCTAATCATCTTTGTTGCTCTTCTCTGCACTCTTGCTAGAGTCTCAATAACTTTTTTATATCATGGTGACCAAAACTAGATGCAATATTCCAAGTGTGGCCTTACCAAGGCATTATAAAGTGGTATTAACACTTCACGTGATCTTGATTCTAGCCCTCTTTTAAAGCAGCCTAGGACTGCATTGGCTTTTTTGCCAGCTGGAACGCACTGCTGGCTCATTTTTAAATAGTTTGGGTTTTTTTGCCTAAATGTGAAACCTTGTTTTTTTCTGTTCATTGAATTTCACTTTGTTAGATAGGGTCCAATGTTCAACCTGGCAAGATAGCAAGAGCAATAGCACTTAGACTTATATACTGCTTCACAGTGTTTTACAGTCCTCTCTAAGTGGTTTACAGAGTCAGCATATTGCCTACAACAATCTGGGTCCTCATCTTCAGCCTATCTTCTGGAGTATTACCTATTCCTGCCAGCATGGTGTCATTTGCAAATTTGATGAGTTTCCTCTTTATTGTCCAAACATGTCCTCTCTCCCTCCCCCACATTGCAGCAGCTACTTACCTGCCTGCTGGCCTTGGAGTTGCAACTTCTTGTCAGCTTCCTTATTGACTTTCTCCCTGCAAGCTTCCCACAAGTAAAGTAATTGAGGAAGCTGGCAGGAATTAAGCAATTAAGGAAGGAAGGAAGGAAGGAAGGAAGGAAGGAAGGAAGGAAGATGATTTCTGATCTCCCTGCTAGTTTTCCACAAGGAAACTCAATGGGAAAGCCAGCAGGAAGTTGCAATTTTCTCCCACTCCACTCCTTTGTTGTTGCCCTCCTATGGTCATTTCTGTGTTTAGATAAGAAAATATCTCTGAAACCATGACCCAGCAATGAATGGTTTGTCTACGTTTTTTTCTCTAAAAATAGTTAAAGTCAAAAACTGTGGAAGCACATTTAGAAAGAGTGGGTATTCTTTTTTAAAAAAAATAATTTTTATTAAACATTTTTTCAAAAAACAAAAAAGAATCTTTAAACAATAGTTTCTTTCCAATAATTTCGCAACTGTTAAACATTTCTTACTTGTCCATTTTTTCTCCCTTTTTCAATGTATCCTTTATATATACAAGTCTAATATTAATTTATTTATATATATACTTATAAATAAATAATATGTAAAATTTATTTATATATATACATATAAATAAAGACCTACATACAAACACCTGTGAAAACCTCAGAAAACAAATATAAATAATAGTGTACACACTTTCATTTCTACAAACTACATTTTTTCTGTTTCCTCTTATTTGTTGTTACATTTCTACTCCTATATATTCCTTATTTGATCTTTCCTTGCCTTTTAACTGGTATTCTGGTAGTGGGTATTCTTGATTCACGTGTTAGCCTGAAATCTAAATGTTTAAGCATTTTAGTGAATTGGGAAGTGATTTTGTATTCAGTTGATTTAAGGCCTGGTCTGTCTGAAAATAATACTGTTACATTTTAACTACAATAACTTCTATAGTTTTCCTATAACCTAGTTCTTAAATAAATGAATAAATACAGTATAGCAAATTATGTCATGCTGCTTTTCTTTGCAGTAATAATGGGCTTATAAGGGTTGGGGACGGGTTTCTGATGTAGAAGAACAAAGGGATGAACTGATATGGTATGCCTGAATTTCTTTTGTTTTAGGGGGATTTGAAACTACTCCTTGAAGATTTCATGCATGTCTGACTGCATTAAGTCTATCTGCAGTACATAGATACATTTTATCATCTCCAAGGCCACTGAAGTGACTACTAACTGGTTTCAACAGAAGTAACAACCAAATGTGAATTTGTAATATGAGGATTTTCTATCCCTATAGTTTAAATAAATATAGCTGAATTTTTAGATGTTTTTCCTTTCCACTTGTTGTGACCCAGGCCCAAGTAGGTAGTAGGATACTCAGTCAGTGAAAAAACAAACAAACTTTATTCGAACAGCTGAGAATTACTTCATTCTCAGTGTAGTTCAACTAAATTAAAGCAAATTCTTCCCAACACAACACAAATTCCTCAGTCCTATCACGAACATTGGTCCAATTAGATGAACTGCCAAAGGCCTTTCCTGGCAAACATTTAGAAGACACCGATACAAAAATAAATGCAAGAAGACGAAGCTACCAATGTTGTTTTCCGGCAAAGCCCAAATGCCATTGCTGGTGTGTTTTAAGCCTTAGGGGAGGGGCCAATCATCTCTTGGCCCTACTCCCAAGTTGTCCTCTCTGCTTGAGCTGCTCTTGCCTTCTGGCAGCTCTTCTCATGCATGCATTAGAAACAGGCTCCTCCTGTTCCTCTGCCTCACTATTGTCAGTCTCTGGAGGCTCTGGAGTCCGCATCTCACTCCCCAATGGCCCTAGCCCTACCTCAGCCTCTGATGTAGAGCCCTCATCCGGGCCTTCCCCAGTCTCCAGGACTGGCCCATGCTCTTCCTCAGCCTCATCACTATCCAACTCCGCTGCCAGCTCCGCAGGCTGCTGAGGGACCATAACACCACTGTAGATGAAAAATGAAGGTGGTGTCAGGATTGTATAAAGTAGGGATAAGAAAATCTATTCTTTCAAAGCTATGCTGGCCTGATGTTTCCTCTGTGCACTGGATAGACCAGGACGGCCCCATGGGCCGAATCCGACCACATCACGGGCCAGATCTGGCCCCTTGAGTTTGACACTCCTGGCTTAAAGTATTTGCACTTCCAGTGCCCCCACTGTGCTAGAATTAGCACTTCCAGACTGGATCTGCAGAGCCTTCTCCATGTCCGCAGATGAATTACACAACAGTGTCTTCCTTAAACCCGAAGGACTGCCGTACACCATTTCCCATTCCTGTTGCTTCTGCCTTAAAAGAGGTGCAGAACGAGTATTGCAAAGGATATTTATATGGAAACCCTTCAATGTGTCCAAATGAAACAGGGCAGATTTAATCTTGTTTACCATCCCTGTTATTTTCACCCCCATCTTCCCAAAGTGAAACATTTTAATGCTTCCCCGTGGATGCTTGCTTCCCCACTCCCCTCTTAAATCAGATCTCAAACTCAAACTGCCTATTTTGAAACAGGGCTGTTTCAGGAAGGTCTACTGTGTGTCACATGTCACCCTCACTTTGTCTCTTCTTTTTTTAAAAAAAAACTTTCTGGCATTTTTATTTGTTTTTTAATTTCCCCAGAGTTTGTCTAGGGCAGGAAATAGGAAGAAAGTAAGGAGATCTCTGATTTTTTTTTTTAAAAAAAACCCACACAAAGGCATGTTGGTGCTATGGTCTTTTTGTTATGGAGGTGCATATTTACACCTAGCAGTCCAGTCCTGATGGCGCTGCTACCTTGATATATCGGCCAGCTACAAGTCAAGACAGTCCCATAAGAGTTTGTCTTTTATTATCACCTTTCACTCGGAATTCAGCACATGCTATCAGTGTGTGGATTCTTGATGTTCCGCGTAATTACAACAGGGGTCCCAGTGGGATCTCCCAAACACGGGCTGACCTTTTAAAAAATGCACCAGCTGTAAAACACAGACACAGAGGAAAGCACCTAAGCAAATGATCCTTCACAGAACTCAGAGCTGCTGCTGGCGTTCATCAATGTTGCATGTTGTTTGGTATACTTATACAGGCTATATGTGGGTGGAAAAAAGGAAATAAGGGATATTTGTGGCTGTCTCACAGCCTCCAAACAAATTTTCTGAAAATTTGTTTATTAACGTCATCACATATATCTGCCAAGGGCCAGGGCATGGTTCTTAGCAGCATTCTTTTTTTCATTGTCATTTTATTCAACTTTACATTTAAAAAGATAAAACATCTAATACAAAAATATATATATAAAAGAATAAAAAAAATAGAAAGAAAAATAGAAAAGAAATAAAATGATATATTTCAAAAAAAACCAAAAAAGAAATATGTAAAGAAATACTTCCCCCTTCATCTTAATAAGTATAAACGATTTTGGTAACTTATCACCTTTTATTAAAAAACAACAAATGATCTCTTCTTCTGATTTCTCATCTCTTACCTACAACCAAATTCATAAAAACTTTCTTCTTCTTTTTTGAAGAATTACACAATTCTTTAAAAAAAATAACAAGCAATTCTTTTTGTAAATCCAATATAAAAAGTTGTCCAGTTCACTCTTTTGGTTTGTTATTTGAATATCCCTCTTAATTATTAATTATTAATATATTTATTTATTTATTTATTTTGTTGAGTACATATTAAATAATATATATAAGTATAAGCATGAATTGAATACATAAAATGAATACAATTAAAGGGAACATTAGGACAGGGACGGTAGGCACCCTGGTGCTCTTATGCATGCCCCTTACAGACCTCTTAGGAATGGGGTGAGGTCAACAGTAGACAATCTAAGGTTAAAGTTTTGCGGGTTTCGGGATGAGACCACAGAGTTTGGTAATGCATTCCAGGCATTAACAACTCTGTTACTGAAGTCATATTTCCTGCAATCGAGTTTGGACCGGTTCACTTTAAGTTTGCATCTATTGTGTGCTTGTGTATTGTTGTGGTTGAAGCTGAAGTAGTCATTGACAGGTAGGACATTGTAACAAATGATTTTATGAGCTATGCTCAGGTCATACCATATTTGCAGATTCATTCATACATACATACAAAAACATACACCCATATAGCATCTTTTTTCTTGTATACTATCCCTAATAGCAGTTTCTGGGTCCACTTTTTTAAATTTTATTTTGTCACACAGTATATATAAGCATAAGCATAATTATACAGTATATAAGCATATATATAAGTATGAGTATGTAATAATTATATTAATTGGATATAACAAAAGGAAACAATAGGACAGGAACGGTAGGCATGCTTGTGCTCTTATGCACGCCCCTTATTTTTCACATATATCCCAAAGCAGTTTGCTCCATTCGTATTAGTAAATCAAATTTATGTAGTGTTCTCCTTTAACTGTAATCTTTAGTTTCTTCTGCTTTTCTCTAGTGTCCAACCTTCCAAATGTCATCTGTTTTGTTTTCAGTTCATAGTTGAATCCAAAACAGCAGCATTTTCTAACAAGAAAGTTTCTTAAAGATTCTTATAATTAATTTCAAAATCTTATTTCAAATCTATCTGGACCACTAGCCCATTTGTAACTTTCCAGACTTAATGTTCTAATCACCCTTTTGCTGTCTGTTCCAAAGAAGGAAAAATTTAAAGGCCTTAAACATATATTTAAAATTTATTTTTGTAAAGGATGGAAGGAGACTTGATATAACTTGTCGTTCCAAAGGTTCCTAATACCTGTAAAACTTAATTAATATGCATTTCAAAAAAATGATAAGAGGAAGTATGTGCCCATAATGGTGTCAAGGATGGTTTGGCAAGGATGGTTTCCCCTCATCTCCCAGAGCTCTAAGTCCACTGGAGATCATTGTATTGAAATCTCCTGAACAGGAGCACTTGTGGGTGAACCCAGGGCTGGGCTTCAGATCCTTTAGTAACGGGTTCGCTGCCCTGTTGCTGGGTGGGCGCAGCCATGGTGGGCGTGGCCTAGTTGGCCACCTGTACCATGGTGGGGGGAGGCATTTTTCACCCACCCAGGCTCCAGAGGGTTTCTTCAAGCCTCCGGGAGGGCAAAGACTGCTTTTCCTGGGGTCTGGAGGCCAGAAACAGGCCCATTTCCGGACTTCTGGAACCTCCAGTAGGCCCATTTTTTGCCCTTCCAGACCCTCTGCACGCTCCCTGCAGTTACTTGGAATGATGAACGGGCTGCGTGGACACTGCTGGGAGGGCTGGGGTGGGCATGGCCAGCCAGGGGTGGCATTTGGGTGTTTGGTGAACCTTGGCGATCCTTGGCTAGAGAATCGCCTGAACCCTGCCAAACCCTCAGGAGCCCACCCCTGGGTGAACTTGGTTCTCTCCTTGTCAGAGAGAAAGTATGAAAAAGCAGTCTGCTCATTGGCACTTCATTCCGCTGGCTTTGTCTGCTCTGCTCTTAGAAGAACCATCTTCACTTCTCATTTTTTCCCTGGAAGTCCTGATTTTCGGTAGCATATTCCGGTCTGACACTATCCAAATATATTGGCCTATAACTGCCAGAATTTTCTGCAGCTATGGCCACTAGTGATCATTAACTGCATCCACAGAGCTATTTACTACGATACAGATGTATCCTGCTGTAAACCCATCAGATCTAAATGATTACCATCATATCTTGTGCTAAATCCCTACTGTTAACCACAGATAAACAGATCTGTTGGTTCACTTTCCCTTCACATTTTAAAAGAATTACAGTTTAATTTTTGTCTGCGTATGAATAAATTTTTGACTGTTGGTACAAAAAATATAAAACAAAATAAAATGATTTACTGGATGAAATCCTGAGCATTAAGCAAACCATACCTTATTTGCTTGCTCTGTATCCATGAAAAGGCCGGTCAGAAAGAGAAGGGATGGAAGAAAAAAGAGATAAATAAACAAGATTCAGTACCACAGATAGACCCCTAAATAAATGCATTCTTGATCCCTGGTATACTAAAATTTAGTTAAAATGGGGGTCATTTTAATTTTTTATTTCCACTTTTTTAAAATGTCAAGGACTTTCTGTCTTTATGGGAGAAAAGATGAATTTTTGAATGCTTTCATTAAAATCTGTGAATTTTAGCACATTCTCATAAAAATACTAATCTGTCTCATACTACTCAGGGTTATAAATATTTTAGCAACCTGCTGTAAAATCCCAGTGTAAAATATATAGAAAAGATCTTGCAAAATGGATGATAAGAGACTTCAGTAAAGAAAATAACATGTCTTAGAAACCATATTCCCTCTGCATTCTGTTCCCTTTACTGTTTTCTAGTAAATTATGTGTTTTTGGGATGTTTTTAATTTCAGATGGTTGTTTCTGAAACTAATATTGTCTTTAATGATGCAGACATTAATACTTTACACATGGCTTTCTAATGTTCTATCAATGATCCCAGTATGTGCTTAATCGAATTCCAATAATATTTGAACATACATGTCTCCAATTTTCATTAAATCCTTCTGTGCTATTTTTTAAACTCCATTCCAGTTATCTAATTTGTTAAGATTATAGAATAGAATAGAATAGAATAGAATAGAATAGAATAGAATAGAATAGAATAGAATAGAATAGAATTTTTATTGGCCAAGTGTGATTGGACACACAAGGAATTTGTCTTGGTGCATATGCTCTCAGTGTACATAAAAGAAAAGATACGTTCATCAAGGTACAACATTTACAACACAATTGATGGTCAATATATCAATATAAATCATAAGGATTGCCAGCAACAAGTTATAGTCATACAGTCATAAATGGAAAGAGATTGGTGATGGGAACTATGAGAAGATTAATAGTAGTGCAGATTCAGTAAATAGTTTGACAGTGTTGATGGAATTATTTGTTTAGCAGAGTGATGGCCTTCGGGAAAAAACTGTTCTTGTGTCTAGTTGTTCTGGTGTGCAGTGCTCTATAGCGTCGTTTTGAGGGTAGGAGTTGAAACAGTTTATGTCCAGGATGCGAGGGGTCTGTAAATATTTTCATGGCCCTCTTCTTGATTCGTGCAGTATACAGGTCCTCAATGGAAGGCAGGTTGGTAGCAATTATTTTTTCTGCAGTTCTAATTATCCTCTGAAGTCTGTGTTTTTCTTGTTGGGTTGCAGAACCAGACAGTTATAGAGGTGCAAATGACAGACTCAGTAATTCCTCTATAGAACTGAATCAGCAGCTCCTTGGGCAGTTTGAGCTTACTGAGTTGGCGCAGAAAGAACATTCTTTGTTGTCCTTTTTTAATGATGTTTTTGATGTTAGCTGTCCATTTTAGATCTTGCGATATGATAGAACCTAGAAATTTGAAGGTTTCTACTGTTGATATTGTGTTGTCTAGTATTGTGAGAGATGGAAGTATGGAAGGGTTTCTCCTAAAGTCTACCACCATTTCTACAGTTTTGAGTGTGTTCAGTTCCAGATTGTTTTGGTTGCACTCCAAAATTTGGTTGTCTCCAATTTTCATTGAATCCTTCTGTGCTATTTTTTAAACTCCTTTCCAGTTATCTAATTTGTTAAGATTATAATATGTTACAATTAGAACTTAAGTTTAGGAAGCTGTTGGAAGTCTTATTAAATATAAGTAGATTAATCAATAAATAAAACACATAATTTAATAAATCAAGCAATGCTTATTCTAAGTTTTGTTTTCTCTTCGGATGTTTCGGTACCAAAATGCAAGCAATTTAATAAGCTTCAAGGAAGACTTATTTTCAATAGCGCACTCTTAAGTGTTCAATCAAAATATCGAAAAGAAGACTGTAGCTTGGATAAAATATCTGTGTAATTATTTGTGAAAGTATTTGTCATGTTTCTAAAGCAACTTGCTGATTTAAGATAACTTTTGTCTATTTCCTTCCTGTCTCTGGGCTTCTCTTTATTTCTTTTATGCTGCTCTTATGGCATTAGACTTTAATCAAGAATGAGATTAGAGTCGCTCTAAATTGCTTTACACCTAGTAACTATGATTTTGTGTAGTTTTACAGATTGTATATTAGGAGCACAGGATTGGACTCAGCATTCAAGTTTGAAAAGCTAAAGTTTGATTTGGGATATTTGTATAGATGTGTTATATTTTTGCAATACTGGTTTGTGCTGGACATCTTTGACAATGTCCATTTTCTCTCTCCCCTTTTCCTGCCCCACCCTCTACCTGTAAGCATCCATACAGAATTAAGCCAAAGCTCTTTTTAATCACAATTTAGCGGTTGGCTATGTGGCATCGATACCAGTAGTAGGTTTCAATTTTGGTCACTACCGGTTCGCTCGCGCACATGCGCGTGCTCACATGCGCGTGCAATGCTACTGCGCATGTGCAGAGATGTCTGGGCAGGTGGGTGGAGCTTCCTGCTGCCACTATCGGTTCACCCGATCTGGGGTGAACCAGTAGCAACCCACCACTGATCCATACCTAGCCAGATATTGCTGGAAGTCCTCTTCCAAGAAATCTTTGCAATATCTCAATATTGTAATATCTTGTGAAATTTCAAAAAAACCTTCTAAGATTTTAATAGCTCAATAGCAGATTCTTTGAGTTTTGGTGATCTTTTACAGGGCTACAGTAATATTTAGGCACCACATCACTACATAGTGCCATTCTTAGGATTTAATTGAAAGCTGAGGAGCCAATGAGTCTATACATGACCCACAGGATATTTACTCTCGCCTGCTATTTCCACCTTGTAAAAGTAGAACACAATCCACCCATCAAAATTTCACATATCTTCTTTAAAAAAAGTAATTCAGGGGCATTTCCCTTTTAAAAACAGAATCTAACAGGCGATAATACAGAATTACTTTTTCTGGCATTTATTTACTACTGATCCAGACTTAGGGATTCAAGTTTCTAATTCGTGATTCTGAGCAACTAAAATTTATATAGTTAAAAGAAAATGCAGGTGATGGCACTGAATTCCAAGTAACACACTAAATCTGCTATGTAAAATGATGGTAAATAAGTGAATAGAAGTTAAATGATTAAACTGTGCTTTATATTGAGAGTGCTGATGTCTGCCTGGATTTTTGATATCTACTGAAGACTATATTGGTTCTGAAGGAAGGGATTTATTGCAGGCTGATAATGGATGGGACAGTATAAAGTGTAGGAAGAATTTTAAGATGCTCTCTCTGTCTCTCTCTCTCTCTCACACACACACAAACACACACACTTCTTTTTTTGAAATTATATTTTATAGAGACCTCTAGCCTCCCAACATTTCATTCATTTTGACATATTTTGTAGAATTATACAATTTTCAGGACATTGCCTTCACCTATAAAAGATATCCCATCAACATCTAGATTATATATTTTGACCTAGCACTAAACTTTCCTCATTACCAAGGTTTCTTCTTTCCAAATCTATGATCATATAATGGAGTGCATTGAGTCAGGTTCAGCTTGTTCTTTTCATTATCTTCCAGAATGCACTATTTTGGTTTTCTTTAGATCCTTTTCACAATAACGTCCTGAAATCTGCTTAGCAATTTCTCACATTTTCTTCTTCTCCAAGAGTCCTCTTGTTTCCTTTTGGACCTTATTTTTAGAATGCTTAAGAATTTATTTTGAAACTCTCTTGAGGGGTTTACTTCACTTTTGAAGGAAAAGGAGGTTGTTGTTTTCTGTTATTCATATTCCATCAGTCTTAACTTTCCTTGTCTGCCTATTCTTTTCAATCAAGAAACATTCAATGGGAGAAGTGCATTTATGATGTTTTCTCTTGGTTGATAATTAAAGTATAAGGTAGAAAACAAGTTGCATAATAAGATATAGGATACTTACACCTCCCTTGGTGAAAGTGGAGTATAAGTAATTGAATAAGTGAGTAAGTAGTTGAATAACTGCAAGAGTATTTATCTTTTCCATAATTTTCTGATGCTCTTCTCAAATATTAACCAAGATGAATCCTGTTTAGCCTTTTCAACCTCAGCCAAAGTCAGCTAGATGCTACTGCTAACTAGACCTAGAAATACTCTTGGTCACACTCAACATTGACATGGCAATCATTCCCTGGGATTTCAGAAAGAGTTTTCTGAGTGCTACCTTAAGGTCTTTAAGATTGAACTTGGGACATTCCAGGTGAAAAGCATGTATTCTGTTCATGAGTTTGGTTCATAACTGTCTGTTCATAACTGTTTGGTTCGGTTCTGCAACCCAACAAGAAAGACACAGATTTCAGAGGATAATTAGAACTGCAGAAAAAATATTTGCTACCAACCTGCCTTCCATTGAGGACCTGTATACTACACGAATCAAGAAGAGGGCCGTGAAAATATTTACAGATCCCTCACATCCAGGACATAAACTGTTTCAACTCCTACCCTCAAAACGACGCTATAGAGCACTGCACACCAGAACAACTAGACACAAGAACAGTTTTTTCCCCGAAAGCCATCACTCTACTAAACAATTAATTCCCTCAACACTGTCAAACTATTTACTAAATCTGCACTACTATTAATCTTCTCATCGTTCCCATCACCAATCTCCTTCCACTTATGACTGTATGACTATAACTTTGTTGCTGGCAATCCTTATGATTTATATTGATATATTGACCATCAATTGTGTTGTAAATGTTGTACCTTGATGAACGTATCTTTTCTTTTATGTACACTGAGAGCATATGCACCAAGACACATTCCTTGTGTGCCCAATCACACTTGGCCAATAAAAAATTCTATTCTATTCTATTCTATTCTATTCTATTCTATCCCATTATTTTATGTTTTTGGTAAAGATTGGAGCACTTTTCCTCAATAGCAACTCTGTGGATAGTTCAGCAAATGCAAAGTTCTTTAATGTTCTTTTTGGATCCTACATTCCATCTTCCCTTTCAAATAAGGGGGAATATAGGTGTCAGGGTAGGAAAAGCCTGAACTCTTTCAGAGCTTCTGCTAGTCAAGGTGAACAAAAGGATTGGAGTGAGATTTAGTCCCAAATCATTCCACTCTACCAAAATAAGCCGAAATAAGCTTGAAATCCCATGTCAGCCTTAATCATTTTGATCCCTACTTATAAGAAAGGTTAAAAATAGCACAGCTAAATAAAGGTAGTGAAGAGTCCTGGTTTAATCAAGTACTGTACATCCAGGTATTTTTAGAAGGTAGATTTAGATGTATTTTTAGAAGTCTCTTTTGCATAGTACCATCACTTGGAATCATTTTATTTGTAATTGTTAAAAGGGAAGGCTTACATGTTACATCTATGAATAATTTTAACCACATGTGACCATGTCTTATTTAGGAACAGGTGCTTCCTGTTGTGGAATGAACTTTTTCAGCTCAATGTTGCAAGTAATTTTCACGCAAGTGCTGAGACCTTACAAGCAGTTCCCTCAGCAGCTGAGTTACTGCTGCCTTAGCCTATTGTCCTCTTGATCAAACCTCCACCCCCTACCACCTAAGCTTTGTTTGGTGGCAAGTAGAATTGTTAAAGTCACAATATGTCTGGTGTTTACTTGCCAAAGTGTGGAATGAAAAATGAGACACTTGGTGTTCTCATTTCCCAGTATGTCTCTGTACTGGATCAAGTATTTAAGAAAATCCCACCTGGAAAATGAGCAGATCCATCAGTAAGAAAGGGTAAAGATGGCATACACTTAATTCAGTGGTGGGTTTCAAATTTTTTTACTACTGTGGCTTGGTGGGCGTGGCATGGCTTGGTGGGCGTGGCAGGGGAAAAATACTGTAAAATCTCCATTCCCTTCCCACTCCAGAAGAAGAATACTGCAAAATTTCCATTTCCTCCCAATCAGCTGGGACTTGGAAGGCAGAGAATAGATGGGGGTGGGGCCAATCAGAGGTGGTATTTATCGGTTCTGCTGTTAATATGGCTCTGCACTACATCCTACAACATCTTGAATTCCCAAAGACCTATGTAAGGGTCCTCTTTGTAGACTTTAGTTCAGCATTCAATACCATCATCCCAGACACTCTTCTAACTAAGCTAAACCAGCTACAGGTACCTGAACAGACTTGTAAGTGGATCACAAGCTTCCTAACAAACAGGAAGCAGCAGGTGAAGCTAAGCAGGATCACATCAGATACCTGTACAATTAGCAAAGGGGCCCCCCAATGGCTGTGTGCTCTCCCCACTTCTCTTCTCTCTGTATACCAATGACTGCATCTCCAATGATCCATCTGTTAAACTACTGAAGTTTGCAGATGACACAACAGTGATCGGTCTCATTTGAGACAATTATGAATCCGCATACAGACAGGAGGTCGAACGACCAGCCTTGTGGTGCAACCGAAATAATCTGTAACTGAACACACTCAAAATCGTAGAAATGGTGGTAGACTTTAGGAAAAACCCTTCCATACTGCCACCTCTCGCAATACTAGACAATACAGTAGAAACAGTAGAAACCTTCAAATTTCTAGGTTCTACCATATCGCAAGATCTCAAATGGACAGCTAACATCAAAAACATCACCAAAAAAGGACAGCAAAGAATGTTCTTTCTGCGCCAACTCAGAAAGCTCAAACTGCCCAAGGAGCTGCTGATCCAGTTCTACAGAGGCATTATTTAGTCTGTCATTTGCATCTTTATAACTGTCTGGTTTGGTTCTGCAACCCAACAAGACAGACACAGACTTCAGAGGATAATTAGAACTGCAGAAAAAATAATTGCTACCAACCTGCCTTCCATTGAGGACCTGTATACTGCACGAATCAAGAAGAGGGCTGTGAAAATGTTTACAGATCCCTCACATCCTGGATATAAACTGTTTCAACTCCTACCCTCAAAATGACGCTATAGAGCACTGCACACCAGAACAACTAGTCACAAGAACAGTTTTTTCCCAAACGCCATCACTCTGCTAAACAAATAATTTCCTCAACACTGTCAAACAATTTACTAAATCTGCACTATTAATCTTCTCATCATTCCCATCACCCATCTCCTTCCACTTAGAAGAATGGGACAACAGAGAATGAGGTGGCTGGATGGAGTCACTGAAGCAGTAGGCGTGAGCTTAAATGGACTCCAGAGGATGGTAGAGAATAGGAAGGCCTGGAGGAATGTTGTCCATGGGGTTGCGATGGGTCAGACATGACATAACAACAAATAATGGAGACTACAGGTTTCCCATCAGCCTACCTATGCTCTGCTTATCTAAGAGTCAATTAGATCCCAAGTTCTATACCTTCTACCTTCTATAATAATAATAACAAAGTTGGAAGGGACCTTGGAAGTCTTCTAGTCCAACCCCCTGCCCAGGCAGGAAACCCTACACCATTTCAGACAAATGGCTATCCAACATTTTCTTAAAAATTTCCAGTGTTGGAGCATTTACAACTTCTTCAGGCAAGTTGTTCCACTGATTAATTGTTCTAACTGTCAGGAAATTTCTCCTTAGTTCTAAATTGCTTCTCTCCTTGATTAGTTTCCACCCATTGCTTCTTCTTTTTTTTTTTTGGTTTACATTTATACCCCGCCCTTCTCCGAAGACTCAGGGCGGCTTACAATGTATAAGGCAATGTGTTATACCCTCAGGTGCTTTGGAGAATAGTTTACTCCCTCTTCTTTGTGGCAACCCCTGAGATATTGGAACACTGCTATCATGTCTCCCCTAGTCCTTCTTTTCATTAAACTAGGCATACCGAGTTCTTGCAACTGTTCTTTATATGTTTTAGCTCCAGTCCCCTAATCATCTTTGTTGCTCTTCTCTGCACTCTTTCTAGAGTCTCAACATCTTTTTTACATCGTGGCGACCAAAACTGAATGCAATATTCCAAGTGTGGCCTTACCAAAGCATTATAAAGTGGTATTAACACTTTCCGTGATCTTGATTCTATTCCTCTGTTTATGCAGCCCAGAACTGTGTTGGCATTTTTGGCAGCTGCCGCACACTACCGGCTTATATCTAAATGGTTGTCCATTAGGACTCCAAGATCCCTCTCACAGGTACTACTATTGAGCAAGGTACCACATATATGGTACCTGTGCATTTTGGTTTTTTTGCCTAAATGTAGAACCTTACTTTTTTCACTGTTGAATTTCATTTTGTTAGATAGCGCCCAATGTTCTAGTCTGTCAAGATCTTTCTGTATCTTGAGCCTTTCTTCTGGAGTGTTGGCTATTTCTGCCAGCTTGGTGTCATCTGCAAATTTGATGAGTTCCCCATCTATCCCCTTGTCCAAGTCATTGATGAAGATGTTGAAGAGTACTGGGCCTAAAACAGAGCCTTGGGGTACTCCACTGCATACTTCCCTCCATGTGGATGTAGTTCTGTTGAGGACTACACGTTGAGTGCGGTTGGTCAGCCAGTTACGAATCCATCTGGTGGTGGTGCTGTCTAACCCACATTTTTCTACTTTATCTAGTAGTAGGTTATGGTCTACTTTATCAAATGTTTAATGATATCAAATGCTTTACTGAAAATGCTTTACCTTCTGCTCAACAATATCTGAAGCCAGAATTCTGTCACTGGGAAGGAAGCTCCATTCTATGAGCACATTGCACTAAAATGCTGATATTCCTATTGTATTGATAAGGAGGCAACATAATTCAATTCCTTTGCTAGGGAGAAGCCACTTTCCTTTGCTAGGGAGAAGCCACTTTTAACATTGGAGAGCTCAATGCGGAAGCAACCTCATACAGTTATAAGCTAAGATTCGCTTGCAAGGGTTGGTTTGTGTACCACATGAAGCACCAAGGATCATTTTTGCTCTTGGAGACATATCACCTGTGAAACTTGCTAGATATTTTATCTTCCTTCTGTGGTGGCCAATTTGTGTGACCTTCTTATTGTTTGTCCCTTCCTACTAGATCAGCATGCTAGTCCTACTCTTTTTGAGATATGGTCAATGAATAGAAAATAATTTAGTTTGCTGGGTGACAAGTTCCTGACTGAGTCTTTTTCGTGTTGTTACTCAGGGTCAATTCAGCTTGCTGTGAATGTTTTCTTACAAGGGCACTTTAAGCAGTTCATATGTTTTGGGGGCTGGGGTGGGGGAGGTCGACATCTCAGAAGTCTGGTAATGAGGGCTTACATGTGTACAGAAAGGGGGACCTTTTACTCCCCACTATCCCCTCATGCGTGCCTTTCTATCCACAGATGATAGAAAGTGGCTTCTCCTTGGCAAAGAAATTGAATTATATTGTCCCCTTATTTAAAAAGGAATATCAGCAATTTGGTGCAAACACAAGTGTCCTGCAAAATAATTATATCTATTCTGCCTATTTCTCTTTCCCTCCCTCTATCCCTCTACACACACATCTATCTATCTATCTATCTATCTATCTATCATCTTCCCCTCCACCTGAAAGTTTTAAGTGCTATTGTGGAAAATTTAATGTATTATTCCTCTCCCTCTCTCATGGAGAATGTTTCTTCTTCTTGTTACACTACAACTTTTTTCAAGTTTAAGTATGGCTTGATTTTACCTCAAAGGTATCATCCAAATGATTAGGTTTAGGAAATTGACCTGTCCTCTTGACGGCTCACCATCTTCAGATATTTGAATTGTGAAGATGGTTGAACTTGTGTAGTTGAAGAGACACCTCACAAACATAATAGGAATAGGTCTAAGCATTTTTAAATAGAGAAATGAAGAAAAATTCTAGAAGAGAAAGTCTCAGCAGAGTCCCATGAGTGGTTCAATCTGATGCATGACAACATTTTAAAATTATTATTTTGTTAATTTTTTGTCCTTTCATTTCATTCCTCTATTTGTTAATTTCTTTGCAATTTTGTGGAGTATATGGTATATAATACAATATTTGGATGCCCTTCAAAAACGTATTTTTTTAAACTGATTTTGAAAGTACTTGGTACAGATCTATTTTACCTATACTGAAATTGAGACTTTTCTGGTTGATATAGTGATATGATAACTTTATATTCTTATTCCACAAACAGGTGTTATGGTTAACCTATCCTTATTTTTGATGGTTAATTGGTAAGGGGGAAATTTTTACCTTTCAAACTGCTGTTTGGGATAAATTATGGGTCTTATAAGAGGGTAAAGAAAAGTAGGCTCACCTCAGGGAAGAAACTTCCCAGAACTGAGGAACAGTTGAGAGCTGAATGTATTCCTTACCCACAAAAGAAAATAGCGCAGAAAGAAATTATGCTTGTTTTAGATAAAAACCATGGTAGACAAGGTGAAACAGAATTTTCAAGAGATGCTATTATTTGGATCAGAAAATCACAGTTAAAAAAACAGATTCACATTGAAATAAGAAACCCTCAACTTGAAAATTCAGATCAAAATACATCATATGTGTTCAAAATAAATTAATGTTCATGAGAAAGGAGAAATGTTATCTACGTATCTATCGTTATGTTAGCTATCTAGTGATCCTTTGGATTTCCTTTGGATTTTCACAGTCTAGATTTGGTAGTACTAGATATGAAGATCCAGATTTTTAAACTAACATTGAAATTTGGGACCTGATTTGAATGAACTTTCTTCTGCATTACTCCAAAATAAAGCAAACTTTTCACATGTGCCAACAAATTTTATGGTCTGCATATACCCATTGCACGTGAACTGTAGAATCTTGGACTGCAGATTGGTCTGGGGGAATGAAAGATGTAAAAGTTACATTTTGTGTCAGTGCTCCTTGCATGAGGTCAGAGCTTTGTTCAACAAAAATGGTCAACAACTGAGACTACTAAAAAAACAGCAAAACACAGGATGTTTTCAACTATCCCTGAGTTTAAATGATTGTGTGAATGGGGGTAATAAGGTATTTGCTAGATGTCATAAGAAGCAATAATCTGTGATGTGGTAATTTATACAAGGAATTTCACATATTCAAACAAATACTTGCAATTATCTTGTGATTAACGTAATGTGTGAACTTCCTCTGCCTATTATAAAAGGCAATTTCCTGGCACTGCTGGATGCCTGTGCTCACCCAGCAATAAATTCATTTTATTTGTGCCATAGATTTGTCTTCTTTTTCTCTTATACCTTTCCTGAGCTGAATTGCATTTTAGGGTATGCAATTCAGGGAATGCAATGGAAACACATTTCTGACCTAGAACATGTATTTCCTTTTTATCTGATGTTCAACAGAGATAGATGGCAATTCACGTGTGTATAGACAAGTTCACATACTCTTTCAATTGCTTGTGTCTACTGTGTCTTTCTGTCTGTGGATATCCAAGTTATAATACCATTTCAGAGTGGCCTTTAAGAGGGCTCAGTTGCTACCTTTGAAGTTTGGGATACCGCTCCAGAAAGAAACAGTTTGAACCTTCTTTCTTTCTTCCTTTCTTTCTTCCTTTCTTTCTTTCTTTCTTTCTTTCTTTCTTTCTTTCTTTCTTTCTTCCTTCCTTCCTTCCTTCCTTCCTTCCTTCCTTCCTTCCTTCCTCTTTCTCTGTCTCTCTCCCTCCCTCCCTCCTTCCTTCCTTCCTTCTTTCCTTTCTTTCTTTCTTTCTTTCTTTCTTTCTTTCTTCCTTCCTTCCTTCCTTCCTTCCTTCCTTCCTTCCTTCCTTCCTTCCTCTTTCTGTCTCTCTTCTTTCTTTCTTTCTTTCTCTCTCTCTCTCTCTCTCTCTCTCTCTCTCTCTCTCCCTCCTTCCCTCCCTCCCTCCCTTTCTTTTTAATTGCTCTTTACTACAGGTAGTCTTTTGATTAATGTTATCCTTGATGTTTGAGCAGCTGCCTTAATTGATAGATTTAACTGATTGCTTTACCAATCAGTTAAGTTGGAATTTAATTTGGAAGTAAATTTAAGCAGGATATTATTGTATGCTACTTGAAGAGCTTTTGCTATAAATGTCCTATTTAACCGGGAAAATTAGTTAAAATAGATGATATTCTCATGCTGCTGTTGTAGCCCAGGCACCCTACAATTTAGAACTCAGACAATGCCTCTGAGGAGGAGCAAAGTCAGATCAATTGCTCATAATTATATCCATTATGGGATACAGTAATTTACAATTATTGCTATTGTTTATAATTTTGTCGACCAGGTATAAAGGTTTCCTGAACCTTTATTAAGTGGAGAGGACAGAAGATTTTTGAAAGGCATTGTTCCACTACCTGTGAAGATTCCTCCACCTGTTATTAATTACAGAAAAGATTTGCTCTTTCAATCTAATTGTTCTGTTAATGCCTTTTCCTGGCTCTTTTTCCTAAAGAGAAAGGGATTGCTGTCTAAGAAGAACCAATCTATTGCACAGCCTGATAACTGCCGCTCTTCATGATTGTCTTGCCCGATGAGGCTAAAATAGAGTTTTCCAGAGTAGTCTTCTAAAACCGATTCCAGAATTTTCAAAACATACTGCGGGCTCCAGAAAATGTTCAGGAAAAGTTGCAAGGTTCAACTAGTTGACATCTGAAGGAAAAGAAGGTGAGAGGGAATCCAAAAGAACATGGGATTTCCTGAGAAAATAAATACTTCCCCAAGTCTTACCAAACCCGGAAATCCTCAGACGAGAAATGGAGGAAATTCTTGCCAGTTTATGGTTCAGGGGTTCAGTAAAACCACAAGGCATACCTTGTAAACATTGCAATAAGCACAAAGCTTCAGCAAAGCAAAGCTGTAAACGTGATGACTCCTGCTTTATTGCAAGGCTTCTCTGGAAACTAATTTGAAGTACTTGCATTCCCAAAGCAACAGAGGTGCAACGAATGAGACCTTAGCTAGCATATTTTAAATTAGGCATTTTCCATTTGTGATAGTCCCTGTGTTCCATTGAACTATTGGATGATTGACAGTTCATGCATGGTTAATTTACACAAAGCTCATATAATAGAAGGGGGGAAAAGACCGGGGGAGTAATCGTTGGTGTAATAAATATTGTAGAGGTAATGATCCTTTCCCCCTAACTGTGTTACATCTTTAAAATCATGGAACCATATATAGAGTTTAGCTGATCCCAAGTGGATTTGATTTGCTTTTCTTTGGGGAAAGAAGAGAGAAGCACCAGTCCCAAAACAGAATCATAAAATCACCCATGGAGATTTCATTTCCTTACAGAAAGAGAAGATTAGGTATCTGAGGAAAAAAAATGGAATTAAAGGGTAACAATCACTGACTGTGGGGGGCGAATCATTAGCCCCCAGGGAATTGGTGCGCAATTTAGGCATTCTCCTGGATGTACGGCTGTCTTTAGAAGACCATTTGACAGCCGTCACCAGGGGAGCTTTTCATCAGGTTCGCCTGATTTGCCAATTGTGCCCTTTCCTGGACCGGGACGCGTTATGCATGGTCACTCATGCCCTCGTCACTTCCCGTCTGGATTACTGCAATGCTCTCTACATGGGGCTCCCCTTGAGTAGCACCCGGAGGCTCCAACTGGTGCAGAATGCGGTCGCGCGGGGGATTGAGGGAGCTCCTCGTAGCTCCCATGTAACACCTCTCCTGCGCAGGTTGCATTGGTTGCCGGTGGTCTTCCGGGTGCGCTTCAAGGTGTTGGTTATCACCTTTAAAGCGCTCCATGGCATTGGACCGGGATATTTATGGGACCACCTGCTGCCGACAGTTACCTCCCATTGTCCAATACGTCCAGTGCGCGCCCACAGGGAGGGTCTTCTTAGGGTGCCATCAGCTAGTCAATGTCGGTTGGCGGCCCCCAGGGGAAGGGCGTTCTTTGTGGGGGGCCCGGCTTTATGGAATGAGCTGCCGGTGGGACTCTGTCTCTTCCCTGATCTCCGGACCTTTAAGCGCGAGCTCAAGACTTTCTTTTTTCACCAAGCGGGGCTGGCCTGATTGATTTTAGTATGGGGGTTTTAGTGGGTTTAAATAGGGTTTTTACCAAGGTTTTAGTTTTGATAAATTTTAGCTAATTATTTTAAGTTACAGCAATTGAATCAGTTTTTTAAATTTGATAGTGTATTTTAAATTTGTTGGGTTTTTGTCGTTTTATTGGCTGTACACCGCCCTGAGTCTTCGGAGAAGGGCGGTATAAAAATACGAATAAATAAATAAAATAAAATAAAATAATTGAAAAGTAACTGTTCATACACAGAGGACTCCTCAGTCATGAAAAATGAACCTTCATAGCTGTTTAGAAGTTGAAGAAGACAGTAGAAATCAGAATAGAATAGAATGCAGAAGAGAAACCCTTATGGAATTGTGATTGACTTGAGATTGAATAGAATAGAATAGAATAGAATAGAATAGAATAGAATAGAATAGAATAGAATAGAATAGAATAGAATAGAATAGCAGAGTTGGAAGGGACCTTGAGGTCTTCTAGTCCAACCTAAGGAAACCCTATATCATTTCAGACCAATGGTTATCCAATCTCTTCTTAAAAACTTCCAGCTTGGAGCATTGGAGCATTCACAACTTCAGGAGACAAGTTGTTCCACTGATGAATTGTTCTAACTGTCAGGAAATTTCTTCTTAGAACTAAGTTGCTTCTCTCCTTGATTAGTTTCAACCCATTGCTTCTTGTTCTGCCCTCAGGTGCTTTGGAGAATAGCCTGACTCTCTCTTCTTTGTGGCAGCCGGATTCTTCTTGATTATGGAAGACAAACAACAAAGCAACAGTGTTCTATGTGGGTAATAGATTCTATAACACAATAGTGCCAAAATTGGTCCACTGAGAAAGGAAAATAAAGAAAGAAAAGTAATCAAGTGGGATTTTTTTTGTATTAACTGCATTCATTCACTGAACCTATTAAAAGTATGTATGTATGTATGTATGTATGTATTAGAATTTGTCAAACAAAAACGAGAACAAGAATAAAAGAAAAAAAAATGCAATGATACGACGATACAAAGGGATGATAGGCACATTTTGTCCCCATTCACCAAACTGCTTTCTCCAGGGTGCGGATAGAGTCAGAAACTAGACCTACTGTTTGATTTTGCATCTCTCTTCTGCTACTGTGGCTTTTGATAGATAAAAAATTGTTGACATTAAGTCTCTTCCCCATTTTACCTCTTACTTGTTATCTAGCCGTGATAGCTCAGGTTGGTAAGAAGCCTGTTATTAGAACACAGCAGCCTGCAATTACTGCAGATTCAAGCCCGGCCCAAGGTTGACTCAGCCTTCCATCCTTTATAAGGTAGGTAAAATGAGGACCCAGATTGTTGGGGGGGGCAATAAGTTGACTTTGTAAATATACAAATAGAATGAGACTATTGCCTTATACACTGTAAGCCGCCCTGAGTCTTCGGAGAAGGGCGGGATATAAATGTAAATAATAATAATAATAATAAAGTTTGATTGATTGATTTGATCAAATACAACTTTCATGGTTTTCAAGCTATACACACATATTTACTAGAAGAAAAATAAGAAGAAAATTTAAGCCATGATCCCTCTCCTGATACTGTATTGCAAAAAACCCCAAAAACAAACCCCATTCATACTCTATTTCTTTGATTATTGCTTTACTTTTCATTTTTGTTTATGCTAATTACACTTCAGGCATTTACCATTCTATATATTTTGCAAAAAGAAATGGAGTATAATCAATTGACATGGGCAGTGTTCAACGCAAGAAAGTGTCAAAGCAAGCCATGTGAATTGAGCACTTCAGCAGCATTTAAAATGATGGTTTAAATTAAATTTATTATTGTTGTTAGCAGTAATATGTTTTATTATTCTTTCCCTTAAAAAAAAACCCTACACAAATATTTTACCACTGTCTCTCTTTTTTGAAACTCACTGAGCTTAGTAATTACAGAGCTCACAAAATTATCCTGTACGGTGGCTCAGTGGCTAAGACACTGAACTTGTCAATCAGAAAGGTCGGCAGTTCAGTGGTTCGAATCCCTAGTACAGGTCTCCTGCATGGGCAGGGGGTTGTACTAGATGACCTCCAAGGTCCCTTCCAACTCAGTTACTGTTACTGTTATCCTGACCAAAAATAACTCGGTCCAGAATTGATTTGAATGAAAAAAAAGAATTATTGATTTAAAGATTAGGAATCTTATGCTTTAGCTAAATAATATATTCTTCAAAAGGCAAGATAATTTTCCTGTCCCAATCAGAGAAGCGGACCATATATGGGGTGGCAAGTCAATCAAGATTAAATTCAAAGATGGGATCAAAGATGAGATCAGGGATGAAAGGATTCAACCGAAGATTGACACTGAAGATCTGAAGGAAATGTAATTCAATTTAAATTTATTCAATATTTAATTCTGGAAGCATCAAAATATATGCCTTTAAATTCGTTTGTTGTCAAATAAGATGAAATAGCAGGGCTAGCTATGTTGGATATGTCATCTTCATTCACCAAATTGTTCCTGTTTTTAATCCAGAAGAAGATTTCTACTTTCCATCTCTTTTCTGCTGCTGTTATATACCTGAAATAGTAAAAGATGGAAATATCAAAACCCTTTCTTTGTGACTGCCCATGCTAATTATTCACAACATTGTTTCTAGATGGTCTGCACAATTTGAATTTATTCTCCACATCTCCTTTTTCCCACCTCTTGTAGTTTATGATTTTTTCTTTCACTTGTTTTTTTGTCCTCTTTTGCTCGTTAACTGTTTGGACATTTGGCTGATCATAAACATTAAACTGCTTTTGCCAGCTGAATTCAATTATGTCTACCCATGTTTTGATCTGGATATAGGGACTGACCTGAGAGTGTGCGGGATGCAAAAATAAACCAGAAATTACTCATAGCCATTTTCCAATGTGGGATATACCCTTTAGGGGATATCAACCCTGCCAAATTTCAGTGAGATAGCTTGAATGGTTTCACTTCAATAATTTTTGAAATACCTCTTCTAAGCCAGAGATAGCGGGGATGAAGAAATGAATGGAGAGCCTCCAAATTGCTCAGCACAGAGCTTTTAGAAAGGATGTACAGAAAATAGCTTGCCGCATTAAAAAAACAAAAGCAAGCAAAACAAACAAACCAAAACTAAACCTAAAGCTTTTAGTAAAGTTTGAAGAATTTGCCACCTTCTAACCTTTTGGGTTGCCAAGTAAAATTGGTCTCTTTTGGATCTTGTGCAACATTTTTTTCTCTTAAAGGCAGAAAAATGTGTGTGTGATCAATATTGTGTGGGTATATGTGTAGGCACATCACACTATGAAACAGAAGAATATTCTTTTATGGAATAATCTAACAGCAAGCTCAGTCTGAGATCCATTCATGAAATGAAAAAAGAAAAGAAAAGAAATCCTCAAATTATTCAAGAGTCATGGCGGCGCAGTGGTTTGAACGCAGTACTGCAGGCTACTACTGCCGACTGCCAGCAGTTTGGCAGTTCAATTTTCACCCGCTCCAGGTTGACTCAGCCTTCCATCCTTCTGAGGTCAGTAAAATGAGGACCCAGATTGTTGGGGACAATATGCTGACTCTGTAAAACTACTTAGAGTGGTAAGTCTAAGTCTAACTGCTATTGCTATTGCTATATAAGTCAGGGAAGTATCAGAATAAAAAGCAAGATATTTGAAATGTTACTTTGGAAGTGGCAGAGAGATAGAAATCAGAATGAAAGTGGAAACTGATTGGTCTAACAAATTGCCAACAGGTGACTATATTACTGGTAAGATAAATAGGTTGAAAGTCAAGAAAGTTAAGCATAAAACATTATGGATTTGGTGACAGCATGAAGAACACACAGATGGAAAGGTCAAATTAAAGAAAGAGCAGCGCAGCAATGTTTTCCCCAACTGATATAATTTGTAGATATAATCAGTGGTGAAATCCAATTTTTTTTGCTACTGGTTCTGTTGACGTGGCTTGGTGGGCATGGTGTGGTTTGTTGGGCGTGGCTTGATGGGCATGGTAGGGGAAGGATACTGCAAAATCTCCATTCCCACCCCACTCTGGGGCCAGCCAGAGGTGGTATTTGCTGGTTCTCTGAAATACTCAAAATTTCCGCTACCCGTTCGCCGAACTGCTCAAAATTTCCACTACCAATTCTCCAGAACCTGTCAGAACCTGCTGGATTTCATTCCTGGATATAATCCTCTTGCTTGAGTAGAGGGTTAGATTTGAAGTCCTCTAAGGTACCTTCCAATTCTGTTAGTCTGTTAATAATCATTAACCAGCTACTCACATGGATATCAAAGAGCTCATCCAGCTGGTCATTCTCTGCTTGCTTTCTTCATATAAAAAAGTTGAAGTTAGGTTTGAAGTTTCAAATCTAGAAACACCAATGACTTTTTTTTTTTTTAGAAAAAAGTTTTATTTTTACAATCATATCAAATATTTCATCCAATGTACAGTTATATACAATTAGTCGGGCTTGCCCAGTCACCACCCCCCTTTTTAACACTCTTCCCCCTTCTACCTTCTTTTACTTTCCAAACCTTCCTCTCCTTCTCTTATCTACATCCTCTCCTCCCTCCACCCTACACTCCTTCTCCCTCTTCTACCCCTCTTCCTTCCTCTTCTCCTCTTTCCTACCTCCTACTCTCTCTTTTCTCCCTCCCCACCGTTCTAAAATGGTAACTGGGCAGACCCGACCCTACATTAATTATATTTATACATCTTCAATAATCCCTGTACATCACTCCATCTCTAGCCTCAACCCCCAATTCCCTCCCCTTACCCCCACCCCCACCCCGACTTCCCAGAACAAAATGCAGGGTATCAAAACTAACAATCATAATCTAAAATAATTCCTAAATTATAATCTCTAGTCACTCCACACTTAATCACACTCTCAATTCCCCTCTCCTTCAGAAATATATCTAATACAAAATATTTCCTAAATTTACTCATATGCTATTTGATATTTTTTTATCTGATACTTATTTTGAATATAATCAATCCACATTTTCCATTCTAAAATATATTTTTCTTGTGTATAGTCTTTCAAATAAGCAGAGATTTTTGCCATTTCTGCCAGATTTGATACTTTAAGTGTCCATTCTTCAATTGTAGGTAATTCTTCTTTCTTCCAATATTGAGCAATCAAAAGTCTTGCGGCTGTTATTAAGTTCAAAATCAATTTAGTCTCTATAGCTGTACAATCCATAATTATTCCTAGTAGAAAGAACTGGAGTAAACTTAATCTTCTTTTTCAAAATATTCTGCATGATCCACCATACTTTAATCCAAAATGCTTTAACTTTTTTACAAGTCCACCATATATGGTAATAAGTGGCATCTTCACAATCGCATCTCCAACATTTAGCCTGTACATTAGAATACATACATGACAACTTTTGGGGTCTAAATGCCATCTATAAAACATCTTATAAAATTTTCTCTCATATTTTGCGCTTGTGTAAATTTAACATTCCTCACCCAAATTCTTTCCCAAGTTTCCAACATTATCGGTTGCTGAAAATTTTGTGCCCACTTAATCATACAATCCTTAACCAGTTCAGTCTCTGAGTCTATTTCTACTAATACATTATACAACCTCTTAATATGCTGTTGGCCTTGATCTCTCATTTGTTTTAACAAATTATCCTCAGTTTGCTTAACACCTATTTTTTGATCTAGTTTCCATCTAGCTTGTAATTGTCCATATTGGAACCATGTATAATTTTCCTTCTTCCCCCATCTTTTCTCTAGATTTTAATTGTAATTCCCCTTTTCCATACAAAGAAGTTCTTTATAGGTAACTACCTCCATCTTTTGATGTACAGTTATATACAATTAGTCGGGCTTGCCCAGTCACCACCCCTTTTAACACTCTTCCTCTTCTACCTTCTTTACTTTCCAAACCTTCCTCTCCTTCTCTTATCTACATCCTCTCCTCCTCCTCCACCCTACACTCCTTCTCCTCTTCTACCCCTCTTCCTTCCTCTTCTCCTCTTTCCTACCTCCTACTCTCTCTTTCTCCCTCCCCACCGTTCTAAAATGGTAACTGGGCAGACCCGACCCTACATTAATTATATTTATACATCTTCAATAATCCCTGTACATTAACCATCACTCCATCTCTAACCTCCACCCCCAATTCCCTCCCCTTACCCCCACCCCCACCCCGACTTCCCAGAACAAAATGCAGGGTATCAAAACTAACAATCATAATCTAAAATAATTCCTAAATTATAATCTCTAGTCACTCCACACTTAATCACACTCTCAATTCCCCTCTCCTTCAGAAATATATCTAATACAAAATATTTCCTAAATTTACTCATATGCTATTTGATATTTTTTTATCTGATACTTATTTTGAATATAATCAATCCACATTTTCCATTCTAAAATATATTTTTCTTGTGTATAGTCTTTCAAATAAGCAGAGATTTTTGCCATTTCTGCCAGATTTGATACTTTAAGTGTCCATTCTTCAATTGTAGGTAATTCTTCTTTCTTCCAATATTGAGCAATCAAAAGTCTTGCGGCTGTTATTAAGTTCAAAATCAATTTAGTCTCTATAGCTGTACAATCCATAATTATTCCTAGTAGAAAGAACTGGAGCAAACTTAATCTTCTTTCTCAAAATATTCTGCACCATCCACCATACTTTAATCCAAAATGCTTTAACTTTTTTACAAGTCCACCATATATGGTAATAAGTGGCATCTTCACAATCGCATCTCCAACATTTAGCCTGTACATTAGAATACATACATGACAACTTTTTGGGTCTAAATGCCATCTATAAAACATCTTATAAAAATTTTCTCTCATATTTTGCGCTTGTGTAAATTTAACATTCCTCACCCAAATTCTTTCCCAAGTTTCCAACATTATCGGTTGCTGAAAATTTTGTGCCCACTTAATCATACAATCCTTAACCAGTTCAGTCTCTGAGTCTATTTCTACTAATACATTATACAACCTCTTAATATGCTGTTGACCTTGATCTCTCATTTGTTTTAACAAGTTATCCTCAGTTTGCTTAACACCTATTTTTTGATCTAGTTTCCATCTAGCTTGTAATTGTCCATATTGGAACCATGTATAATTTTTCCCTTCTTCCCCCATCTTTTCTCTAGATTTTAATTGTAATTCCCCCTTTTCCATACAAAGAAGTTCTTTATAGGTAACTACCTCCATCTTTTGATATATATTTATATTTTCTATCATGTGTCTCGGGATTGCCCATATTGGAATCTTTCCATCTAATTTATATTGATATTTCCTCCAGACCCTCAATAATGCATTTCTAATTATATTATTTTTAAATATTTTATCTACTTTCTTATCATATAATAAATAGGCATGCCACCCATATAACAAACCATAACCTTCTATATTCAAAACTCTTTCCTCAGTCAAATTAATCCAATCAGTAATTAATGATAAGACAACTGCTTCATAATACAATTTTAAATTAGGCATTTTAAGACCCCCCCTTTCCCTTATATCCTGCATTATTTTTAATTTTATTCTTGGCTTTTTGCCCATCCATACAAAGTTATTAACCCCCTTTTGCCATTCCTGTAATTTGGTGTCATTCTTAAGCACCGGTATCATTTGAAACAAAAATAGAAATCTGGGCAAAACATTCATTTTTATAGCCGCTATTCTTCCCAACAGGGATAGTTGTAACACCAATGACTTATTGAATCACCAAATCACTTCTGAATCTCTCAGAATCAACTTGAAGGATTCTGGATTCAGTGCAATGCTTTGAAATGGTTTTGGATATTCAATTTTTTATTTTAAAAGGTGGCTTGCGTTAAATTTCACTTTAATTAGATTTTCTTTTTTGTAAACATCGTATTTCCTTAATACAAAAGTTGGGCCCATATGAAGAACGGTATTTTTACTCAGAGTTTAAATTAACTACATCCATTCTACCGTTCATTGTCCATTTTGTTCCTAGCAGACATTATGTTTTCACTCTGCTTTGGGATTGTGGTGATAGAGCTACTTCCTGAAAATTATCTCCCTCCTTTTTAAATGGGGGTGATTATGTACACCTGAGAAATACCTACAAAATTACAAATGAGTAATAAAGATACTGTACTACTTTATGAACCTGGCGAATGAATAAGTTTTCTATTAGTATATAGGATACTGTTCCTTTGGTACATATGTGAATACTCTGATCAGACTTAGATAAGCAGATATTTTGAAAGCTCTAGACTTGAAGACTTAACTCACAATGTGTGTGTGTGTGTGTGTGTGTGTTTTGGCAAGCCAGATATTAACACATTTGGACACTTATCCTTGCTATGATGCTAGGTTTTCAGGGTGGGCTTGATTAAGTGACTTCCCTTAATGTTCCATTAAGATTGCAACAATAAATATAAAACCTCTTCCATTGCAAATGTGCAGCAAATGTAATCAACTAGAGAAGACATATCCATTTGTCTGACTGATCACTCCCCCATGATTCTTCTTTCCAATCTGACTAACCTAAGGGAAGAGTACATAAACATAAAGGGTCAAATGATAGATAGTTTGTTCACCTGTACTGAGATAGGGGCATTACAGTTCCTCTTTTGTAAAGAAGAATGGAAGAATAAACAAAATGCTTTGGCTTGGTTGTTGTCGTTTTGACTCAAAAATTCACACTGTACAATGCAGATACTCGGGTTCCTGATTTTGCTTCAGTATTTTCAGTTGTATCTATGACTAGTTTTTTGGGATTTTAGATTGGAGATGCCCGGCACCACTTGCCATGCAAAATAGCTCCTCTATCACCGAAGAATGCTCTGTTTTTTCTACTCCTCTCCAGTAGCGTGCTAGAACTAGGCAAGAGAACATTATTCTAGAGCCGTGATGGCGAACCTATAGCATGCGTGCCAGAGGTGGCGTGCAGTGCCCATTCTGTGGTCCCATGAGCCGTTGACCCAGTTCAGCTCCACTGCGCATGCGCACGCACCTTTTGCCGGACAGCTGGTCTTTGGGTCTCTGCCATGCATGTGTGGGAGGGTGCATGCACCTGCATGGGGGATGGGGAACATGCGGGGCAGTGGTGGGTTTCAAAATTTTTTACTACCGTGGGTGTGGCTTGGTGGGCGTGGCAGGGGAAGGATACTGCTAAATCTCCATTCCCCCCCAATCAGCTGGGACATGGGAAGCAGAGAATAGATGGGGGGAAGGACAATCAGAATTTTTACTACCGGTTCTCTGAACTACTCAAAATTTCTGCTACCAGTTCTCCAGAACTGGTCAGAACCTGCTGAAAACCACCTCTGATGTGGGGGGGGGCTGTGTGCGCATGCGTGGGGGGGGCAGGCACATGTGGGGGGCCACATGTGCATTGCATTTTGGGGGTTTGGGCGCACATGCTTTGGGTACTCGGTCCCAAAACTGGAAAAGGTTAACCATCATTGTTCTAGAGGAAATATTGCAAGAAACATTGTGAAATTTGGAATGCATACCAATTTAACCAACTGCTATCAGTAGAATATTTTTAGCTGACTCAGGAGTAGCTGTCCTTTATAAAACATTGAAAGCTTCTCTTTTGAATAAGCAACTTGATTCTAGACAGATTGGCTTTCTGACATAATTTTGTTTAATTTATTAAAATACACAATTATTTGTGTTTGCCTTTTTTGCTTCGGCATCATGTTGTTGACTCATGCTCATCTTCTAAGCAACCAAATTCTTTCCATTAGTATTACTATCTTTTACTCTAGAGCCAAGCACCTGATTTCTTTTTCCTAAATTAATGGAGAAAGAAAACAACAAAGAAAAATTCTGATCATAATCCAGATACTCATGCAAATGTTATTAATTATTTCTCAATTCTTCTCTGACATGTTTAAAATAAATTACAGTAAATCCAAAAATCCAGCTGCTTCCATCTGAGTGGAATATATCATAATTTAATGAAGACAGCCATCTGGTCTGGTATAGGACTCTAATTAAGAAATATATGAATCAAAGCAAAATTAATTCTAGAATAATTAGCATTTTACAACTTTTGCAAGGAAAAATATAACAAATCACTATGCAAAAAGTTTTCTTAAGCATGTTGTAGCTATCATCCCATCTTTCTTTAAGCTGCTGAGGTAAATGTAACAATCTATTTTGTCCATGGCATATACAGCACTCTAAGTTGCCTCCTCCTGCAGTTTTAGATTTGAAAACAATCAATTTAGAAATTGGCACATACCTCTTCTTTTTTAGAGTTTATGTTTAACCTCTTCCTCTTCCTGAGGCATAATTAAAATCCAATTTCTCTAATCCACAAAAAGTATTTTCAGTATAAATCCAGTCGTAGTCACTTGAATAAAGGCCACTAAAAATTGAATAATGGGATTGAAGGTGAAATGTACTAATATCCAGAGTATTCAAAGAGCTCAATATGGTTGTATAATAAATTTTAATGCTTATGTAATGAAAATGTTTGTACAATATACGGTGGTGCTTTGTTTTAATGATTTTTTTCTTTTAGTTTCTGGTTTTATGGTATTTTATTTTATTTTATTTCATTTTTTAAGTAAAAAAGTTTTATTTCCATTTTCCAACAACCTATTCAATATACAGTCTCTTATTCAACATTAGTCATTAACTTTCATTTGTTACTTATTCGGACCTGCCCAGCTACCACTTCCTTCCTTAACAAACCTCTCCTCCTCCCTTCTCTACTTTCTTCTACTTTCTTCATCCTTCCTCTCCTTCGCTTTTCTACATCCTCTCCTCCTTCCCTACTCTTCTCTTCCACCCTTTCTAACCCTCTCTCTTTCCCCTTTCTTCTTCCTCTCCTTTCCCCCTTTTCTACCTCTCTCTTTCCTACCTACTTTCTTCCTTCATTCTCTCCTCTCCCTTTCCATTCCCTTCTGAAATGGCAGCTGAGCAGCCTGATTTCATTTCAAATTATTTCTATTTCTTAATTACATATCTTCAATCATTCCTTTACATTGATCCTTCATCTCCCCCCCTCTCCCCCCTTCCCCTCCCACCCCCCGAGACTTCCCAGAACAAAGTACAGTGTATAAGATTAACAATCATAAATTAAAATACAACATAAGTCATAATCCATAGTCACTCCTCTCTCTAAGACCTTAACTCCCCTTCCAGAAACAAAAAAGTACATTCTTCTTCCAGTCCATTATATATCAGTCCATTCCACTCCTAAAATCTTCAGAATCTTCCAATTAAATTAGTATTTCCAGTTCATCAATAAAATACATAGTTTTAATATCCAATCTTCATCAATTAACACCAAATATATATCAATCCATTCCACTCCTGAAGTCTTCAGAATCTTATAGTTTTAATATCCAATCTTCATCGATCAAGACCAAGACGATATTCCATCTTCCAGTATTCATCAGAAATTCTTTTATAATATACCTTTCTTCCTTAAACAGTCTCCCAAATATAATTCATATTTCCAGCTTAAATTCTTAAATTTTTATCCAATCTCCAAAAATAAACAATATTCTATCTTCTCATATCTTTAATATCACTTACATAAATCAAATAACATTGCTAATAATAATATTTCTTCAATTTACCTTACATCTGTCAAATAACATTATTAAAATTATAACTTATATCCAAAATATATCAATTATAACAATTAAATTCTATTTAACCAAATACCAACATTACATCCATAAATTTTTCTATCTGTCCTCCAAAAGTTAAACAATATTCCATCTTATACCTCACATATATCAAATAGTAACACCTTATACCCAAAATAAGTCAGTTGTAAAAATTAAACCCTATATATATATATTTTTTAAAAATACCATCAAAATCACATCTTAAGCATTCCCCTTCCCCTTGTCTTCTATCTTATACATTTTCCACCATCTGCTCACCAATCAGCTTAACATCTAACAATAAAGAATTTCCAATCTTTAATATATTGGTGTAAAAATCTCTTGTTTAAAAACTTATTAAGAAAAGATAAGCCTCCAAAAGTTCCTATAAAAAAAAAATTCCATATTTGAAGTGAAGAAGTTTCCAAGATTTTAGTAGTTAGTTCTGTTTGCTTAAGAGCCATTCTTAAACTGTAAAATCTACCAAAAAGAGAAAAAAAATTCAATAAACTTTTCTTCTTAAACATTGTGATAAAGAAAAAGGTAAAAAGAAAAAAAAATCATTAACAGTTCTTATTCATTCCATTTAAAAAGTAGCTTGTTATGTTCTTCTCTTCCTTTGTCCTTTTATAGTTTCACTTTCCTTTGTATATTGCAAACGCCATTTTAAATCCACTCAAGTTGAAAGTTAGTTCAAAGGAAAGCTATTTAAGAGCTGAAGTTAAGATTTATTACTTGCAAATTCTTGCTAGTCCTCCTACTTTGTTCTGTCTGTGTTGAGTTCTCTTTAAAAATAAATCTTGGCACAGAGATGGTCGCGGCTTCTCGTTCTGTATAAACAGAAGCACCCTGGGCACGGAGCTTCGTCAGGCTAAAGGGGAGCTCTCACCCTTCGATCCCCTGGTTAAATTCCAGGGGCTCCCGGGGAGCTCTACCCAAACCTGACCACTCTTCCCTCCCCCTTCTCCCGGGGGAGAGAATTCCAAACCGTTTGACAGCCCATTTACGCTGTCAGGGACGGTTTGACGAAACCCAGGGCAGACGATCCCAAAGGAACGTCCACGAAGCCTGCGTTGCCAGTGGAAGTCTCATGGTATTTTATTTTAATTGTTGTAAATCATGTTGTGACTGAGGCAGCCTATAACTTTAATTAATTAAAGAATAACTTCAGTTTTCTTGGTTCTGATCATTTTGAGCATCAGTTATTTTAGTAATTCTTTTTTTTATTTGTCAATCATATATAAGATAACAGGTAAAAGTATAAACATAATTTGGATACACAAAAAGAGTAAGTAAAAAGGAATATTAGGACAGGGACGGTCGGCACGCAGCTGCACTTATGCACGCCCCTTACAGACCTCTTAGGAATGGGGTGAGGTCAAGTTTAAGATTAAAGTTTTGGGGGTTTGGGGAAGAAACTACAGAATCAGGTTGTGCATTCCAGGCATCGACCACTCTGTTACTGTAATCATATTTTCTGAAATTGAGTTTGGTGCGGTTTACCTTAAGTTTGTATCTATTGTGTGCTTGTGTATTGTTGTGGTTGAAGCTGAAGTAGTCATTGGCAGGTAGGACATTGTGGTAGAAAATTTTATGTACTATGGTTAGGTCAGACTGAAGTTGGCGTAGTTCTAAGTTGTCTAAGCCCAAAATTTGGAGTCTGGTGGCATAAGGTATTTTATTGCAAGCAGAGGAGTGGAGGACTCTTCTTGTGAAATATCTCTGGACTCTCTCGATTGTATTTATGTTCGATATGCAGTGCGGGTTTCAGACAGATGAGCTATATTCAAGAATTGGTCTAGCAAATGTTTTGTATGCTCTAGTTAGTAGTATAATATTACCAGAGAAGAAGCTACACAAAATTAGGTTAACAACTCTTAGTGCCTTTTTGACAATGTTGTTACAGTGGGCTCTGGCACTTAGATCTTTAGAAATGAATACTCCAAGGTCCTTGACAAAATGAGGGTCATCTATAAGGTCATGTCCATCTAATTTGTATTTTATGTTTTGATTTTTTTTTGCCAATGTGCAAGACAGAGCATTTTTGGTTGAGATTTGAAGTTGCCACTTGTTAGACCAATCTGACACATAGTCAAGGTCTTTTTGAAGGATAGTTGCATTGTCTGTAGTTGGTTTACCTTGTTTGTGTATCATTATTCGAATAACATAAAATCCAATCCTATGCATGTTAATGCACTGAAAACTCCCATATAGCTCAATCTGACTTGCTCCAGCTAAGTGAACTCATGTAATACCTTTATTAACGAAAGTTAGTAAACAACTGTGTTGTTTAAATGTGAAATACACAATTTTTTTCCCTGTCCCCCAGCATCAGTCAATTCCATGCTTTAAAACTGTTTGCATTTTCATAGTACAGGATTTCACTTACAGGTAGAAATATTACAATATGCCTGTTAATAGATAAGATAAATAAGTGAACACCGAGAGAGAGAGAGTTGATCAGTCTTACTGTATTGTATATTTCAAATATTTTATTTCTTTTATTCAAATCAATCATTGCAAACTATTTAAAAATGCAGCAAGCATTTGGCTATGAATTTGGCTATCTGGAGAAGCCTTGATTTTTTGCAAAGTTTTGTGGAATCACAACATATCACGCAACTAGTTCATTTACTGCAGATGAATGGCCATTGGAGGCTTATATCCAATAGTGCTGTTCATTCTATAGGATATTTCTTATCCTTGGAAAAAAAATTATATTGATTCCTATCAAACTTCTGGCTCAGTGGTGGAACTCTTGTGTTGCATGTTAGAAGGTTCAAGATTAATTCCCTGGAATCATCATGTATTTTACCATTCTTAAAAAAAACCCTCTGAGTCTACTTGGGCATCATGTGTGTACAAGTAATAAATAGATAAGAGGGCCAGGTCCTCTGATAGGGACTGTTTAAATGCTTTGCCTCATTGCAAACTTTTATAATTTTCACCCACAGATGCATCAGAAATGACATTTTTAACACCAGTAAATAATACATATGGATTTTTTGATCTGGAGCTCCCTCCCATCTACACAGTTACTATTTAAATAAACAAATACACAATTTCCTCTTGTGTGATCAAAATCATTTCTACAGTATTTTGTTCCTTGACTGAAATCGGAATTGCAACCTCATATATAATATGAATATCTGTACGGGGATCTGGTTGCTTATTTATAGGACACTGATGAATTTCAAATTAAGGTGCTTGCATTAATTTGGACCATTGGTTCATATCTCAATATACAGATAGCATTGTCAGAAATAATGAGACATAGAAGATAATAGGAGATGTCTAACATACTATTAGGTTTTTTTAATGGATTTTTCTAATACTCAACTAATTGCGCATTAGATGATATTTTTTTTGCTTGATCCAGAAGCAGTTATGTTATATTTTTAAGAGTTCATGTGCAAGGATTCTGGAGAAATATGCACCGCAATTATGTTGACAAAATAGTATGCATTAGTATGGATTTTCTTTAGAAGAATGAAAAACATGAGTGTGGGATAAGAACCTATTGTCAAATTCCTCCTCTCTCTTCTTTATTCTTCTCTAAATATATAATCTGAAGGAAACGTTGGTCATATACACTCACTTAATTCACCATAGGGAGCAATGTCTGCTTTGCAGTGATGCAGGTATCTTCTTACTTAGCTTGATGAGCCTTTTTTCCTTTCTTCAATAATGTCAAGAAATGTATCTTCCATAATTCCATAATTTCACAGCCTCCTTCTTATTCTTATTCGGATAGAATTTTATTTCTTAGTAAGTAGCTCTTGTGGAATTAATTACATCAACAACTCTTCCAAGGAACACTTTCTTCCAAGAACGTGAAACCCTGAACAATAAATAGAATAATCAAATTGTCTTATTATACTGATTTTGTCCATTAGCTCTTTCAGCTTAATAATGACAGCCTCTCTTTTTCAACTTTGCCTAGAGATGCATGGATTGAATCAGGTAGCTGTTTTATTTAGGTCAAAAACTTTCTCAAAGGAGATTGTTTGGTGAAGTTGTTAAGGCATCAAGAAAAGGTGATTCCCACCATAGGCAGTAAATCAGCTAGATGAGCTTGGGCCAGTCACCCTCTCTGTGTCCTAAGAAAGAAGCATTGGCAAATCACTTCCAAAATCTTGCCAAGAAAATCATGGGAACGTCTCCAGGCATTCACCAGGAGTCAATACTAACTCAAAGACATACACATGCGTATGCAAAAACCCTGTCCCAGTGCACTACAGCTCTTCCTAAATCTAAAGATTTATAGGAACATCTAGCTGATTGTTTGTCTATTTTAGCCAATACAGTTTTACTCAAGTTGGGAATTGTTCTCTGTGTCCAGGGGTGGGATTCTACCAGTTTGGATTGGTTCGGGCAAATCGGTAGCTCCGATGATCAGCTGGGAGCGAACTGGTTTGCTCTGACAATCAGCTGGGCCCAACTGCCCGTCCCTGCTCTTTACTTACCTTTATTTCCTTTGTTTGAAGCCCAGCTGATCGGTGCGGCAGAGTGGACTGCTGTGCCTCAGCTATTTTATTCACCGGGGCTGCAGTAGAAGGTAAATTTTAGAGCTGAATTCAAATGCACAACGCATGCGAAGCGCGCGCTCAGCGAACCGTTTGTTACCCCGGTTGAATCCCATCACTGTCTTTGTCCATAATGTTTCTTTTCCCATTTTTTTTTCTGGCTTATCAAAGAACATCTTTTATATGCAGAGCAACTACTCTACCAAGAAACTACAATGCTATTTTACTCCGTATTTGTATTTATCTTTGCTTCTCTCCACACTTGTTTTATTTCTTTGTAACTTGGGTTTTTATTGATATTTTTTTCCAATTAAATATAACAGCACTAACAATATATGTTGTGGCTCTTGTTGCAACCCATTACTTGTTGGTTGCACAGCCTATTTACGGAAGAGTTAGGAGTTTGCCAATGGCACTTCAGGGGCAAATAACAGCAGATTGGATGTTTGTCAAGACACTGTTCAAAGGGAAATGAGATTTTGGCTCTTGTGCACAGTAATCATAGTCTATGTTGGATATTTTTGTAAGGGAAAGATCTGGTCAGATACAGAAACATTTGTTAATAATACTTTAATATAACATTCTTTGGTTCTAAATTAAACTTATGGCTAAATTGAAGACAGAAGGGTATTTTTGTTGTTCAGTAAAATGTTCTTAAAATATTATAATAGGTTAAAATTTAGCTTAACTAAATGGATGTTAGTGGAAATAGCGCAGTAGCATAACTAGGTGACAGGCTTTTTTCTATTTAAGCATGTTTTTTTTATAAAAAAGTCTGTTTCTGCTGTATTAATTCCCCACTGGGATTCATTTAGCAGAGGGCACTGTCCCAAAAGTGCACTTTTACCTTTATGTTACAAAAAAAAAGTTTCTGCTAAATCTGCAAGGCACTCTAATAGTTTTTGTTGCTTTGGGAATATTATATATCAGTTTTAAATTTCACTCCACTGCTAGGAACGAAGGGAGAGGAGTGATTCAGCTGGGTCCAAACACCTTATGACTCAGAGGTTTAATGTTACCAACTAGTTTTAAGTCTTGAGCTGAATCTATAAAATGACAAGACTAGCAATGCATACTAAAACATTTTAATGCGGTTTCCTTCTCCCAAAAAAGCAAAAGGAAGAGCAATGATCTACCAGGAACAATGAGAAGTTAAGTGGGGAAGACTCTAATAATCGAGAAAAGTTGGAGTTCAAGGTGAAAGACGAGGAATGGTTTTTAAAATCATAGAATTTTTCAGAGGAAGGTTCTCAGACCTCAGAAAGTTTGGCATGTTTCTTGCTCATTGTTAACATTTGCAATAGCCTGGATCATATCTGAGAAGAGTAACTCCACATTGTAGATACAGTATTCAGACCATGTGATTAAACTTATGAGGCAACTGGACTCATGAATGTTCACTCCATGTTTTCAGGTTTTCCTGAAATCCTCAGAAATGTTTCTTTTCCTTCCTTCCTTCCTTCCTTCCTTCCTTCCTTCCTTCCTTCCTTCCTTCCTTCCTTCCTTCCTTCAAAAAAATCTTTTCTTAGCCTATTTTAGACCACTCTAAATTTTTATATCTCAAAGGAGCATCAATAGATCTGCCCTCTGCCCCCCTCATAAAAGTAATGCAGTTCTATTAATGCCCTGCAAAAATCTATACTTCTTCATTCTCAAGGATTTAGACTTGTGAAAAATGTCTGGTGTTGATAGAAATTATAGTCCAACCTGTTTGGAGAGCATCAAACCATACACAGAACTCCCTTGGCTTTTACTAAAACACAGTTCTACAAGGAATAGGAAATCTGTCCATTTTGGTTTCACTCACTTGCTCATCTTCCAAGCTAGCATATTAGAAGAGAGAATGGGGCTTAATTCTCTTCCACCTCCAGTAGAGGGGAGGATGTGAGCAAAGCCTTGGAACAGGAAAGGGAAAGCTTTGAGTTCAGCAATCTTGTCCATAATAAACAGAGTTAGATTTATATAGTTTAAAGGAAGCTCTGCGATAGTCAAACAACAATAAGACATTTGGTAATTGTAAAAATATTATTATCAACTAATATTTACCAAACTCTGAAGAGACCTGCTTGCTGTTCCTTGTAAAAATCATTTAATTTAAACATTTAAAAGGTATTCTTTTTCCTTATCTTTTCCCCCTAGAAATCATATTGCCCAAGTCAAATATGAACTGAAACCTGTGACATGATTAGATCTACATGCATTAAAAATTCTCAGGTTAAAAATTCATGCAAAATGTGTATGTATGTTTATGTAAGATATAACAGAAAACTATTTGTCAAAAAAGCATGTATTCAGAAAAAAAGATGCATAAGATAATATCTTTTTAAAGATAATATCTTTTTAAAAGAGGGCCGGTTTAGCTCACGCTGGTAAAGCCTGCTATTAAGAACACAGTAGCCTGCAATTACTGCAGGTTCGAGCCCGGCCCAAGGTTGACTCAGCCTTCCATCCTTTATAAGGTAGGTAAAATGAGGACCCAGATTGTTGGGGGGGCAATAAGTTGACTTTGTAAAAAATATACAAATAGAATGAGACTATTGCCTTATACACTGTAAGCCGCCCTGAGTCTTCGGAGAAGGGCGGGGTATAAATGTAAACAAACAAACAACAAACAAAACAAACAAATCTTCTAGGGACATGTACAATAGAATATATATCTATTGCATTGTGCTTAAATTGATGTATTTAGATGAATGCTCTCCTGTAATCTGTTTTTATTTATTTTATTTATGTTGCTTTATTTATTTTAATAGTTTATGTTAATAGTTGTGATATTGGTTTTATGATACCCAGAACACATTTAGTGAGATGGGCAGCCATACATTTTTTTTTAATAAATAGTCACCTAGACTTACTTTGATGATTGAGATAGCATAGAAGTTCATAAAAGTATATAGTAATGACATACCTAATGTTAATATGGTAAACCACATCACCTCAAAAGGTTATATAATTCACAGATTTACATGTGTCAATGAATACCAATGGTTGCAAAGCTAGAATTCATCATTATAATGTAAGTAGAAATACAGCAGAGCTCTTCAATGACCAATTTTAAACTGTCCAGTCAAGTTGTATGTTACAAGTGCCTAAATAAACAGTAACTAGCACATTCTATTTATGGGGGGAAATTAAGCATAACATCAAAATAAGAAAACAGTAAATATGGCAAATTCAGAGGTTTGAATACCATTTCCAGTTGACTCAGTGCTACTTTTTATTTTTTAATTACACAATTGTTAATAAGATTCCAAAAGGTGAGGAACTAGTTGGGCCTGAAATTACCTAGGTAAGATAATTGAACAACTACTCTGTCTTTTTATGGTTGTGAGTGATATGTCTATTTCCAACAACTCCAGGCATTGAATATTTTAAAATGAAGCTAATTCAGTCTTGGAAAAGAGGGAAAGACAGTCAAATGTCAGGAAAATCAGGAGATCCAGACAATTCAAATGCCTATAAAGATTTTTTGTAAGCTTAAGTTCTCTACAAGAATCTGAACTAAAATGGCCAAAAGAATTTAGCGGGAGGTAAGAGAAGAAGGAATTCAAGGTGGGTTGGACTTGAATCTTTTGTGGGTGTGATTTTGGTTTGATTCCTTCTTCGGGCTCAGCTTGGTCACTTCCTACAATTCTGTAACAATGATCTAAATATTTCTACCTAGCAGTTTCAATAATGAAAAATAGTGAAGAAATGGAAATTACTTAAAATTGTTGAAATCAAGGCAAGATAAATGTGTGTGTGTGTGTGTGTGAGAGAGAGAGAGAGAGACAGACAGACAGACAGACAGACAGACAGACAGACAGTGAATGTGTAACCTACCTTTCGTGTAAAACTAAATATGTCATATATAGCACTCCTTCCGTATATTTTCCCTACAGTGTGAAGCAGGGGTGGGTTCTACTTACCTTTATTACGGGTTTGCAATGGGAGCACACTCGCACACTTCTGTGCATGGGCAGATTGTCCATTATGACATCTGGGCAGGTGGGTGGAGCCTCCTGTGACTTTTACTACCAGTTCGCAAGAACCGGACAGAACCAGGAGCAACCCGCCATTGATGTGAAGTAAGTTGGGCTGTGAGACCCAAGGTCACTTAGCTGGTTAGAAAATTTCTCACTTTCTAGTCTATTACATAAAGAGAAGGTCCGGAAAAGAAAAAAAAATCTGAACTATGGTTGTAGAAAAACAGAACAACAGATTACTGCAAATAAAAAAAAAATGACACCACTAGAGTAATTGTCTCAGGTCCATAGAAAGCACAATGATCTTCATGAGAGAGGTATGAGAAGGAAATCCTTTTCCCCACTGTTCTCATCACAAACACATCATTTGAAATATGCAAAATAAAATCATTTTGGAATGAAGTGCTTTGGAGGTATCAAAGAAAATCAAAGCTATTCAGCCACAAGATATATCTGGATTTTTTTTTTAAAAAAAAAAGAAAGATGAAATATTTGAAGAAAAGAATATCTTGTCAACAAGTAAGGCATGGAGGTTGTGCTATTATACTTTGAGGTTGCAGTGGCACAGGGAATATGTGGGTGAAAGGAAAGAAAGAATTAAATCTCAACGGGGTGAAATCCAGCAAGTTCTGACTGGTTTTGGTGAACTGGTAGTGGAAATTTTGAGCTGTTTGGAAAACCAGCAAATACCACCTGTGGCTGGCCCGAGAGAGGGGTGGGAATGGAGATTTTGCAATATCCTTCCCCGAGGAGTGGGGAGGGAATGGGGATTTTGCAGTGTCCTTCCCCTGGAGTGGGGTGAGAGTGGAGATTTTGCAGTATCCTTCCCCTGACATGCTCACCAAGCCACGTCCTCCAAGCCATGCCCACAGAACTGGTAGTAAAAAAATTTGGATTTCACCACTGAATATCAACCTATCCTAAGAACTATGTCCCACAATCAGTGAAGAAAACAAAGCTGAAAACATATAATATCTGGTTATATAGTATCAGCAAGACAACAATCCAAAACATATCTCCAAAATCCACTATGAATTACAGCAAAAAAAAAAAATAGATAAAAGATTTTGGAATGGCCTTCAGACTTTCCAGACTTGAATATTATTGAGAATCAGTGGGGAGATCTCATGTATATAGTGCATACAAAGACACCTTGGAATATTTCTGAATTTGAAGAGTTTTTGCAAGAAAGACTGGGAAAAAATCCAAACACAAAAATAGAAAGACTCTTAGCTGGCCATAGGAAATGTTTGAAAGCACTTTTTTCTGCCAAGGGAGGTATTACAAAGTTCTGACTGAAAAGGAATCCAAATTTCTCCAGCTGCCATATTTACAGCTTTTTTATTTGGAATTTGTAAACCACTACATATAAAAGTTAGTCTACATTAATAATTGCAGAGTGGTTTCTCTTATTTATATGACAGTATATCCCAACCAGAAGAACTCTGAACAGTGTTCATGACCAATCCAAATGATTTGTATCTTCATACATTAAAATCATCAATTCTAAATGTAGTTATAAAAATGCAAAACTTGGGTGGGGGAAAAGACTACTAAAGTAATTTTGTTTAAGGATCTTAAACTTAAGGGTGGTAGGTCTAATGCAGGGGTGAAATCCAGCAGGTTCTGACAGTTTCTGGACAACCAGTAGCAGAAATTTTGAGCAGTTTGGAGAACTGGTAGCGGAAATTTTGAGTAGTTTGGAGAATCGGCAAATACCACCTCTGGCTGGCCCCAAAGTGGTGTGGGAATGGAAATTTTGCAATATCCTTCCCCTGCCACGCCCACCAAGCCATGCCCACAGAACTGGTAGTAAAAAAAATTGGATTTCACTACTGGTCTAACTACTAATTACTTTTGGAGGGGTCCATAAAGCAAGGGCTATTGCTAAGAAGGTTTGTTTCCTGGCGTAAATCTTCTTGACCTTTTATAAAAGGGAGAGAGTCAGAGTAAGCTTTCTCTAGAAACATGGACTAAATAGGAAAACTATAATTGGCAAGGTGGTCCATGATGTATCTCAATGCAATACCATATAGAACTTTATGGATGATAACCAATTCTCTGAGTTAGACCCAGGAATCTACTGGCAGCCAGTATAGCAACTGCAATATTTGTGTTACCTTACAGTCATAATCTATTATATACCATAGCCATTCTTTCATGGGATGCTTCCAGACATCAACCTTTCTAGTCTAGCTAAACTCCTGGACACCACTTTGGAATGTTCTGCCTATCTCCATAACATTGTCCCCATGTCTGTTCCACCAGTTTAAATAACAGTTGTTTTGTCCTATCACTCCTTTACTTGTTTATACTATATTTGTGATCACTTGCTTGCTGTCACTTCACTGCCCACCTGAGACACACTGCTAAGAAGGCATTGCCATCAAAGTAGTTCATATTTCTCGGTAGTCTTTGCCACTTTTCCAACCCAGTAAATTCTTTATAGAGTTGAATCATAGAACATTCATTAGGTTGTTGTTGTTGTTGTTGTTGTTGTTGTTGTTGTTCTTCTTCTTCTTCTTCTTCTTCTTCTTCTTCTTCTTCTTCTTCTTCTTCTTCTTCTTCTTCTTCTTCTTCTTCTCCTCCTCCTCCTCCTTCTCCTCCTCCTTCTCCTCCTCCTCCTCCTCCTCCTCCCCCTCCCCCTCCCCCTTCTCCTTCTCCTTTGCTTCTGAACACTCTATCATGATCTCTGCCATGAATCCTGAGAAGGGTGATCCCACAGATGTTCCTCTGGTAGTAGAATTATTATAATATAATAATAATATTAACAGAGTTGGAAGGGACCTTGGAGGTCTTCTAGTCCAACCCCCTGCCCAGGCAGGAAACCCTACACCATTTTGTACAAATGGTTATCCAACTTTTTTTTTTTTTTGAATTTATATCCTACCCTTCTCCGAAGACTCAGGGCGGCTTACACTGTGTAAGGCAATAGTCTCATCCTATTTGTATATTTATATACAAAGTCAACTTATTGCCCCCCCAACAATCTGGGTCCTCATTTTACCTACCTTATAAAGGATGGAAGGCTGAGTCAACCTTGGGCCTGTTGGGACTCGAGCCTGCAGTAATTGTAATTGCAGGCAGCTGTGTGTTAATAACAGGCTGCATTAGCCTGGTGAGCCACTTCCCAGCCTTAAAAATTCCCAGCATTTACAACTTCTGCAGGCAAGTTGTTCCACTGATTAATTGTTCTAACTGTCAGGAAATTTCTCCTTAGTTCTAAGTTGCATCTCTCCTTGATTAGTTTCCACCCATTGCTTCTTGTTCTACCCTCAGGTGCTTTGGAGAATAGTTTGACTCCCTCTTCTTTGAGTTATTGATTTAACTGAAACTAGATAATGGGCAAAGGTTGAAGAGTTCCATGATTCTTGTATTTCAATTTCAGTGTATTTGGTTAGGTTGTGTAATACCCACTACTAGTTCTGGATCTATGTTGTAACACCGAATGAAACCATAATTTCATCTTCTATTCTTAGGTCTTTTTTATTTTCTGGTGTCATTATAGAAATAATTGATAGCATGTTCACTCTCCTCTATGAGATGGCCAACTCTCTTTGTGGTTTCTAGGGGTATGTTATAAGTTGGGGTTTCTAGTAATGATACAATTGAATGAAGTCATATGTTGGATTTGTGTATGTTTGGACATCTAAAGAAGCTGGACAGGTTGACTGCTTTTTATTTACTATTGTTCTTCCTTTGTGATCTGACCTTTCTTATTTTGCTGCCATCCACATCTGTACAAAGAAGGAAACTGCAGAGCAGTCATCAAAGGAACATACATTAACATGCACTGAATTTCTACATCTTATTCTTTATTTGTGGTAGGGCGATTCAAAATTAGCTTGAAACATTAGGCAGAATAGTTTTTTCTGTCGCCATACTGCTTTTAGCAATATAAATAATCTTTCCTCAGTTATTATTAGCCCATCCCAGTGGAAAATAAATATTGGTGGGAAAGCACGATAAATACTTCTGATTATTCCAGAGAAATACAAATGAGCAGCATATAGATTTTCTAAATAAATAAATGAACTGCTGGGGAACACATTTTCTCAAATGAAAGGATCCATTCTTCATCTCAGATGGTAGCATAGTTACAGTAGGAAATCATATTTTCAACAACGAACTGGTTATAGTGGGTGACACTTTACTGATTGCCACTTCAGTTGAGATGTGCAAATATATTAAACTTGACAAAAGTTATGTGTGTGATTTAGAGTCTAATAAGCTACAAATTAAGATAAGAGGCACACTCTTAATTTGCTAGTCAATAATTGCAGACAATATGCAAAGCAATATTAGGAAAGGAATAAAAAACTATTGGGGAAAAAAGGAACATCTTGGCTAAAATGGTAACTAAGAAAAATCTATTTGAATATTTTGAATCGTATAAGATAAGAAAATGTCAATACTCTGTTCATGAATTGTGGTTGTATGGAAGGGGGGAAACTGAAAAACCAACAAAAACTTATATAAAAAATAATAATAATAGCAGACAAATGCCACTAACATTTATTAATTAGAACAAAATGTGAGTCAGTTAAGTGATAAGGAACTCACTTTGCAGGGGGTTCTTAAGGGTGAACAACGTCTGTTCACAATATAGTACAAAATACTACAATCGTTTTATGCTTTCAAAGTCTTCCTAATATTTTTCAAGGGAATCAAAATAAGTAAATTTGTATTTTCAATGTCTATTGGAGCTGAGGTAGCATAGTAAAAGTAAACAATGTAGATATTAATATTTGCTGAAGGATAATAGTGAGTCAAGATGCTTTTGCAGAAATGATGGTAAACAGAACCTGCCAAGAAATTACAATTAACTGGTGACATTATAATGAGGGGTGAGTAAGAAAGGTGAATCTCAGTTTTTTTTCCAGGAATTCAAATATCCTTGCATTTATTCTGGGCCTTTGGGCCTCTGTGCTTTATCTTCTGTAGTCAAGAAATGCAGAGGGAATGATGGAGATTGTGAAATAATCAAACATCGAATGAGCAGAAGCAGCAAAACAGCAAGTGAATTGTGCATTTTGAGTATCTATGGAACTCGTAAAAAAGTGGACATCGTCATTCACCTTACTGAATGGGATACTTTTCCTGAGTATATAATTTAGGCATCACAATAACACTCAAAAGAAATCCAATAAATCCAATAAATCCAATAAATAAAAAAGAAGATCATCTAGGAGTCCCAGGCCTTGGTATAGCCTCTAACCTGCTCAGATTCTTCGAAAGTCTTTAGATCAAAGGTGTTGAGAACCTGCAGCCTATGGGCTAACTCCTGCTTTTGGATATCCTGTTGGAATCCCCCCTTAATAATTTAACAATCTTCTTCTTTCTCAGGGTGCAAATGGCAGGCGATCCAAAGACCTCTCTGCTTGAGACCTCAACACTGCTGCTAGCTAATAGAAAAAAATACTGTTTTGCCTGACACATGTAACTAAAGAGGCTGGTGAAGGATACTAGGGGGAATTAATTATAACTCTGCCTGGCCTGACATATCTGTTTAATTGATGCCCTCCTCTGTTCAGCTTTGTGGTATAAAAGCATTGGCGGCAGATTAACTTTTCTATTCAGCTTCTGAAATGGAAAGAAAGCATAGAATAGCTTTGTTCTGGGCAACTTTGGTGCCACACTACATTTTAATTTGCTCCTTCCATGGACATGCAGGAAGTTGGTTGTGATGAACGTCAGAAAGGGATGAATATTTGCACATCCTGTGTCTCTTTCTGGAGTGGCCCCAGCCCCAATTGGGCCTCTGTGTTCTGTTATCTCCCATTTTATAAATCACACACAAATATATGCACACATTGAAATGCTACCCTCCTTTGTGGCACATGGGGATAGATTAAAAAGAAGCATTCTCCTTTGACTGGGACATCAGTGATTGTATATTCCTAAATTGTGGACGTTAAATACTTACCCTGAGAGTCAAGAGACTTAAACAGTTGTATTGTGTAAACAAAGTCCCAGTGGGTATAAGCTTTTTGTAATCAACTGATTTGATCAGTTAGCTGGAAAGTCTGATACAGGTCATTCTCAGTCACATGCATAATGCACCCACAAAGAAGATGGTCATGTCCTTAAGATGGATCATAACATCACTTCCTTACCTTATAAATATTTTTATTTTATTTTTATTTATTTATTTTGTCGAGTACATATTAGATAATATATATATAAGTATAAGCTTGAATTGAATACATAAAATGAATACAATTAAAGGGAACAATAGGACAAGGATGGTAGGCACGCTGGTTGTAATGTATTTGAATTTTAGGAGGGAAATTTGGGCGGGAAAATGCACGTTGCTGATTGGCTGATGCCTCAGCCAAAATACTATTTAAAGAGGGGGTTTTGCCTGTTGGCTTTTGCTGGGATTACAATAAACCAAAGAGCTGTTGTCACTTGTATCGTCTCCTGCCTCTTCATTGCCCGAACTTAACATTGGCGACGAAGGTGGGATTTTGAAGGCAGTGAGACTAGGAAAAGAGCTGAAGGAGCAACTTAGTTTCAAACCCAGCCAGTATCAAGAGCGGATACATAGTGATGTCTAGCTATACGCCACCAGCGCCATTCAACCCAGCCAAGGAAAAATGGGGGTCGTACATGGCTCATTTCAAGTGTTCGAAGCTAACGAACTGCAAGGAGTATCGGATAATCGGAAGCGCGCTTACTTCCTGAGCCACTGTGGGCCAGAAGTCTTTGATACCACCGAATCGCTGTTGGAACCAATGCCTGTACAGTCAGTGCCATGGCAAACACTACAGATGACGCTACAAGCACACTATGCGCCGGTGCCGTCGAAGTTTTACAACGGTTCGAGTTGAGGCAAAGAGTTCAGCGAGAGGGCGAATCGATAAGCGTGTACATTAAGGAAAGCCACAACCCACTGTAAGTATAGAGACTTGGAGGACACTTTATTAGAACAACTCATTTGTGGGGTCAGGGACATCCAACTACAGAGGCGGCATTTTCAGGTCTGCGGGGCTTAAGGTTAAACTCAACAAATGCCAGATAGGAGTTGAATCTGTAGAATTCTTGGGTTACCAGATAGATAAGGAAGGCATCCACCCAACTGAGAGCAAAGTGCGAGCCATTAGAAAGGCTCCAACCCCAAAAAACAAAACAGAATTACAAGCATTTTGGGGGCTTGTAAACTTCTATGCGGTATTTTTAAAAAATAAGGCAACGGTAGCTGAACCGCTACATAAACTGCTAGCGAAAAAAGCTGTTTGGACTTGGGGCAGGGTTGAGGCTAAGGCATTTGAAGGCATTAAGAATCTCTTGTCCAGCGATAGCCTTCTAATTCCGTACAATGGGACGTTGCCACTAGTACTAGTTTGTGATGCATCACCCTACGGGGTAGGGGCTGTCCTCAGCCACAGGTTACCGAACGGTTCAGAAGCCCCTATCGCATATTTTTTCCCACACGATGTCCGCAGCGGAAAGGAACTATAGCCAACTAGATCGGGAAGCCCTGGCTATAGTTTCTGGGGTTAAAAAATTCCACGAGTACCTGTTTGGGCGGCAATTTGAAATAGTCACAGACCACAGACCTTTATTGGAACTCTTGGCGGGGGACCGTCCAACACCGGTTGTGTTATCACCCAGGCTGACCCGTTGGACTATTTTCCTGGCAGCATATTCGTACAAACTGTCTCACCACCCAGGCAAGGACTTGGGACATGTGGACGCTTTAAGTAGATGCCCGTTGCCAGAGACTATTTTTTTTTTTTTCTTCCAAAAAGTTTTTATTGGTCAAAAAAGGTTTATACAAATACATATCAGGTATGGTAAATTTTCATTTTTCTTATACATGATAAGAATTTTACTCAAAATTTTAAACACATACAACAGCCATATGGCAAGCAGGTGATACGAAGTAGCTAAGTTTATCAATCTTACATACGCAATAAAGAAGGGTCAAGAATAATCAGAATATCATACAAAAGAGAATAAGGAAAACCAACACAATACCAAATATCATTGTCACTTCCTAGTTTTGGATCTCAGAACTCTGGGTTCAGCCTGACCCAACTCAGGGGCACAGCGGCGGCCGCTCCGCCCATGGTCTATAACCTCCCCTTCTTCAATTCCTGGGTCATCTAATTCCAGGAGGGCTTTGTGTTCCTCCACGTAGGCCGCAGCCTCCGCAATTGTACTAATTTTTTTCGTAATGCCCTCCCGGAAAATCATCAATCCCTCTGGCATCAGCCATCTGAAGCCTACTCCCTTCTGGTACAATTTGCTTGACAAAAAGTAATATTTCTTTCTCATTTCACGTACCTGTCTGGGAATCTGCCTCAGAATGGCTATCTCCCTGCCCCTATAAGTCAGTGCCCCACTCCTATGTTTTCTAAGAATTTCATCTCTCGTCTCTCTTCTCACAAATTTGACATGAACCTCTCTAGGAACTGTGTTGCCAGAGACTATTGAAGACCCGACCCCAGGGAAGCCTGTCTTGTTAATTGACTTTTTGGACTCTGGCCCAGTCACATCTATGGAAGTGACTAGGGCATCTTACAAAGACATTGTCATAAGAACTGTGATCGGTTGGGTGCAGAGGGGATGGCCCGCTGCACCGGGGGATCATTTCAAAGAGTTTACAGAAAAGCGTTCGGAACTGTCGGTACAAGGGGGTTGTCTGTTATGGGGGGATAGAGTGGTTATTCCAGAGAAGTTACGAGGGCATGTGTTGGAACTATTGCATGTGGGCCACCTGGGGATTGTGAGGATGAAAAGCCTAGCGAGAAGTTACGTGTGGTGGCCACAAATGGATAAAGACATTAGCGACCGGGTAGGGAAATGCCAAGCATGTCAAGAATCAAGGCCACTACCCCCAACAGCCCCCATAAGGGATTGGGAGAAACCCCAGGGTCCTTGGTCCAGGATCCACATAGATTTTGCCGGGCCGTTCCATGGGCAGACCTTCTTAATTGTGGTAGATGCCTACTCGAAGTGGTTAGAAATTTTACTCATGAAAACCACAACAGCGGAAGCTGTAATCACAGTCTTGAGGCATCTATTTGTGACACACGGGTTGCCCGACACTCTAGTGTCCGATAACGGCCCACAGTTCACGGCCACCCAGTTTGAGGGGTACTTGGCAGAAGAGGGCATCCGACATGTCCTCTCGGCACCTTTCCACCCGGCGACGAACGGACTTGCAGAACGTTTCGTACGCAGTGCCAAGGAAGCGCTATCTAGAATTAGCCCAGGAGATTGGCAATCCAAAATTGATACCTTCCTGGCAGTTCAACATAGAACTCCCTGTGTGACCACCGGCCGCAGCCCATCAGAGTTATTAATGGGTAGAAGACTCCGGTGCCCCCTAGATCAGTTAAACCCAACATACTCCCCTGATGGGTACCAAAGCACAAAGGGAAGAATCAGAACAATGACAACAGGTATGGGCACATAACTATAGTGAGGGCCCAGCGTGGCTAAAGGGAACAATTGTAGGAGTGACGAGCCCAAAGTCATACATAGTGGACATGGGGGATGGCCGAGTGTGGAGACGCCACATAGATCAATTACGAAAAAGAATACAAAACAATCCAGAAACCAAACAGCCAGACCCTGACTACCCAATATTTGAACCAACAGCTAACTCAACCCCGAGGCGATCGGAGGACTTAGCTGAGTCTGAAGAAGTCCAGCGACGCCAACCGGCTCCTCCAGAGGACAGCAGGGATGACTCTGCCAATAATCCAGGGCCGGATGGCCCAGAGGAGGAGCTGGGAGGAACAAACAGTCCCTCCGACCAGCTCGACTCACTCCCAGGGAATGAATTGCGCAGGTCAGAAAGAGTTAGGAGATGCCCTGTCTACCTGCGTGACTACGTGGAAAAATAACATGCAAAAAAACCCTATGTAAATATGGTGAAATGTGTTCTGGGAGGGGAGTAGTGTAATGTATTTGAATTTTAAGAGGGAAATTTGGGCAGGAAAACGCACGTTGCTGATTGGCTGATGCCTCAGCCAAAATACTATTTAAAGAGGGGTTTTTGCCTGTTGGCTTTTGCTGGGATCACAATAAACTAAAGAGCTGTTGTCACTTGTATCGTCTCCTGCCTCTTCATTGCCCGAACTTAACACTGGTGCTCTGATGCACGCCCCTTACAGACCTCTTAGGAATGGAGTGAGGTCAACAGTAGACAGTCTTAGGTTAAAATTTTGGGGGGTTGGGGATGAGACCACAGAGTCTGGTAGTGCATTCCAGGCATTAACAACTCTGTTACTGAAGTCGATTTTCTGCAATCGAGTTTGGAGTGGTTCACTTTAAGTTTGTGTGCTCATGTATTGTTGTGGTTGAAGCTGAAATAGTCATTGACAGGTAAGACATTGTAGCAGATGATTTTATGAGCTATGCTCAGGTCATACTGAAGGCAGCATAGTTCTAAATTTTCTAAATCAAGAATTTCAAGTCTGATGGCATAAGGTATTTTGTTGCAAGCAGCGGAGTGGAGGACTCTTCTTGTGAAATATTTTTGGCACGTTCAGTTGTATTAATGTCCAATATGTAGTGTGGGTTCCAGACAGATGGGCTGTGTTCGAGAATTGGTCTAGCACAGGGGTGTCCAAACTTTTTTGAGTGAGGGCCAAATACAGAAAAATAAGCAAAGGCCCGGGCCACCCGGGGGGGGGGGGGATGGGCGTGGCTTATTTTGGGGTGTGGCTTGGTGGTCATGTGACTGGTGGGCGTGGCTAACTGCTCATGTGACTGAGTGGATGTGGCTATGGGCATAGAAACTACTCACACTTATGACCATCTTCACATTTATGCCCATTGCAGCATTTTTAACAACCATATCACTCATTTCACAACTGCTTCTCTTCACCACGGTTACAAGATAGGGTGCAAAATGTAAAGATAGTTGTACGTGTGAGGACCAGTCAAAAGTGTGAGGACAGGTCAAAAATAACTTTTCAGCCCTCTGAGTACTCCCTCTGCACAAAATGCAGCAACAGGCAAAAATGATGCCGGGTCATAAGTGTGAGGACTGGTCAAAAGTGCGATATAGTTTTTGTCTGGAGACATTCTGCACACTTCCCCCCACCAAAGCTGTTCGCCCTCGCCGCCTCACCTGTTTCTCGATGCCGGTCTTCTTCTTTCCGCCAGGAGTCCCAGCTGCTTTCTATCAGTCTGCAGGGTGCAAAACTGTCACACTGGGAGATCCTGCAGCATGCAAAGAAGCCCCAAGGGTCCCTCGGTTTGGGCACAGGTTTGGGAGCAGAGCCCCAAAGGGCTTTGAAGCTGCTCCGAGGCAGCTGGGGCCCATGTACAGAGTGCACAATAGCCTCAAGCCACAAGAGTTTTGCAGCCAGCCAGTCCTTCTCAGAGGCAGACAAAATGAAACAGAAACAAGCCAAGCGGGTGAGAGACACCTTCAAAGGCAAACAAACAAACAAACTTCCCTTTTGGGAAGAGGCAGCGCTGTGCTAGGAAGGCCGGCTGTTCTCCCTCCGAGGGCCTTGTGGGTCAGCCAGGAGGCTTTGGCCCATTGGAGGAACGACTGGCAATGCCCCATGGGGCACAGGGGCCACCAGCCGCCAAGCTGCCTTGGGCCCAAAAGACTCTTTGCGAGGAAGGGCTTCATCCCCTTGGGCATCCCGGCATCCCAGGATGTTGCCATCTTCCCAGCTGTGGCAACACCGCGGGGTGGGTGGGTGGGTGGGTGGGTAGGTCTCTTCGCCTCTCCCAGAGCCTCCTTGGTCACTCAGCTTCCCGGACAAGGCCCCAACTGAGCTGCGCCTCACCAGGCGCCGAGGATTCCCACCAACTGAGCTGCATCGCTGGGGAGGGGGAGGCGGTGGCTGGAGAGGGACAACCCGCCGCCGCCCCACCCAGAGGTTCTCCGGGAGCAGAAGCGCCCTGCCCCGCTGACCTCGGCAGCCCCGCAGCGGGCCCACTCAGCAGCTCACCCTCCCATCCTCCTCCGCCCGCCTCCCCGCCCGCCCAGCCCTGCTCTGCCGACCCGCCCGGAGAGCCTACCTGCGCGGCGCCGCGAGCCGAGGGCGCCCGGAGCAGCGCCGAAGCTCTGCCGCCCGCCCGCCTCCTCCTCTGTCTGGTGGGCCGGGCTGGGGCCGTATGCCCCGGCGCCCCTACAGCCCAGTGGCGGAATGGCCGCCCGCAGCCCCGGTGGGCGGGGTCGCCTCAGCGGAGCCTCCCGCATCTGCAACCGGGCGAGCGGCGGCGTTGCCATCTTCCCAGCTGGGCGGGTGGGTGGGTAGGTCTCTTCGCCTCTCCCAGAGCCTCCTTGGTCACTCAGCTTCCCGGACAAGGCCCCAACTGAGCTGCGCCTTACCAGGCATTCCCACCAACTGAGCTGCATCGCTGGGGGAGGGGGGGAGGCGGTGGCTGGAGAGGGACAACCCGCCTTCGCCGCCCACCAGACAGAGGAGGAGGCGGGCGGGCGGCAGAGCTTCCGGCGCTGCTCGCGCCGCTCGGCGCCGCAGGTAGCTAGCGGGTCGGCAGAGCAGGGCTGGACGGGCGGGGAGCGGAGGAGGATGGGAGGTTGAGCTGCTGAGTGGGCCCGCTGCCGGGCTGCCGAGGGTCCCGCGGAACGGGACGCTTGCCCCCGGAGAACCTCTGGGTGGGGGCGGCGGGTTGTCCTCTCCAGCCACCGCCTCCCTCCCCAGCGATGCAGCTCAGTTGGTGGGAATGCCTGGTATGCCCCACCCAGAGGTTCTCCGGGAGCAGAAGCGTCCCGTTCCCTGGGACCTCGGCAGCCCCGCAGCGGGCCCACTCAGCAGCTCAACCTCCCATCCTCCTCCGCTCCGCTCCCCGCCCGCCCAGCCCTGCTCTGCCGACCCGCCCGGAGAGCCTACCTGCGCGGGCGCCGCGAGCCGAGGGCGCCCGGAGCAGCGCCGAAGCTCTGCCGCCCGCCCGCCTCCTCCTCTGTCTGGTGGGCGGGCTGGAGCCGTCGCAGTGCCAAGGAAGCGCTATCTAGAATTAGCCCAGGAGATTGGCAATCCAAAATTGATACCTTCCTGGCAGTCCAACATAGAACCCCCTGTGTGACCACCGGCCGCAGCCCAGCAGAGTTATTAATGGGTAGAAGACTCCGGTGCCCCCTAGATCGGTTAAACCCAACATACTCCTCTGATGGGTACCAAAGCATAAAGGGAAGAACCAGAACAATGACAACAAGTGACCCGGTATGGTCACATAACTATAGTGAGGGCCCAGCGTGGCTAAAGGGAACAATTGTAGGGGTGACGGGCCCAAAGTCATAAATAGTGGACATGGGGGACGGCTGAGTGTGGAGACGCCACATAGATCAATTACGAAAAAGAATACAAAACAATCCAGAAACCAAACAGCCAGACCCTGACTACACAATATTTGAACCAACAGCTAACTCAATCCCGAGGCGATCGGAGGACTTAGCTGAGTCTGAAGAAGTCCAGCGACGCCAACCGGCTCCTCCAGAGGACAGCAGGGATGACTCTGCCAATAATCCAGAGCCGGATGGCTCAGAGGAGGAGCTGGGAGGAACAAACAGTCCCTCCGACCAGCTCGACTCACTCCCAGGGAATGAATTGCGCAGGTCAGAAAGCGTTAGGAGATGCCCTGTCTACCTGCGTGACTACGTGGAAAAATAACATGCAAATGTTATGCAAAAAAAAACTATGTAAATATGGTAAAATGTGTTCTGGGAGGGGAGGAGTGTAATGTATTTGAATTTTAGGAGGGAAATTTGGGTGGAAAAATGCACGTTGCTGATTAGCTGATGCCTCAGCCAAAATACTATTTAAAGAGGGGGTTTTGCCTGTTGGCTTTTGCTGGGATCACAATAAACCAAAGAGCTGTTGTCACTTGTATTGTCTCCTGCCTCTTCATTGCCCGAACTTAACACTGGTGCTCTGATGCACGCCCCTTACAGACCTCTTAGGAATGGAGTGAGGTCAACAGTAGACAGTCTTAGGTTAAAATTTTGGGGGTTTGGGGATGAGACCACAGAGTCTGGTAGTGCATTCCAGGCATTAACAACTCTGTTACTGAAGTCGTATTTTCTGCAATCGAGTTTGGAGTGGTTCACTTTAAGTTTGTGTGCTCATGTATTGTTGTGGTTGAAGCTGAAATAGTCATTGACAGGTAAGACATTGTAGCAGATGATTTTATGAGCTATGCTCAGGTCATACTGAAGGCAGCATAGTTCTAAATTTTCTAAATCAAGAATTTCAAGTCTGATGGCATAAGGTATTTTGTTGCAAGCAGCGGAGTGGAGGACTCTTCTTGTGAAATATTTTTGGCACGTTCAGTTGTATTAATGTCCAATATGTAGTGTGGGTTCCAGACAGATGGGCTGTGTTCGAGAATTGGTCTAGCAAATGTTTTGTATACTCTGGTTAGTAGTATAATATTACTGGAGAAGAACTACGCAAGATTAGGTTTACAACCCTTAATGCCTTTTTGGCGATATTATTACAGTGGGCTATCCTTTCCCCCATTTAATTACATTAATAAAAAGTTGGTGTTAATGAACTTTGCAGCATGTAACTTCTCTCTTTCTTCCCAACTTCCTTGTCCAGATTTTATCCATGGTTCCTGATATTCATAACTTTCTATTTCCAGGGTTGTTTCAGGTATACCCTGCAGTGCCATAGGTCATTACAAAAGTTGTTTATCAATACAGTGTGATAAAGTCTAATACTGCCACTTAAAACAGCTCTGTAAAATATTTTAACTGAAAGCTAAGAGTTTTAGGTTTCAGGATTTATAATGGGGAACAATAACGGTATGCTGTGGACTGGTAGGAACTTGGAAACAAAGCATCATGTAACTACTCTATAGAAGGAATGAAATAAGTTACTGGGAAATTGTTTCAGGAAAATGTTTTTTGGTAGTGAAATATCTTTAGGACAAATCTGGTTGTCAATCTCACTTTGATATGAAAATTTAGTATGCCTTTGCTATTATTTTTTTCTTTTTTAAAAATTCTTTTTGCCAGAGGTAAGCAGCTGTTTTTAGATTTATGGATTCATGTATTGTGATAAAATAATTGTGACAAAAGATAAAGTGCATTGACTGAGGTGATCCTCCCCCCCCACACACAAAATGCTTAACTTGCCTAGTAAACTGACCCAGTTTTGGGATCAGCACAATTCATTGAAATGTAAATTAACTGAAAAGGCTGGAGTCACATAGCATGCTAACTATTCCTAAAACAAACCAGAGTTAGACTTAATTTAGCTTAGTAAATTTTGTGACTGCAGGTATTAAGTTAGTTTAACTGACTTGGTTAAAAGTATTATGTGAACATAATAACCATTGTAGATGGTATCAACTACTATCTGTGATATAGTGACAAGAGAATTATAGGAGAGCAGAGAGTGCTATTTCACTTATCAGATATTCTCTGACATGTGAATAATATGGTAAGAGAAATAGATATGCTACTCCTGCCCAAGGAGTTGCTGATACAGTTCTACAGAGGAATTATTGAGTCTGTCATCTGCACCTCTATTTGGTTTGTTTCTGCAACCCAACAAGACAGACATAGACTTCAAAGGATAATTAGAACTGCAGAAAAAACAATTGCTATCAACCTGCCTTCCATTGAGGATCTGTATATTGCACGAGTCAAAAAGAGGGCTGTGAAAATGTTTGCAGACCCATCACATCCTGGACACATCTTGGACATAAACTGTTTCAACTCCTACCCTCAAAACCATACTACAGAGCACTGCACACCAGAACAACTAGACACAAGGACAGTTTCTTCCCGAACACCATCACTCTGCTAAACAAATAATTCCCTCAACACTATCAAACTATTTACTAAATCTGCACTACTATTAATCTTCTCATCGTTCCCATCACCCATCTCTTCCAATTATGACTGTATAACTGTAATTTTGTTGCTCGTATCTTTACGATTTATATTGATATTGATTGTTTCCTGGTTGCTTATTTGTACCCTATGACTATCATTAAGTATTGTACTTTAGAATTCATGATGAACGTATCTTTTCTTTTATATACACTGAGAGCATATGCACCAAGACAAATTCCTTGTATGTCCAATCACACTTGGCCAATAAAAAATTCTATTCTATTCTATTCTATTCTATTCTATTCTATTCTATTCTATTCTATTCTATTCTATGATAAAAGAGATTATTTTGCCTCTTCTCTTCTTCACAATGGAAGAATTACTCAGAAGTCACTGCCTATAAGGGTAACATTTTCATCCCAGCTCAAAAGGCTCAAAACGCATTTCCTCTATGAAAATCCCATCCTTCCCTTGTTTATAGACTCATCCCAATCTGTTCCTTTGCATTGATTAGCTTTGGAATTTTTGGTTATTACCATTTAATACTTGAATATCACTTGACATTCATATTTTATCAGTTCTTCCTCCATCAGTTCCTTGATTCTTAAAGAGCTCCTTTGAATAAAATTACTTCTTAGCTTCTTTCTGAAGGGTCAAGCACTTCTCCAGCACTGCACACGTGGGGAACATAAGCATCCTTCTCCTATAAGAGTATTTTCATCTCTATACTTTTGAAATAAAAGATACATGGAAAGTGCAAGTTATCACCCCATTATTTTTCTTTAATAGGGATACTAAATTTTGGTAGCAATTTTGGCTCAGAGACAAATTTATATGACATTTGCTCATTCACCCTACACAACCGTCAATGTTGCCCAGTGAGGGTGATGGGCAGTTGCTAAGTTTGATAAATAAATAAAGATGGATGTCCATGGCAATTGTAAAAACAATCAAGATGGTGGGTGTGATCCAGTGGTGGGTTTCAAAATTTTTTACTACTGGTTCTGTGGGTGTGGCTTGATGGGCATGGCATGGCTTGGTGGGCGTGGTTTGGTGGGCGTGATGGGGAAGGATACAGTAAAATCTCCATTCCCTCTCCAATCCAGGGGAAGGTTTCTGCAAAATCACCATTTCCTCCCATTCAGCTGGGACTTGGGAGGCAGAGAATAGATGGGGGCTGGGCCAGTCAGAATTTTTACTACTGGTTCTCCGAACTACTCAAAATTTCTGCTATCGGTTCTCCAGAACTGGTCAGAACCTGCTGAAACCCACCTCGGGTGTGATCATGTATCACAATTGTGATATGTGTTTAAAAAAAAAAAGAAAAGAAAAGGGCTTCTATCACAAGGTGCAGAGATTATCTTAACCTTCTTCTTCTTCTTTTTTTGTTTCTCACTATATTTCCTACTGTCGGTGGCTATTTTCATACCAATCCAGATCATGCTTTATTCCTCATTGACCCATTCCATAACATCAAACCATCATTTAATAAAGCCAAGCTCGTGCAGCACTCCTCTTGTGTTAGAATCTTAACATTCCCCTCATAAAGTTGTACACAAATGTAATTAATTCTAAGGTGCTTCCAAAGGGACAATGTACACCAATCATTTCACCATCGGTGGGGAGGGGGACCACAATCCTCTTCCACCCATTTTCTCTACGAAGAGATTCACCTGCCCCTGCCTGATCTTAGGAAGAGAACTGGAAGGGGGCGGGTGGTACCTTAATCGCTTTTCTCCAAAAGATAACAAAACTGCTACAATTAGATGAATTAATACGGGTGACAGACAAGAGAAAAGTACTTCTTTTTTAAAAGTGCTTTTTCTAAGACTACCTGTTGGAGAAGCATTTTGTTTTTTAACATACGTTTATGGCTCTAGAAGAGTGGCCCCCACCCTTTTGGGCACCAGGGACCAGTTCTATGGAGAAAGGTTTTTCTGTGGACCAGAGGGGGCATGGATTTGCATGCTGCCTGCATTTCGCAGATGGGACTTTGTTGCTTGTGAGGCCCAGTTTCTGGCAAGCCATGGACTGGTGCCAATCCACAGACTGGGGGTTGGGGACCCCTGTTCTAGGGCAGGGGTCTCCAACCTTGGCAACTTTAAGACTTGTGGACTTCAACTCCCAAAGTTCCTCAGCCAGCTTTGCTGAGCCAGCTTTGGGAGTTGAAGTCTACAAGTCTTAAAGTTGCCAAGGTTGGAGAGCCCTGCTCTAGAACACTGTAGTGACAAGCAGTTTTTAATAGTGAATACAGGGACAGTTTATTGAGACAGATTTCTGTTTCTCTTTTAACCCACTAACATTTGTCTGGGTTTACTGATGTGGGTAGATACTTCAGTATGATTTGCATGCGTAAATGCATGCACAACCACTCAAATGAATTATCCACTAAATAGCTGATGACAGTGGCAGCAATGCAGAGGATGTAATAGACCTAAATGACTTCTGAATAATGGTAAGGTTGAAGCAAATTCAATGAATTTAGCATTGGTTCATTTGTTATTTATACAAGTACATCACCTTGTACTTTTTTGGAAACCCTTTGATATGGCATATTTCAAACGGACTAGAAGAAAAATTATCATGGAATTCAGGACCTTATTAAGTGAAGTGTATTGTCATTTGCAATTTTGGAAGGAAAAATTCTACCTATATAGAAATTCCTCAGTGTGCAGAAATCGACAACTCTTCCCAGGCCTTGTGGGTCTGCATATTTCATTCTCAGGTTCCTAACACATTCAGTTTGCATCCAAGATATACTTTTTAAAATATATCTAAACATGTGCTTGAAACATTTCCCCAGCAGAGCTTAATTTAGAAGGACACATGTCTGATGATTATTTCACATGTTGTCAATTTAGAATAGAAGCACAGGAAGAATGTTTTTTAAAAAGCAAGTTCTGTTTTGTGACTTTTCATTCCTCAGAGCATCTACATCATTGTTTCCCTGCGGTTTTTTAAAACATTATTGATTTTCAAAAACAAAAGTAAAACATATACAGACAAGAAATAAAAGATTGGAGAAAGAAAAAGAAAAGGAAAAAATAAAGAAAATAAAAAAAGAATGACTTCCAACTTTCTTTGTCAAGTACGTATTAGATAATATATATAAGTATAAGCATGAATTGAATACATAAAATGAATACAATTAAAGGGAACATTAGGACAGGGACGGTAGGCATGCTGGTGCTCTTATGCACGCCTCTTACAGACCTCTTAGGAATGGGGTGAGGTCAACAGTAGACAATATAAGGTTAAAATTTTGGGGGTTTTGGGATGAAACCACAGAGTCAGGTAGTGCATTCCAGGCACTGACCACTCTGTTGCTGAAGTCATATTTTCTGCAATTGAGTTTGGTGCGGTTTATCTTAAGTTTGTATCTATTGTGCATTCGTGTATTGTTGCGGTTGAAGCTGAAGTAATCATTGAGAGGAGGATATTGTAGCATATGATTTTATGAGCTATGCTTAGGTCAGACCGAAGGCGGCGTAGTTCTAAATTTTCTAAGCCCAAAATTTCAAGTCTGGTGGCATAAGGTATTTTGTTGCGAGCGGAGGAGTGACCTCCTCCATAGAAGTATACTCCATGTAGGAGTGACCCTAGACTCAATCCCACGAAACAGAAAAAGAGAAAAACGTGATATTTGTTATGCTAAACATTTTCAGGAACATGTTCTCCTTGCCCATGAAGACAGACCCAGCAACTGAATCTTTAAAACTCTACAACAGAGATTCCCTAAGGTCGGTCTTCGTACAATTCATTCACCTTCCAGAAAACCAAACCATGAGTCTCAATCTAAACCAAGTTATAACATCCAGTTTCTCTTATGACTAATGAAGTGAAAGCTCCCAGCAACATCTCTGCAGTGCATCAAGTTTATCTGCCATCTGCCTTTAGGTATTCAGCATTGACGGAGCACTTGTCACGTGACTATGTCTCAGAAATATGAAGCACAAGTAAGCATTTTTTGGTTGGGACTTTTTGTTCCACCCATTTCTGCAGTCCTGACTTGTGCTCTGGGCAAAAGATTACATTTGTTCATTTCTGAATTCAGTGTTCAGCATCCCTCTATCTTTATAGGTCATAGAAGCTGCCATCTCAGAAAATAGCAGCACCAGCAATTAAGAGCCTGAAGGGGAAATCAAAGTTCATTCCTACTTAGCTCTTTCTAGAGCTAATAGTGATGACAGTGGAGGAATTCGGATCTTTTAGCTGAACCATCCTGTCCAGCAGATTCAGTATCAAATAAAGACTATTGAAGACCATTTTATAAAGGTATATACGTATTTATTTTGATGTGGCTTGAAAGCCGTTTCAGAAACATCAATGCACATCTGAGATATATTCTGATTCTCTTTGTCCATCCCTGGAAATTATATTTTTTTAGATAGTTTTAAAAAAATGATTGGCACACCTAACCTGACTTTTATCTATCAAGGGAGTGAAATGGTTATGCTATGGTAATTATTTATTTAAAAAAGCATGTATCCTCTTATCAGTTCTGATGGAGTCTGTGTGATGAACATCAAATTCCAAAAAAGTATCAAGACAGACAAACACTATAATAATAATATAATAAATAATAAAACAATAGAATCAATTCTTATAATGGTACCTTGGCTTGGTGTTCCTTCACCATGACGGGGTGTGGACTTTAACTTCCAGAATTCCCTGGCTACCTGAAGGTTAAAGCCAACACGTTTTAAAGTTGTCACGCTTGAGAAACACGGCCCTTCCTGAGTTTCTGGTAAGGATTCATGGAGAATTACATATCTCTAAGGGAGGGGAGGTGACATTGTGGTGAGGATTGGAGGCCAGAATGAGAATTCTGTCTAGCACAGGGGTCTCTAACCTTGGTCCCTTTAAGACTTGTGGACTTCAGCTTTGCTGGCTGAGGGACTCTGGGAGTTGAAGTCCACAAGTCTTAAAGGGACCAAGGTTGGAGACCCCTGTGCTAGCATTTTTTTTTCCTGGAAAAACGAGGCGGAATGAGACAACTCACCTTAGCCAGCTTGGTAGGCCCCCTACTTCAGATACATTATGCAAAAACCTGGCTCTCTAGCGAAAGAGAGAAGGTGGAAGGAAAGAGAACAGGAGAAGAAGATGGACTCAATTATGATGGCAATACTCAATTACTCAACAGAAACATACTGTAAATGCAAAGCTGCCCTTTTTGAGGTTTCCTACTGAAGAGTGTCTGAAATGGCACCAGATCCAGTATAGGTCTCCTACGTAAACAGGGGGTTGGACTAGATGACTTCCAAGGTCCCTTGCAACTCTGTTACTGTTGCTGAATGAGAATTGACTAAGGGCCCCTTGCATGGTACTTGAGAAACAGTATTGCAATCTCAAATGTACTTGTATATAGCAAATATTTTGTGGTTGTTTTTGTTGTTCTTTTAGTGTCCTACTGCTTCTTGTTATTAAATTCCCATTAAAACCAAAGTCTTTATCAGAGTTAATTTGTAATCGATTTTCTAGGCAATACTTAACTAATGCCTCAAATAAGTGATTCAACACCAGTCTAGTACATGAAAAAAGAAAGCAACATCCACATGAACTAAGACACAAAATTTCCTTCTAAGTAATGATGGACAATGGCCCTCAACCTGAAGTAGTGTGCATTCCAGATCACTGAAATGTTAAATAACGTAGGGCCCAGGATGCAGCTTTGTCTCACTTCCTTATTCATTGTAATTTCATCTGTAAGTGAACCTTTTCCATCTAACGTGCATTATACTACCTTGATATAGTGGTGGTATTAGATATTTAAGATGCTTGTCTGGAACCACATTCTCTAATTTAGCCAAAAATCATCTTACAACTTGGTTCCTGGCAGGGATATTATGTGTTGATTTGGTAGGAAGAAAGTTAGAACTACTATTAAAATATTAGCGAAGGATGCTTAGAAACAATCCCTCAAATAGTGGAAATTAAATCTTAATTTAGGCAGTTAGCATGGACTAGAGCTAGACTAGAGTAATAGCTGTAGAAATACTACATAATTAATTGGGGGGTTACACTTTTGCCGAGTTCCTGATTGAAAGCAGACAAACGTCACATACATTTATATTAGCATTTGTTTGGTATGTTTTGTCAAGACATCTGAGTATACCTTCGTAAGACTATCAAATCAACATTTCCAGTGGTTCTTGGATAAGAGTATTAATAGTAATGATCCTTTTAATTCTTTTCTGCCATCTAGTGGTCATCCAAATTTTTGCAATTCAATCTGGTAATCCTAACCTTTCAAAACTACTTAAAAAGCAGCATTAATTTATTTTATTTATTTTTGTCACAACATCATATAAAAAGGATTATATAGTATATAAACATATATATGAGTAAATATTAGGAGGTATAAGTTAACAGTACTTCAGAGATAAAGTAACACATCGGGTTGAAGCACAATTCAGAAAGTCTGAATCAACCATATAGCATGGTACCTTGTTTCATGTTTTTAGCAGAAGTTGATGGATGTAATAAAAACTGGAGGTTTTAGAGAAAAGTCTGGACAGCCACCTGTTGAAATGGTATAGGCGGGTCTCCTACTTGAGCAGGGGGTTGGATTAGAAGACCTCCAAAGTCCCTTCCAGCTCTATTCTGATTGATTGATAAGCAAGAGTTTTCATTTCAAGGACAATTTAATTCAAACAAATCCAACCTGGCACTAACCTCTCATTGTTATTGCTAATATTCTAAACAATTAAATAGCGCAAGAATTAATTAACAAATCTTTACAGCAAGACCACGCTTGACAAATCCCTCTGGTTTGGGAGGCAAAACCTAAGTGCACGGGTGAGTTATTTAAGTTCAGCATTGCCAAATAAACTTGATTTATTTTTATTTATTTTTTTAAGTTGATTGCCCCTTGAGATGTTTCATTTCTATCCAGAAACTCAGTCAGTGATATTCACATGGTATAATTCTGAAGAGTGAGTTAATAATTGAGTCTTTGGATAATCTGCTGTGCCTTCTTAACAGGAATCATCAGCCAACACTCAAGATAATTGTAGGCATCATTGATACGTAAGTGATTTACTCTCTTATACAGAACCAGCTCCCTTTGGTTTATTAATCATGGTGTTCTTCTATAATCCTTTTCTCAATTCTGATTATGAGTTTATTTTTCCCTCTTTTTCTCACTTTTAAAGGTACAGGAAACAAGACTGCATGTGGCATTGAGGTGCCAGCTAACAGAAAACAGAACTCTCCCACTCTCCCTCCCCCACCCCTCACACACACACACTTATTGAAGTTAGGTTTGATTTTCTCATCTGCTCAGATGTTTCATGATATCCATTAATCTCTTCTTAGTCCACATAACAGGAATAATGGTTTATGTAAAGGATAACCTGGCCATAAATCAACAGGTAAAGAGATATATCAAGATAGAGCTTCATTCTCATCATCAAAAGCCAGAATAAGTAACTTCCACAAATAAGAAAAGAGCCACTGCAACACAAATACTCCCACTCCTAGCTTGTGAAGGCAATCCAGGAGAAGATCATTAATATTCAAAATGACTACATTTGATCTGCTCTAAAAAAATTCCCAGATACTGATACCATATTGAACTCAGTCATTTCTTAGACCTTCCTTCTTTTTTTTTCTTTTTCCTCTTTCAGTCATCAATTTTTTTAGTATATTCTCAAAGATAATTCATACCCTAGGTCAGTGATGGCTAACCTTTTCCAGACTGAATGCCCAAAGTGCACGCACATGCACCCAAACTCCCAAAATGCAATGCAGGCACACACCCTGCGCATACGCCCCACCCCCCATACTCCACCCCGCACATGTGCATGTGCCCCCTACATGTCCCACCCCCCTGCATATGCGTGCACACACACCTCACATGTGCCTCACCCCCTGTGCATGCGCAACAGAGACCCGAAGACCAGCTGGCTGGTGGGAGGCACTCACGCATGTGCGGCAGAGCTGAACTGGGGCGACAGCTTGCGTACCATCAGAGAGAGAGCTGTGTGCCACCTCTGGCACACGTGGCATAGGTTTGCCATGACAGCCCTAGACTGAAATTCTTCTAGCCCTCAATATTTAAACTCATTCAGGATAAATAGATACTTAAGCTTAAGCTTCCATGAAGCCTAACCCTACATGTCTATGAAACCTAAGCCTATATCCTACCTCTTCATCCAACTGTGTGATGGGAAACATGACCCTTTTTGAAGAGCATTGAAATAGAATGGCAACTGGATCTTTTTTCTTGATATTTTGAATGTATCAAAAGTTCTTTTTGTTAGTATCTTTCTCCAACATCAGTTTATTTTAAACTGTAGCTTTTCTGGCTCCATCTCTCTTTCTCTCTCTCTCTCTCTCTCTCTTTCTTTTACAAAGATCACATATGTGACCATTTGTTTTTTAATACCTTCTGCCATTTTTTTGTGCTTCTTCTGCAGTGCTCCATTTTTATCTTTATTGGAACCATTTGCCGTTGTGCTTCTACTATCTCCATTTTTAGGAATTCCCACTCATCTTTAGCTCCTTTTTTAATTAGCTTCTCCTGTCATGAATTGTAATTATTACTGTTCAGAGTTAATTAAAATCTGCTTTTCTTAAATCCCAAAATACCGCTTCATTTATATTCAGTTTTTGGGTGTTATTCACTTGTTTACTTGTTTTTATTGTTTCTGACCTGATAAACATTATTTTGCAAGGATTATCTATCAGTCATTACCTGTTTGAATTCCAGTAAACTCATGATTGTGATATCAGTGATAACATCCAGTCACCTTGTCTCATATCTTCCAAATGCATTAAATTTTCTACACATGACAACTGAAATCCAACTTTTAGCTTCATTGTGTTATTTTCTAGGGAGCAGTTGGTTTTATTTGATTATTGAAATATTTCTTCTTGTATACCAGTGTACAATCAATAATTGTATTCAACATCTCGATTCAAAGCAGCAATTTTTCATTCACCATTTCTGATAATCCTGATGTCATAGTACCAATAGCACTTAGACTTATATACCACTTATAGTGCTTTATGACCTTCTGTAAACAGTTTACAGAGTCAGCATATTGCCCCCAGCAATCTTACCGACCTCAGAAAGATGGAAGGCTGAGTCAGCCTTGAGCCTGGTGAGATTTGAACTGCCAAATTGCATGCAGTCCAGCAGTCAGCAGAAGTAGCCTGCAGTAGTGTATTCTAACTACTGGGCCACCAGAGCTCAATTACAGTCTACCAGAGCTCAATCACAGACTACAACTGACAATTGCATGGGTTTTATAATACATACCTTAGTAGCCAGTGTGATGTTTCTGCATGTTAATATTCTTTCTAGATTTGTCACAGTATTTCTCCCAAGCAGCAAACATCTCTTCATGATTTCATAATTCAATCACCATCCCTATGGATGTTTGAATCTAGGAAAAGAAAATCTGTTACCACTTATCAATGGACAATGCAAACCCAATGAAAATATGTGAAGAAAAGTTGATAATTAATTGATAATAAATTGATAATAAAATAAATAGAGCATTGAACAAAAGACCAGCTTTTGAACTCTTTTGTTTCACCTTCCACAATTTTGTTAAAACTCACTTCTAGCAATCAAAGTGGTATCATCAACATATCTAAGGTTATTGATCATTTTTCCAGAAATTGTAATGCCAATTTCTGTTCAAGCTTGGCATTTTCTTTGAATTATTTTGTTTCGTATTCTAAGCATTACTTGAAATGAGTTAAGCAGTTTTGCTTTCTCCCTGCTCCTCGTCACCTTCTTGCCATTTTCTCCCATTAATGGAGCAATCATTTCCTTGACTTTTTTCTAGTTTTACTTGTTGAAAGAAGCTTTTTTTTGTATTTTTAAAAAAACTTCTTTTGAGTTCTCCGAATGTATCCCAACTTTTCCAGTGAAGGCAATAATTTGAAGTCCTGTCATTGCTGAAGGCATTGAGAAATTTGGTAAGGAAATATCTTGAAAGGATGACCCAATGGGGAATGGGTTGTCTGGTGTGTGTGTGTATACTGTATTTTTCAGAGTATAAGATGCACCAGACTATAAGACGCAGCTTAGTTTTTGGGGAGGAAAATAGGGGGGAAAAATCTGCCTACCAGGTATTCATCTGGCTAGCATCCTTAGTCTCGTCAGCTTCAGCACTTTAGTTTGCTGGTTTTGAGTGCTTTTTATCCACTGCTTGGGAATAAAAACAGCTTCTAAAGCACAGCTGATCTTTGGAAAGAGAAGCAATGAGAAAAGCAGGCAAAATTCAAAGATCACTTCACTCACTAGCATCTCATTAGGGCTGAAAAATAGCTTCTAAAGCACAGCTGAGAGGGAGCAGCAATGAGAAACACAGGCAAAGCACGGAGATCGCTTCACTCACTAGCGCCTCATTAGGACTGAAAAAAAGCTTCTAAAGCACAGCTGAGAGTCAGAGGGAGCAGGCAAGCATGGAGATCGCTTCACTCACTAGCGCCTCATTAGGACTGAAAAAAAGCTTCTAAAGCACAGCTGAGGGAGCAGGCAAGCATGGAGATCGCTCCACTTGCTAGCTCCTCATTAGGGCTGGAAAAAAAGCTTCGAAAAGGCTACATTTGGAGTATAAAATGCACCCAAACTTTCAGCCTCTTTTAGGGGGGGAAAAAGTGCATTTTATACTCTGAAAAATATGGTATATTATCTAGTATATGTATACCTGTGCATTGTTATTTTAACTGCCCAGTATAATCTCACCTGGCCCTTTGCTTCTTTGTCCAAACCAGCCACAACTTCATATACTTAAATGATATAAGCAAAGCCAGGAATGCTGCACAAGATATAATTGAATGGTAGAATATTTGCACAAACCTTTTGGCCATTATCTTATTACATTAGTGCATTTTTTCTAGGAGAATGTCATTGACATTTTCTCTTCCTTTGAAACAAATTTTTTTGAAAGCAAATTATTTTCCATGAAAAATACCAAATATTTTTCTGATAGTTAAAATAATTCATACACTCAACTGATAAAAATTTTCAAGATGTATTGATAATACATAAACATGCCTTCAAGACTATTTTAAAAGGTTCCAGAGGAGTGCAAAATTATATATGGGTATCAGTCATTGCAACTTTATGACGGCTCCATGTTTCACAGCCTATGAATTATTAGTGTTTTGGGGTTTGTTGCTTAGGGAAATAGAATATCAAATTAGATAAACCATTACTTTGATCTGGCAGGATTTATCTTTTGCTCCTATTTTCTCTATTGCGAATAGTTCAGTAATGCATTCCTATTAATGCAGATTTAAAAGAAATCCATTATGGATTTATCTGAAAATAAAACAGAATGAACTGCCAAGACATAGTTAGTTGCAGCATGAATAAGCAGCAATGCAGATTTTCCTAGCATCTCTTAATCTATATTCAAAATGATGGAATTATGCATCAAGTTTTGTCATTTTTAGCTCTAACTCTGTCTTGCTCTCTATGAAATATACAAGGTAACCTAGACTAAAATGCCATTCAAATTGGCTTGGCTGCTGCTGACTTCATTGACATGCTCATGTAAGTTTCTTGGCAGCAATATGGGAATGGATTTTTTTAAAGCTTTTTAGTAATCAATCAAATCTGCAGCCCAGTGTTTCCTGAAGGTAAGCTATATTTTCATAGTTCTTGTACTAAATAAGGAAAAGTCTCAAAATTATAAAAATTAGGTATGAAAAGACATGTGGATTTTATACTTTTAAAAGATTTTTATTTTAAAAAATCTTCAGAGATTATCTAATAGTACTTGTGACACTGATATGGATAATTTTAGGCTGTTCCAGGCATCTCTAACTTGTATACCTGTTGCTGCACTGGATCGCTCACAATACTGAATCACAAACAATCAATTTTTATTTTTATATTTTCTATCTTCCTGGCAGAATATCTTGAACCTTGCTTGTTATTTATTTTTTATTTATTTATTTGTATTTTGTCAAACATATATTTTATGACAGATACAAGTGTAAACATAATTATAAATACATGAAATGGATACGAATAAAAGGAAACATTAGGACAGGGGTGGTAGGCATGCTGGTGCGCTTATGCATGCCCCTTACCCCTCTTAGGAATGGGGTGAGATCAACAGTAGTACTTTTCCCTAAGTACCTCAAGATAGCATCCATTAATCCTGAAACTGGAAAAACAGAAAGCAAAGAGATGTAGCGCAGTCAACACCATGGTTTAAAATGATGGTGGTGTCCTCCAGACACAGGTGTGGGGGAGGGGAGAGAAAGAAAGTTATACAAGGCTAGGAAAAATAAAACCATTTTGTAATAGCTGATTTTCTGTGTAAGCAAAATGTTTATCTAACCATGTTGGATCTGTGAAGGTTCTGTAGTTAGCTAATTATTGTGGGGTGGAGGGGATTGTACCAAATAACTAAAGATTTATGAATCAAGTTACATATGTGGAAACCTTATGGCAAATTCTGTATGGAAGGGTCATCAAGTAAGTTTTAAGGAACTGAATAGAAATCCTCACTGAATCAAAGTCCTGTTGGCTTGATGGGCTCATCCATCTAGATTTCTTGATATCAATGGAAGGATGGACGGAGAAAGAGAAGAAAGAGGGAGAGGGAGAGGGAGGGAGAGAGAACAGACTAGGTAATCCAAATGCTTCTGTGCACTGAAACAAAGCAGTAGAACACCTAATGTTATTACTAGATGAAAAAAGTGACATAGAATTAATTACCTAGCAAATATTGCCTGCCTAACCAATTTTATGGAACCCATTTATTGCATAAAATACTGAATAATAATTGTGCCCTCCAGCATGAATCCCTGTATCAGTACAGTAAATGTATTGCACGAATCGTCTGTTTGCCCTATGTTAGATGTTTCAGTGATTGTATGTCACTCAAATAATAATATTAAAATTTGTTGGTAGATGAATAATTAAAAGGGCATTTTCAGAGGACCTGAGAGAGCATGATGGAAAGAAGAAGACGAAGAAGAAGAAGAAGAAGAAGAAGAAGAAGAAGAAGAAGAAGAAGAAGAAGAAGAAGAAGAAGAAGAAGAAGAAGAAGAAGAAGAAAAGGAGGAGGAGGAGGAGGAGGAGGAGGTGGAGGAGGAGGAGGAGGTGGTGGAGGAGGAGGAGGCCATTTCTAATCTAAGTAGAAGGTAAATTGCTTATGGCTTTAATTCAGAACTTGTCTGGATGTATACAACTTAGACAGAGTACCTAAGAGATCAGATGTTATGCAATTAGTGGAAAGAAGTAAATGGTTTGCACAATTCATGAAACACAAATATAAAGTTAAACGCTTTTTCTAACCCAAGAGGATGATCAAATCAATCTAATTTATTCAATAGAAATACATACAGTATCTGAGAGATTATCAGTATCATTCTATTTTGTACTACAGGTAATCCCAAAGGTGCTTTTTCAAGAGGCAACTGGACTTTCTGGTTTTTCTTTGAAGACGTTTTGCTTCTTATTCAAGAAACTGAAGAAGTGAAATGTCATCAAAGAATGGATGAGACCAGAGCACGGTCCTAGATTATATTCCAAATATTTGGAGAACGGAGAGTTTATCAAATAGATCATGATGAGGTCAGATTTTTTAGCAGCTATACCAAAGAATGATGTAAATTTAGAAAAATTTATAGTTGCTTCTTCAACAAATCCCATGATAAAATCCATCCTTTTATTCCCAATTGATTGAGATAATATTCTCCTTGCTTTCTTTTTTTGCCTAACAAAATATTTTGTGAAATATGATTCCTATCAAAAAACCAGCTACTTGGAAAGATAATAGAAACTCTAAAGCTAATCCCACTCAATATGAAAAAGAAATTACATTTTCTTGTACCACAAAAGAATAATTTGTGTACATTGCAATGGCTGAGAACTGTGGCTTTCTTCTTATCTGCATCACATTCCTTCATCACAAAAAGAGCAGGCCAAACAATTTGTTTCCATGTTATTTTACAAAGGATTCAACCAGCTGAAATCCCTGATAAATTTATCCTGCTTTGTTGCTATGATGAATCATTGTGTATTTTTCTGCTGCATTGGTTAATCTCACTCTGCAGTCTAGGGCTTGTATGTGCATTAAGAGATAAATTGGACAGTGACCTCTACATAACAATGTTACAGCCAATGCTAAGAATGAACTTGCAACTAAACCCTTTAACGTCATCAGGTTCTGTGCTTTATGCACGACTAGCCTTTATGCCCTATCATTGGGTAGGGAAGACTAATGCTAATGGCTCCAACTTAACACGAATTCCAAAAATATATCTGAGAAAATGGCTTAAATATCTACTTTTTGATATTTACTTTGAAAATATTTGATATTTGAAAATATCCCTCTGGAACAAACTCCCCCCAGGACTTCGTCAACTTCCGGACCTCCGAACCTTCCGCCGCGAGCTTAAAACATATTTATTCATTTGCGCAGGACTGGACTAGGTTTTAAATTTATATTGATTTTAATTGGTTTTAGTATTTATATCATTTTTAATTAATTTGGCTTTAGAATAAGTTTTTTAATTGTGATCTTAATTTGTATTTATATGTTTTTATTGGCCTGTGAACCGCCCTGAGTCCCTCGGGAGATAGGGCGGTATACAAATTTGATTAAATAAAATAAAATAAAATAAAAAAAATAAAAAGTGGAGATAATTGTTATAAAACCCAAGCCTATGTACTGTGAGAAGAGCAAAGAGTAAAGAATTTAAAAGTATATGGGCTGATTTCTTAAAAGAAAAATGTTTAAGTTGAAGACAATCCTTGCAGAGCAAACAATCCAATATTCTAGTTTGGTTGATACCATGTGGTCAACTTTCAAACAGAACAGCTTTTTCAGCTAAACATAGAAATCAATGCACTGGAGCATTTTGACCATGGGAATGGCAACCTTTATCAGGCAAAACATAAAATGTATTTTCAATAGAACATAAAATAACAGGATTGGAAGAGACCTTGGAAATCTTCTAGTCCAATCTCCTGCTTGAGCAAGAAACCCTACATCATTCAAGACAAATGGTTGTCCAGTATCTCCTTGGAAACTTCCAGTGACAGAGCACTCGGAACTTCTGGAAACAAGCTGTTCCACTAATTTATTGTTCTCAATGTCAGGCACTCCTTAGTTCTAGATTAAATCTCTCTTTAATGAACTTCCATCTGTTATTTCTTGCCCTGCCCTCTGAGAGTGGGGATAGATCAACCTCTGTTGTTGTTGTTTTTGATAGTATTGGAAGACTGTTTTCACGTCACCCTTAGTTTTCTTCTTTGTTAGACTAGACATTATTTCATTTCCGCAACCGTTTATTGTGAAATTTAGCCTCCATACCACTTACCGTCTTTGTTCTTTTCTGCACTGTTTCTAAAGTCTCTGCACCTATTTGGTATCATGGAGACCAGAACTGGACATTCCAAGTGTGGTCTTACTAGTGCAGTATAAAGCTGCACCATCATTTCACATGATCTTGATGCTATTCCTCTGTTGATGCCTCCTAGGACTGTATTGACATTTTTGGCAGCTGCAGCACACTTCTGGCTCACTTAGTGACCACTTAGTGGTCATCCACTAAGACTCCTAGATTCCTCTTGCAGGTACTGCCACTGAGCCAGGTACCACCTATTCTATACTTGTGCATTTTTTTTCTTTCTTTTTTTGTTGCCTAAATGTAAGACTTTACAATGGGACTATGGCAGTGGGAGGGGTGGGGTGGGGTGGCAGCAGTGATGCTCCACAGCAGTCCCAGTTTCTCATGTAGCCCCTTGGGGAAATTAATTGCCCACCCATGATCCTTGTAGATATAGTTTTACTGAGGACTATATGCTGAGTGCAGTTGGTCAGCCATTTGTGAACTGCTGGTGGTGATGCTGTCTATCCCACATTTTTGTATCTTAACAAGAAGTAGAATGTGGTCAATTTAGTCAAATGCCTTACTGAGGTCTAAATAAACTGTGTCCACAGCATTTTGCTGATCCACTAACTTAGTCACTTTGTCATAGAAGGCAGTAAGGTTTCTCTGGCATGTTCTGTTTTTAACAAACCCATGTTGGCTTCTAGTAATAGCTTTGCTTGTTTCTAGGTGCTTACAAAATGACTGCTTGATTATCTTTTCTGGGATTCTTCCAGGTATTGATATCAGCTGATTGGACTATAGTTTCCTGGATCCACTTTTTTCCACTTTTTCAAAACTGGAACTACAGCAGCTTTTTTTCCAGTCCTCTAGTAGGTCTCTGATGCTCCAGGAGCTTTGAAAGATATTGTTCAGTGGTTCTGAGATCATGGCCACTACTTCACTTATAACCCTGGGATATAATTCCTCGGTCTTGGGATTTGAGCTTGTCTAATGTGGATAAATGTCTTTTCTTACCTATTTTGATTTGCATTCCTACTCTATCTTCTACATTACTGCTTTTGGTAGGTTGAGCTATTTTACCTCCTTTTGTATAAAGACAGATGCAAAGAATGAAATAAATAGTTCTGCTTTCTCCCTGCAACCTTTCATCTCCTTGCTATCTACTTCCATTTGTGGAGCGATTGTTTCCTTGACTTTTTCCTTGGGTTTTTTTAAATATATGTTGAAACAACATTTAAAAAATTACTATTTTTGGCATTTGAGGCAAATCTTAGTTCATTCCGAGTCTTACCTTTCCTGACTTCATCACAATAGTTGTGATTGATAAGAAACATCATATTTAATACCCTTCCCCTCACTGGTAAGGGGACATTCTGTATGGAAGAAGTTGTTATCTTGGTTATGATCTATGCATGGAATGTTTCAAAATTCATAATAGAATAGAATAGAATAGAATAGAATTTTTTATTGACCAAGTGTGATTGGACACAAAAGGAATTCGTCTTGGTGCATATGCTCTCAGTGTACATAAAAGAAAAGATAAGTTCATCAAGAATTCTAAGGTATAACACTTAATGATAGTCATAGGGTAAAATAAGCAATCAGGAAACAATATCAATATAAATTTTAAAGATAAAAGCAACAAAGTTACAGTCATATAGTCATAAGTGGAAGGAAATGGGTGATGGGAACAATGAGAAGATTAATAGTAGTGCAGATTTAGTAAATAATTTGACAGTATTGAGGGAATTATTTGTTTAGCAGAGTGATGGCATTCAGGAAGAAACTGTTCTTGTGTCTAGTTGTTCTGGTGTGCTGTGCTCTGTAGTGTCATTTTGAGGGTGGGAGTTGAAACATAATAATCAAATAATCAATCATAAATAATCATAATCAAATAATCATAAATAATCAAACATGGTGGTGTATCTTGATATATAGCACTGCATATCTTAGAATAGACTACCATATCTGCAATTTCAGTGTTGCAGCCCCTAAAATTTCCTTCAAATTTGTCACCAAATTTTAAAATGACAGAAGGAGGAAAAAATCATTGGGAAGTAATTGCATTAATTATATCATATATAAATTTCAGTTAATGTAAGGAAAATAAAAATTAGTTTTATCCTGTTCCTGTCTACTTTTTTTTAGTAAATCTATGTATTGAGCTTAGCCAAATAAAAAAGGTTGCCTACCCAATACCCACCAAAATTATATAATTCATGTCAAATGCATGATTACTTCATGCCCTTTACACTTTTGTCAAAGGATAACTGTATATCCTTTATAGCTCTTCAGACACTCATGGTCAATAGTTGCTGAATGGTTTTATGGATTGTGTTCATTACTTATACATGGGCAGGACAACTGACAGAGTAGGTGCAATGTTCATCATTGTCTGTTTTCTGCTGCCCAAACAGCCAAGGCATATTTTTTTTTAAAAGTAATAAATAGTGCATGGGATTGTTGGTTGGAATTTTTCAGATGCCATCTTTTGAAAGGTTGAGGGGAAAATAATAGAAAATAACTGTAATACATTTGCTTCCCTCCAATTCTGGGTGTCAAAGGAAAAAATATCCATGTTTTGTTTAACAAGCCAAATTACTAATGTACGAGAATACAAATCTGTCAAATCTGTAAAAAGATTGTGTGGATGAGATCCAGAAGTATGTATATAGGTATGTGTGTATGCAGGTATGTATGCATTTTGACTCAGATTATGACTCCTGGAAACGTCCTTGACTTGTGTTCTTGGGAAAGTGTTTTTGAAGTGATTTGCCATTGCCTCCTTCCCAGGGCTGAGAAAGAATGAAAGGCCCAAATCACCCAACTGGCTTTGTACCTAAGGAAGGACTAAAACTAACAGTTTACTTGTTTCTAGTCTGTTATTTTAATCACTACACCAAACCAGCTTTTTACAAGACCTTTAAGTGGGTGTGATGGCCCTGTGGTTAAAGACACTGAGTTTGTCAGCTGGAAAAATTCAAGCACCTTGCAACAGAGTCAGTTCCCAATCTTGTCCCAGCTCCTGCCCATCTAGCAATTTTAAAGTCAATTTTTGAGCTGCCCACCTAGGAGTTCAACAGTGTGAAAACATGAGTAGACAACACTGCCTCCCTCAGCTAAGAAATGGAGATGAGCACCACTCCCTAAAGTCAGACACACTGGACGGGAGAAACCTTTACCTTTATCAGGTATTTATAGCCGCCAGTATCATTACTTTTCTTCTTTTCTTGCCTTGTTCATTCCACTTTTACAATGATTACCTCTAGGCCTAAATTTAACATTCTTTTTCATCTTGAAACTTCAGGGCAAAACCAATATATAATGATTCTGGAAGTCTTGGGAAAAAAAGTGGACTTACAAAAGAAAATCTATCAATAAGCAACAAAAGAAATTTGTTTACTGTCAGTTCTTTACATTATCCTCTCATGGAAGAGCTTCACATAACCTTCATGTTCATAATGAACACAGCATATAGGCCCATAGATTGAGATGAGCTGCAATAAGATTTATAAAATAGATCAGAAGGATTTAATTTATCTTTTTTTTTAAAAAAGCAACACCTTTTTTGCCTAGTTAAAATTCATGCAATCTAGCTAAAATGCATGCAATCATGTCAGTAATTCAATTCCATATACAAACACTAATTGTTATTCTCTTGTAATGTATAGTTTTTAGGGATCTGGGTCTCACAATTTATTTTAATTTTCCCTTAAGGCATTAAGAGATAGGTGCTTAATGCTTTTCACAAAATGAATATGAAATAATATTTAATAAAAAATTAAAAGAAAATGTGGCCCACTTATTTCAGAAAGGTTCAACAGGTGTTAAGGTCTAATCCCATTTTTTATGTTCATTTAGTCTTTAATTACCACTTGTTTAAACAAACAGAAAAATTCTGACCGTTGGTTCAAGACATGATGAAAAATAAAGCTGTTAGATTAGATTCACTTTTAACATCAAGTTTCAGCCACTTTCTCATACCTATTTTATATTCATATAAGAGTCCAGAGGTTTTTTTCCTCTTCTCCTTTCTTCCAGGCATGAAATTAGAGAAGAATTCAAAAGAGACGATATCTTGCTAATAAAAATCACATCTGCTCAAGGTATCTGAATAGTGCTTAAGCAGATTTGACTAAAGCAATAATCCTGGGGGCTGCTTCTGAAAAAAAATGCTACAGACTTCTCACAAGTATGCAAAAACATACAGTAAATTAAAAACAATCAGACATCTAGGTAGGACTATGGAGAATTTTTAATCTTTGAGCTATGTTTGCTCTTGATCTGATGTTTTGGGGTAGAAACTGGGATAGTTTTGTTGCTAAAAGTGTTCAATGTGAACAAAGGAACTCAGTGCTTATTTTTTTTCACTGGGTTCAAGAAGAATTGGTCTGATCTTAAATATATTTCACCAGAAGTAAACCCATCAGGGTTCAGTCAGATTTTCTCTAAGAAGACAGATATACTGTACAATAGATTACAGTCTCAATGGCATAATTTACTTTTCTAGACAGAAGAAAAAACTGAGATGAACATCATCCCAGAATTCCAGGGGAGGAAATGTAAAAAGGGTAAAATGTAAAATGAAGGAAATAGATCAAGAGACTATAAGCATGCTGCAAATAGAGTCAGCCTTATAGAGAATACAAAAGAAAACATAAAAGAGAAAATATAAAAGATTTTTATTGCTCCTTCAAAGTATAAGACATAACCTCTGACATTTTTGTAGTGTTCCTATTGCTATATTAAGATCAAGGATTCTTAGCTGAAACCCCTCACTTGATTTTCACATTGCTTTAAACTTATTATAATTAAGCATATATTCAGAAACAAACCTTTCTTTAGTTAATTGTCAGTGTTATATATGTATGGCTCGATGCCTAGCTGGATGGAGTCACTGAAGCAGTAGGCGTGAGCTTAATGGACTCCAGAGGATGGTAGAGGACAGGAAGGCCTGGAGGAACATTGTCCATGGGGTCGCGATGGGTCGGACACGACTTCGTAACTAACAACAACAACAGAAACAAAACTTTCTATAGTTAATTGTCAGTGTTATGTACTAGTGTTATGCTTGATGCCTAGTACTGTGACCCTGGATTGGAGACAGAAAAGTCAGACAGCTGTCCTTCCTGGGGAGACCGAGTAAAATAATATTAAAGGAAACGGCAACATAACCAATGATGTTTATTGTATATGTTGATAGTAGCAGGAAGGATTTTATCCTTCTACAAGTATGAAATGTGGTATAATCCTATCTCCCCCCACACTTCAACCCTCCCCATGTGTCTTTGGTTTTAATATTTGATTTTAGCTTTTTATGTTTTAATTTATATGTAACTGTAAGCCGCCCAGAATTACCTGATAGTAAAATGACCGGCCAATAAAATAAATAAATAAAAACATACAATACAATACAAATGTTATTTTATTAGTTTTATTATTATTATTATTATTATTTATTCGATTTTTATACCACCCTTCTCCCGAAGGACTCAGGGCGGTGAACAGCCAAGGTAAAACAAACAATACAATATACAATTAAAATGCAAATTAAAAAATTTATTACATAATTGGCCTAACAAACTTTAAAATATATAAAACTAAAAAACCCCATTAAAATTAATGATAGAAAATTTAAAACCAATAAAATTGGTTTTAAAACCAATAAATAGATATGTTTTCAATTCGCGGCAGAAGGTCCGAAGGTCAGGTATTTGGCGTAAACCCGGGGAAAGTTCGTTCCAGAGGGTGGGAGCCCCCACAGAGAAGGATCTTCCCCTGGGGGCCACCAGCCGACATTGCTTGGCGGATGGCACCCTGAGAAGTCCCTCTCTGTGTGAGCGTACGGGTCGGTGGGAGGCATGAGGTAACAGCAGGCGGTCCCGTAAGTACCCAGGCCCTAAGTTTATCAAAGCATTCCAGCTAAAGGATCATAATGTATTACTTCTTTTATCTTTCTGTTTCCAATGTAAATCACCAAATGTATATAATCTGCAGAAATATCTCACTCCAGGCTCTCTTTCCCACTGTCTTTTGACAAGAAGGCTAATGTTCACCATAGCGCATTCCAGTAAAAGTATATACTTAGTTGCATATCTCTCCAATTACGTTGGTTTTTATTATAAATGAGCAATACAACAATATAACTTGATGAGGTTCTCACCAAGTCCATCCTACAATGACTTTGATCCTCCCCTTCTTCTCCCTAAATAGATAACATTTGCAGTCTGATCCTCATTCATAATCAATAAACATGCCAGGTACCTTCTTAAATACACACATTTCGCAGTGAAATGCAGTTAAACAGCAAGAATCTGGTCTGTACATATTCTACTTGGCATAATGTTGTATGATCCTTGCCAGATCTTCCTCATTATCTAATCTGAAACCCTGTCAGCCAAAGTGTTGTTACTATTATGTAGTTTTCAGCATTCACTCCTGCTACCTTTTCATTTATATAAGGAAACAATAATGGCATTCTTTCAAACTTCAGGCATTGATCTAGTCATTCCAGTTTTATTCTTGTGATTCTCATTTTTTCTTTTTCTTCCATGCCCTTTTTTTTTTTTTACAAAATTCATTACTGACACCACTTTAAAGTGGTCTGTTCTATAAATATCTTATTACCCATATATTCTTCAGTTCTCCTTGTCTTATATCATAAACAATCAAATCAATAATTATTTTTTAAGTTATGTTCATTGTTTTGCTGTTATACAGATAAACAATTACTCCAAAAACATGAATTGAAAACCTGTATTTCTAGAGCAAGTAAAGGTAAAGGTTCCCCTCACACATATGTGCTAGTCTTTCCCGACTCTAGGGGGCGGTGCTCATCTCTGTTTCAAAGCCGAAGAGCCAGCACCATCTGAAGACGTCTGCATGGTCATGTGGCCAGCATGATTAAACGCCAAAGGCGCACGGAACACTGTTACCTTCCCACCAAAGGTGGTCCCTATTTTCCTACTTGCATTTTTTACATGGTTTCAAACTGCTAGGCTGGCAGAAGCTGGGACAGGTAATGGGAGCTGGGACAAGTCACCCCATTATGCGGCACTAGGGATTCGAACCGCTGAACTGCCGACCTTTCAATCGACAAGCTCAGTATCTTAGCCATTGAGCCACCGCGTCCCTTCTAGAGTAAGTAGTATCACTATTTATTCCTTTTCTGTACTATCTTCTCATTTATCGCCACATGTTCATGTTCTCCTAGTATTTTCCATGAATCACATTCATTCAGAATGTTGGCAGTTTTCCAAGATTCATCTTTCTTTTATCACTATTCACTAGTGTGATATGCACGTACCATTATCAACTATGTATATTTATTTTATACACATCCACAACAATCGAGATGATACAAATTCTACCTTCTGGTTCACATCTTAGCGCTTGTATTCATTATTAAATCTACACTTTCAATTCCCTGAATGTAGTCAGCAACTCCCCTTAAGTAGATCAGACCAAATATATTATGTCCCTCTTTTCTCTTATTTTCATAGATACAACATATTCTTATTTCTCTCCTCTCACATTCCTAGTCATAATCCTCCACATAGTCCTCCTCTTTATCAGATAAGCTCATGGAAAAATGAATTTAAAGTTCTACGTAATGCTTTTTAGCAAGATAGATAAGGCATAGATGATCCAACTAGTCTTAATGTGGCCATTTTGCATGTAGCATTCTTTATTAATGGTAAAGAGACTACCTGTCAGTTTTAATATAGAGCTTCTTTTAGCAATAGCAATAGCACTTATATACTGCTTCACAGTGCTTTGCAACCCATTCTAAGCAGTTTACAGAGTCAGCATATCGCCCCCAACAATCTGGGTCCTCATTTTACCCTCCCTGGAAGGATGGAAGGCTGAGTCAACCTTGAGCCGGTGAGACTTGAACTGTCAAACTGCTGGCAGCTGGTGATCAGCAGAAGTAGCCTGCAGTGCTGCATTCTAACCACTGTGCCACTGTGGCTCATTTTAGAATACTTTGTTATAATAATAATAACAACAGAGTTGGAAGGGACCTTGGAGGCCTTCTAGTCCAACCCCCTGCCCAGGCAGGAAACCCTATACCATCTCAGACAGATGGTTATCCTACTTTTTCTTAAAAATTTCCAGTGCTGGAGCATTCACAACTTCTGCAGGCAAGTCGTTCCACTTATTAATTGTTCTAACTGTCAGGAAATTTCTCCTTAGTTCTAAGTTGCTTCTTTCCTTGATCAGTTTCCACCCATTGCTTCTTGTTCCACCCTCAGGTGCTTTGGAGAACAGCCCAACTCCCTCTTCTTTGTGGCAACCCCTGAGATATTGGAACACTGCTATCATGTCTCCCCTAGTCCTTCTTTTTATTAAACTAGACATACCCAATTCCTGCAACCGTTCTTCATATGTTTTAGCCTCCAATCCCCTAATCATCTTTGTTGTGTAAAGAATGTTCTTGTTAATTTCTTCCATTGTTCGCACAATCCTGCTGTAGGTGGATATACTGTAGGTCTGTGCTTGTTTGCTAGCCAGTCACTAGCATTACTCTCCGATGTCTCTATGTCTGTCATAATGCTTGAAAAGGAGCATATTCAGACATACAGATATGTTAACAGTAACAGAGTTGGAAGGGACCTTGGGGTCATCTAGTCCAATCCCCTGATCCGGCAGGAGACCTGTACTAGGGATTCGAACTGCCGAACTGCTGACCTTTCTGATCAACAAGTTCAGTGACTAAGCCGCTGAGCCACCTAGCCATGTGAGTGCAGGCTTCTCCTTTGAAAAAGTTTAACTGAATCTGTAGATTCAGGTGAGAGACGAAAAATATGCTCGTATCAAGTATATGATCAACAGAGATGCTCCCACTACTCTGTCTATCGCCTTCTATATAGTGTCCATCTGTTATTAATTTGCCACTTTCACCAGAGAAAATAGAACATATCACTGAAGTTCTGCAACCATGAAATCAACCTCTTAACAGATTTTTCTCCCTGATAAGTAATGGACTCACTTGGCAATGCCACAGGCTTGTTTCGCTTGACCTTTTCTCTTCTTTACACTATGCAAATATTCAATAATAAATTACACACAACACTTCTCATTTATTCCACATTGTAAGAGATTCTGAACTTTTAAGCTATATCTCCCGAGTTGGAATGAGCTGATTTAGCCAAACTCTATGACACAATTGTTCCAAAAGTCCCCGAGGATGCCTAAAATGCATGCAGAACATCTCTAGCTTCCAGTTCTAGCCATTCTTTCTAACAAATTGATAGCTCAATGCTTTCCAAACACAGAAGTAATGCTTTCTAAGCATATTCATGAAAAACTGCTCTCTGAACAAACTACTGTTACCAAAATGCTTTATGCACTAAATGCTGAGATTTAGATATTCTTGTAAAAGTTCTATAAGATTCATCTTCTGATTTTTCTATAAATTCCACAGATATTTGGCAGAAAGAGAATTATCTAAATTTACATTCTAATATCATGACAGTGTTAGCATTACCATAAAATCCTCTTTACTTTTAGCTTTTTAGGTGATTGTGGTTTTAATACAGACTTTTCAAATTCACACTGAAAAATTTAATAGGATGTAAAACTGAGTGGAGATTCCGACTGTAATGCGGCTTCTGCCTATAGCAGACAATATTCTTGTCTTCTCCAAACATGCCGGTACAAATAGTCCTCAATTTATGACCACAGTTGAACTCAGGATTTTGGTCCTAAGTCAGGGCGATTGTTAAGCAGGTTGCCATGTGACCTGATTCAATTTTACAGGTCACAAAGCAAGTTGCCATATTTTTAAGTGAATGACACGGTTGTTAAGCAAACTATGTGGTTGTTAAGCCAATCCAAAATGCAGTCAGTGTTTTGCTGCAGTGTGCTGCAACTGCCAAAAAAGCCAATGCAGTCCTAGGCTACATTACCAGAGAATAGATCAAGACTTTGGAAGAGTGCAGAGAAGAGCAACAAAGTTGATTAGATGGCTGGAGGCTAAAACTCATGATGAATGGTTGCAGGAACTGGATGTGTCTAGTCTAATGAAGAGAAGGACTATGGATGACATGATACCAGTCTTCCAACATTTGAGGGGCTGTCACAAAGAAGAGGAGGACAACCTATTCTCCAAAGCACTAGGAGGTAAGGCAAGAAGTAACAGATAGAAACTTATCAAAGAGAGATCCAGTCTAGAACTAAGAAGAAATTTTGTAATAGTGAAAACAATTTGTCAGTGGATTGGCTGTTTTCAGAAGTTGTAGATGCTCCATCACTGGAGATTTTTTAAGAAGAGATTGGACAGTCATTTGTCCAGAATGAGTAAGGGGTTGAAACAGAACACTTCCAAGGTCCCTTCCAACTCCACTATTCTGTATTCTGTATTCCATATTTTGTATTCTGCATTCTGTATTCTACATACTGTCATGTGACTGACAGTATATCTGCCACCAAATAAAAATGTGAGCCTGTTGCCAAGCACCTGAAGTGCTGTCGTGTGACCGTAGGGAAGGACAGCATGACATTTTACAATGGTAGGAAGTGCTTTACATGGTGTAAACACCCTTTTCAAGATAATTGTACTTTGAACAGTTGTTAAGTGATCGGCTATTAATCAATATATCTATGTCTATAAAGATTTCTGCAGTTTATTCCCTCATTAATTGCAACAAAAAATGCTACAAAAAATACTTCTTTCTAAATTTCCAAATTTAGCTTGTATCCTTAAGCCTTCAAATGCTTAAGCTGCATCAAAGGAATGCTGAACTTCTAGTTACCAAGGCTAGAAAAAAATCTGTAGCAATAGATCTATTGAATTTATTGCTCAGGAGAGCCAATTATCTGAAACACTTTATTTGGAAAAAAGATTAGGATTAACATTGGAATTATCCAAGGTAAAAACAATGATATGCCAAGAACAAGGCCTCCTGCACACATTTAGGAACACATTAAAGTATTAATTTGAAGAATTTAAATTTTTAGTTATTAATAACAAGCTTTCTATTCTAGAATTCAGATACTGAATTACTGTGGTTACACTAGGAAGAATAGAATAGAATAGAATAAAATAGAATAGAATAGAACAGAACAGAACAGAACAGAACAGAATTTTTTATTGGCCAAGTGTGATTGGACACACAAGGAATTTGTCTTGGTACATATGCTTTCAGTGAACATAAAAGAAAAGATACATTCATCAATAATTCTAAGGTACAACACTTAATGATAGTCATAGGGTACAAATAAGTAATCAGGAAACAATATCAATATAAATTGTAAGAATATGAGCAACTAAGTTACAGTCATACAGTCATAAGTGGGAGGAGATGGGTGATGGAAATGATGAGAAGTTGAGAAGATTAATAGTAGTGCAGACTTAGTACATAGTTTGACAGTGTTGAGGGAATTATTTGTTTAGCAGAGTGATGGCATTCGGGAAAAACTATTTTTGTGTCTACTTGTTCTGGTGTGCAGTGTTCTGTAGTGTCGTTTTGAGGGTAGGAGTTGAAACAGTTTATGTCCAGGATGTGAGGGATCTGTAAATATTTTCACAGCCCTCTTTTTGACTCATGCAGTAAACAGGTCCTCAATGGAAGGCAGGTTGGTAGTAATTGTTTTTTCTGCAGTTCTAATTATCCTTTGAAGTCTGTGTCTATCTTGTTGGGTTCCAGAACCAAATGCAAGAAATGAAGGTCCTCTAATAACATCTTGATAGTCAGAAGACTGAGGGCAATTGTAAACCATCTATCTAAAGAGGTTTCTCCAGGTAATCACCTGCAGTTCAGCTCAAGCAGTTCCTCAGGTTTCCAAAAGGATTTTTCATTAAGAAGACATCGGAATTCCTTTTAAATGAATATGCACGCCCTCATTTGACTAGACATCCAAATGTCAGGTTTCACATTAAATCACATCAACACTGAAAAGGGAGCTGACAGTTCTGTCATTTTAGAAGAAAAAAAATTAGGTGCTGCTCATCTACCTCTGCAGCTCCTCTGTACAATATTCTATACTCAAGAGCAAGAACTGAGCCACTCTTTTGTCATCAATATCTCTTTGCTAGGCAGGCAGTCCAATTGCTCTTCCATGTTCATTTCAGTGTGCAGATACATGAGTCAAAAGGTAGTCAGTCAGGCTTCTCCTCCATCATGGAAAAGAACTGTGGTAAATCCTTGAAAAACTTCGTGAAGTAAATTCAGTGGCTGTTGTGCTTTTAGCTCACAAAGTAGCAGTCTAAAAAGTAATTCGAACCATTATAAGTGTAGCAGGTTAAGTAGGAGTTAGAACCACCCATTGACATGGAACTTGTGTTAAAGTTTGAATCCAAATACTGTATGTCAAAATTATTACAACGAATGGGCAGGAGCCAGAAAATAGACTTAATGCCATACTTACTTAATCAATTCACCATTTACCGCACTGCAAAAAATCTGGCCAGAAAGATGTCACTAGTAGATTGGGCCCTGGAATGGAACATCATATAAAATAAACTAAAATCACCATTACTTTTAGGGGACTACATCTAACGAAAAGGCTGGATCAATCTCAGATTGATATCATGTTGGGGACATGCTATTTGAGAGGTACATCCCACTTAACTTCTAGACTCTAGTCAAACATGGTTTGTAACCTCTAATCAGAAAGCTATTAGTATACATAATACTATTTTCCGAATTTCTAACGTCTACCTTTTTTTCCTAACTCTGAATAAAATAGCCACCATATTAAGAAGTATTCTATATCTATCCATCATCTCTTGCCCTTTTTAGAATTTCAACTCTTATTGACTTTTTGGTAAATCTTTCATGCTTCTCCCTTGGAATCTTGTAACTCCTTACATCTCATTTATTTAATCTAAGAATACATTATAATTACTATGTATACACAAAGGTTAGAAGTTGAAAGATTATGACACTATAGAGCACTGCATATCAGAACAACTAGACACAAGAACAGCTTTTTCCCAAATACCATTACTCTGCTAAACAAATAATTCCCTCAACACTGTCAAACTATTTACTAAATCTGCACTACTATTAATCTTCTCATTGTTCCCATCACTCATCTCCTTCCACTTATAACTGTATGACTGTAACTTTGTTGCTTCTATCCTTACGATTTATATTGATATTGTTTCCTGATTGCTTATTTGTACCCTATAACTATCATTAAGTGTTGTACCTTATGATTCTTGATGAACATTTCTTTTATGTACTCCAAAATCATATGCATCAAGGCAATTTCCTTGTGTTGTCCAATCACACTTGGCCAATAAAAATTCTATTCTATTCTATTCTATTCTATTCTATTCTATTCTATTCTATTCTATTCTATTCTGTAGTATCTAAACAATGTTATTATTAAAATTACTGTGTGTAAAATATATTGATCCAGACAATAATCTATCCACCAAGCACTTTTGGATGTTAAAGAAAAAGATATATATATATTTGTTTTCTGAGGTTTTCGCGGGTGTTTGTATGTAGGTCTTTGGTTATTCGGGTTTTCTCCCACGTAAAATTGGAAGTGTCTTGGCGACGTTTCGACAAAGTTTCATTCGTCATCCTCAGGCTTCAGCTTCGTTCTTCTAGGAGCAATGTGTGATCGCAGCTGTTTCTTCCTTTTAACTGCTAGTGGGGGTTTGAACTGATTGGGTGGGAGCTTGGCTGTGCTCTGATTGGCTGGAGGTGTGTCCTGTTTGGGTGGGGGCTTGGTTGTGCTCAGATTAGTCTGAGTTGTGGGGGGATTTGAGCTGGTGAGCTGCATTGCTGTTGTTTGGCTTCGTATATATATAAAAGAAAGCTATTAGAAGTATTTTATGTTGTTAATAAGTGCCTTCTTGAAAAAAAGGCAAGTATGTTTTAAAAAAGCAAGTATTAGATTTTTTAAAAAGAAGCCTACATTGGATTTTTCTGAGATTGGCAGAACTAGGACAGTATTGAAACTTCAATGGTCAGGCAAAGTGACTGGGAGATACGATTTCTCAATTCCAGGCAACCCTGAGAAAAGCAAACAATAACATCAAGGATGAATTAGTAGATTAAGTCTGTCTATGCTGCCCCTTCTGGATCCTTCACCAACCATAAGAACTGAAGGCTTTAAAACAGTTCTGTTCCTCTCTTTCAGGAATATATCAGAAAATGTCATTTGAAAGCAGCTGCTTCTCAAAACAAGATGAATTATGTGGTGCTCCTCACAGTTCCATTTTTCCCCAGTGTTTTTCAATATCTAATGATAGTCACTTGAATCATCTCTAATGTTTGTAGGGAACCTGGGGGTTATGTAGTGGAGCTCTTCTGGGTAATGTGGGAAACAAAAACTACAACAACTACATAGGATCTATGGTGGTGCAGTGGTTAGAGTACAGTAATGCAGACTACTTTTGCTGACTGCCAGCTGAGTGCAAATTGGCAAATTGAATCTCATCAGGCTCAAGGTTGACTCAGCCTACCATCCTTCCAAGGTGGGTAAAATGAGGACCCAGATTGTTGGGGGCAATAGGCTGACTCCATAAACAGCTTAGAGAGGGCTGTAAAAGCACTGTAAAGTGGTATATAGGTTTAAGTGCTATTGCTATTGCTATCTTCAAAAGATGGCTGCTTAGATAGTTAAGTACTTCCAAGGAAGAAAAGACCTCACTCACCACCCACTCTCATTTCCTGCCATAAAATCGCTCTTATTGTTAGCATAGAATCTGACATTCTATGTCATTCCCCAATTTATACTACTGGTTTTAACTCTGCTATCTGATGCAACAGAAAATGTGGTTGGTTTAACACCTACTATTGTATATGACAATCCCACAGATATTTCAAAACTGATGTTATGTCCCTCTCCCCTCTAAGAAAGATCAACTTTCCTCATCAATTTTCATTTGACTCAGATTCAATGTTTAGTGAAAATGTACTTGCAAAAGACAGATGCTAGAGACTAACACTAAATATTACCACCATCATCTTTGGCTGCATACCTGTCAGGCACAAACAACAGACCCACATGTGTAGAGTTCAAGCTTAATGTCTATGGAGAGTCTCAGCCATCATGGTTGCCCCAAAGGTGCTTTTTCAAGAGGCAACTGGACTTTCTGGTTTTTCTTTGAAGAAAGAGTTTGAGATTATTACTTTATTCCTTTCTGCCTGTTATACAGGAACCTCCCCAGACTTTCAGACCCATCCTGGGAATGGATAGATAAGGCTCTACAGAGCTCAAGGGGATTAGTCCTGGATCTCTTGAGGTTGGGCAAGGACTTGAGGCTAGTTTCAAGCTTGAGGCCTCCCCCCTGATTTTCCCAACAATACAATTGAAAATTGAATATTAGTCCAGATGAATTCATAGCCTGATCTGAAAGGCAGTTATTACTTATATTTCTGGATTTTTTCTTAGATTTTTTTCCTCCAAAATAAATATAGTTTTGATATTGACATATATGAATAATATCTTTCTCTCTCTCTTGCACATAAAGATACACACCAGTTAGTTTCAGACAAATATACAGGAAAATGATATCAGATCCAAAATTTAAGAAAATGGATTTAATTCATAATATTAAAGTACATGGATTGGAATAAAGTTTTTCTTCAGAATGCATATATGATGGAGCTCTTAGTTCAATAGCCATGTAGAAAAATATGGAAAAACTACATATAAATATTAGTATATTAGAAAAAACACATATATATACAAAATAGGGAAACCCATAGATAGAAATAAATGCTTTTTAATATTCATTTCTAAACAATTGCACACTGATACAAACTAGACACAACCATTAGAGATATGCAAAACTAACTCATGCCACTAATATTCTAGTCACCATTAATCTCTCAGAACATACGTATTGTGTATCTCTTAACTCACATTCCTAAATATTTAATTTCTGAGATATAATTACTAATGCAAGTAGTCCTTAACTTACAACCACAATTGAGACCGGAACCTCTGTTGCTAAGATATGTGGTCATTAAGTGAGTTGTGCCGGATTTTACAGCCTTTTTGTAATGGTTGTTAAATGAATCATGTGGGACTTAGACAAATAATTGTTCCTCATTGATTTTGCTTGTTAGAATTCACCTGGAAGGTAGAAAATGATGATCATCTGACCTCAGGATACTGCAACCATCATAAGTACATGCCAAGCACCTGAATTGGTCATAAGAACACAGTAATGCTGCAGTGGTTGCAAGGGTAAGGACCAGTTGTAAGTCATTTTTTTCAGTATGGCCATAACTTTGAAGGGTTGCTAAACAAATGATTGTACATTCCAATTCACATTCCAATATGACTCTGGTATTTCAATATTAAGATCTTGAATGAGAACTTTATCTATAAGGATTAAAGAGCATAATTATAAAGTTGTTTGGAAATGGTATTTGACTCCAGTAAGATTGTCACAAATGGATAAAAAAATTAGTGAAAAATGTTGGAGATGTGAGATGGAATCGGGGACTTATGAACATATGTGGTATAAATGTGATAAGGTTAAAAAGTTTTGGCAACAATTGGAGAAAATGATATTTGAAATGATGGGGAAAGTAATAATATTGAGAGTGGAAACTATATTATTGTTGGTAATTAAGGAAATAGAATTAACAAAATATGAAAAAGAATTGATTAGAATTATGATTATAATAGGTAGAATTATAATAGCTAGATATTGGAAATTAGATGTGATTTTTAGAATAGAAGAGTGGAATTCTGAAATGTGGAAATTAGCCTTAAATGATAAAATGACATGTGATATTAAAATTAGAAGTGGTGTGTATAAAGAAGATATTTTCTGGAAGACTTGGAAACCATTCGTGGACTATGCGCTTGGAACATTGGATGCCTCGGTACCTGTACCTCGAGAACGTGGATTTTGGCAATCATGAGGATATATCCAAAGACCCAAATCTTCCCTTTTTTTTATGTATAGCACAAGGATGGAAAAATGTATTTTCTTTTTTCTTTTTTTTTTCTGTTTGTTTGTAATGTTAAAAAATTTTTTAAAAAATAAAATAAAAACAAAAAAAAATGATTGTACATTGAGTGCAATTTGAGTACATTGAATATATTGAGTACTATCTGTAGTTCCAAACAGTAATGAGTTTTACCATTGCTATTTGTAAAATAGGAAGCCTGTTTTTATTTTGTCTTAAAGCCGGTTCAGGGAATGGTTGTTTGTTACTTAGATGATATCTTAGTTTTCCTTCAAGATGTCAAGATGGCTTACCTAATATTCTCTCCTGCAAGTTTTTCCCTACAATAGGCCTGTGAGGTGCCTCAGATAGTCACTGACCCAAATTTATTAAGTGAGTTTCCATAGTTGAGAGTAGACTTGATTTTATTATCCAAAGAAGGGGTGTTTTTCTGTTTCAGGTTCAAGCCACTATATCTGCTGATTCCCATTTGAACAGGACAGGACAGGACAGGACAAAACAACAGAGTTGGAAGGGACCTTGACGATCTTATTGTCCACTCCCCTGCTTAGGTAGGAAATCCTATAGAATTTCAGATGAATGGTAATGTCCAATCTCTTCTTAAAAACTTCCAGTGTTGGAACATCCACAACTTCTGGAAGCAAGTCATTCCGCTGATTATTTTTCTAACTGTCAGAAAATGTCTCCTTAGTTCAAGGTTGCTTCTCTTCTTGATTAGTTTCCATCCATTGCTTCTTGCCCTTCCTTTAGGTCCTTTGGAGAATAGGTTGACTCCCCCTTCTTTGTGGCTGAAACATTTGGCAATCCCTTAGATATTGCAATACTGCTATCATGTCACTCCTAGTCCTTGTTTTCATTAAACTAGTCATGCCCAATTCCAGCAGCCGTTCTTTATATGTTTTAGCCTCCAGTCCCCTAACCAGCTTTGTTGCTCTTCTCTGCACTCTTTCTAGAGTCTCAACATCTTTTTTACATTGTGAAAACCAAAACTGGATGCTGTATTCCAAGTGGGGCCTTACCAAGGCATTATTGAGTGGTATTAACACTTCATGTGATCTTGATTCTATCCCTCTGTTAATGCAGCATAGAACTGTGTTGGCTTTTTTGGCTGCTGCAGCACCTTTTATACCTCTCTGAATTTTTAAATCTAATTTGTCAATTAAAATGAAAAGTATATTAGGAAAATGCTGCACAAAATATATGTATTTATACAAAATGATATACAAAATGTGTTGTGTTAAAATTTGTGAAAAGTGAATACATATAATATGGCAAATATTTGTAGAGTAGGAGAAATATGCAACATAAACATTTTATTTATTAACAAATTTATATAGCTGCCCAAGTCACACATAAGTGAATCCAGGTGGCTTAAAAAAATTAATTGGTTTTTACAATACTATCAAACTAGCATTGTAAAGGATTAATTGAAAGCAGGAATAGATAACTGAGAAATTGAAGAAAATCAAATGAGCGAATTGGCCATCTTTTCTTGTTTATATTGGGACCGCTCTGTTTTAGCTTGTATTTCAGACAGCAAAAGGATAATTTTGTAGTCTTGATGTTTTCAGGCTGCTGACATGGTGGGATTTAGAATTTCTTGATCAATTTCAGTCTACCTGAATATTTTATTATTTATGGAACAGATAAGACTGTACAATATGATTTTCCATTCATGCATGTCATAAAGATGTACTCAGATAAACGTTTTCTCCTGTAATAATTTTTTGATTGTATGAGATAAAAACAACAAGAAAATTATGAACTGTAAGTGCTTAAGAAAGAATTTTTTCAGCTATGTTCATTGATTTGGTAACATACCTTATAGTATGTTGAAATTCTGTTTTAATAGTACAGTCATTTTCATAAGTATGAAAATTAGAAAAGCCAATTTGTACATTTGTAGCACTGATCAGTAGAATCCTATTGGCACAAGACTTTGTATGCTTGATGAGGATCAGGTTACTTTCTTCTTTTTCCTCCTCTTCCTTTCTACACAGAATGAAATAGTAGTCTCGGGTAAAGGATCCCAAAGGATGGGCAGTCTCTACATCTTTCTCTCTAGGCCCCTCTTCCATTTAATTTTGATAAAGGGCAAAGCTGTGTTCAATCTGGCCTCTCTTCCCCGCTGCTGCCCTCTGATATTGCAGAGGCCAATGTTGAAGTAAGACTTAGCAACCAGTTTGATTGCAGTACCCCTTCCAGGCCAGCCAGCCCTGTTGCCAGAAAGGTTGTTAGCTCTACTAATTAGAAGGCAGTAGTGCAAACAACCTCTAAAAAAAAGAAAGAGAGAGAAAACCACCTCATTTTATCACAAAACATAGAATATTACTTATCCTTTCATTTGATATTTCAAAAGGTCTTCTCATGAATTTAAACTGATGTTTACCAGTCTAATTATTTTAATCATTTCATATCAAATCCTGCACTTGTTACTAGCGACGTCCCCCAAGGCAGCGTTCTAGGACCAACACGCTTCATACTATACATAAATGACCTTTCTGATCATATTATAAGTAACTCCGTTCTCTTTGCCGATAATGTAAGACTATTTAACACCACCAACCAAGCTGCTACCCTTTAAAAAGACCTTGACTTTTTGACGTGTCAGAATGGTCAAAAATTTGGCAACTCCAAATCTCAACCAACAAATGCTCTGTCTTACATATTGGCAAAAGGAATCAGAACACAAAATACAAACTGAGTGGACATGACCTTGTAGATGACTCTCACTCTGTCAAGGACCTTGGAGTACTTATATCAAAGGATCGAAGTGCAAAAGCCTACTGTAACAACATCACCAAAAAGGCATTAAGGGTTGTAAACCTAATCTTACATAGTTTCTTCTCCAGTAATATTACACTACTAACCAGAGCATACAAAACATTTGCTAGACTAATTCTCGAATACAGCTCATCTGCCTGGAACCTGTACTGCATATCGGACATTAATATAATTGAACATGTCCAGAAATATTGAACATGTCCAGAGTCCTCCACTCCTCTGCTTGCAACAAAATACCTTATGCTACCAGACTTGAAATTCTGGGCTTAGAAAATTTAGAACTATGGTGCCTTCGGTATGACCTAAGCATAGCTCATAAAATCATCTGCTACAATTTCCTATCTGTCAACGACTATTTCAGCTTCAACCACAACAATACACGAGCACACAACAGATAAAAACTTAAGGTAAACCGCACCAAACTCAATTGCAGAAAATATGACTTCAGCAACAGAGTGGTCAATGCCTGGAATGCACTACCTGACTCTGTGGTTTCATCCCCAAACCCCCAAAATTTTAACCTTAGACTGGCTACTGTTGACCTCACCCCATTCCTAAGAGATCTGTAAGGGGTGTGCATAAGAGCACCAGCGTGCCTACCGTCCCTGTCCTAATGTTCCCTTTAATTGTATTCATTTTATGTATTCAATTCATGCTTATACTTATATATATTATCTAATACGTACTCGACAAATAAATAAATAAATAAATAAATAAATAAAAATCTCAGGGTAAGCCCTGTACATATCAATGTATATTGAAACACTGAGAAAGGATATAACTCACAGACTAATCTTGCTCTTTTTCACTGAAACTGTGAGGCTTAAACATCAGCCAAATGAAAACATGTTGCTGTATAAGCTTAGCTGATCCAACCAATTCTTTTCCCTACAAGACAGTTTTGCTGTGTTTCAACCGTTTTATTTTGTTTTAAACCCCCCCCCCCTCCCCAAGGAGTGTAATTCAAAGCAATCACAAGATGCTCAACCTCTCCCGCTGTTTCTTCTGCTGCTACTTGTTCCTTTTTCTTGTTATTCTGAATTGAATCTCCACACAGCCATGTGTATCTTTGCTTGCTTTCTTGCCTTATTCGAAGCCAGGGGCTGCCTTCCAGTTTGATGAATACCAACTGTTTGATTTGGGAAATGCCCATGCCTGTGAGAGCATTCTGCATCTCTGAAGAGTTCAGATTCATTTGCTCCTCTTCCTTCTTTTTCCAGGCAGGCAACGCAGAAGCTGTATAAATAGCCAAGTCTGTGCTATCTCCAGTTTGAGATAATCCAAGCATCTCAGAAGCGAGGCATACAGCAGGGAGAGCATCGAGCAGCTTCCAAAATGAAAGATGATGTATATTTCAGACTCAATCTCCTGAGCAATCTTGGGAAGCTTGGATGGATTACAATAATACTTCAGCAAGGCTGCTGATATCCATAAAGAGCTGTCACTAACCAAGCGGGATAAGAGCTGGAGAGAATGTTATTCTTTCCACATCAGATTAATTTGAAGAGCTGATATCCTGGAGAGGATAAAACCTGAACATTCTGATGGATTAAACTTTTAAAACGCTTTATTAGTGGAATGGGTGAGTCTTAAGGCTTCTTTTAATTTTCAAGAGGAAAATGGTATGATAGTAATTCTTAACAATTCACTATTATAACACTTTGGCAATTATTTCACTGTTTACTGTTGCCAGAGTGGTACTTTTTTTTTGCTGTTATATCTTAGCCATGCTTAAAATCATCTATGCAAGCAAGGGTGTTATTAAGCTGGATAAGTTTGGATGCTAAAATATTAGACTCGACTCTTCTGAAATAAATCTTACTTGATGTACCTGTTTTTAGGTAACAATACATGGGCTGGGCTGCATGATTCCAAAATGTATATTTTCATTTTCTTTCTCAACCTTTGTTATACCAAAGCTTTTACGTCACTGGGTTTTCACACAAATCAGAATTCCATTCATTTCAACATTCCATTATTTTGAACATTGACAAGGGGAATAGAAGCCTCAGATTAAAATGAAGTTTGTGAATGGGGTTTATAGTTAATCTGTGCTACTTGATTCATCTCCAAAACTACTGAAAGACTGAGGATCTATACTTTAAGGGTTCATACTTTTAAATAAAAAGATCATTAGATTTTTTTTTGTTAATGAAGATTTTTTTTAAAACACACACATACACACACACATTGCTTTTAAAAGGTTTATATACTGTAGTTTTTATTATGAGAGCTATTTTCAATATAAAAAAAGAATACTTGTATTTTAATTCAATTTTCTTTTTTTTCTTTTTTTCATTTTCAATTTTCATTCAGTACCTTTTGTCGTAAAATTATTATAAAATAAAGTTACTATAGGCTTAAGATACCATCTTAAGACTGACGTCAGAGAAATGGCTAATAAGTAAGAGACAATGTTGAAGATAAATATTAACTGTATCTTTATAAAACGGAAAACTATATTTGCTTATAAAAAGCAATATTTTTAAAAATTAGCTTATATTTTAGTTATGAAATCTGAACATCAGCCTATCAACAGAGGCAAATTATAACTGAAATCTATGATTAGCTATATGCTTAATTAATAGCAGACACAATATTACATTTTCTCCATTGGATAATGATTTAGCACCTCTGCTTGTTTACAGTTCAAAAGTAACTCATGAGGAGTCGAAGAAAAGAGGTGAGATATTAAAATATAAAGATTTAAAAGAATGATACAGAGAAATAAGAATCTAGAAGTGAAAGGGTATCTTTGTTTGTAAAGAGCAAATAAACAAGAAATATATAATATTGCTCTTTATCAGTAAAAAGCTACAATATGAGAGTTCTCAGGAATTTATTTGACATTAGCTCTTTTTTGTAATAGATTCTGTTGGACTCTGAGCAAAATATAGCATAACTAATTAAATTTTTAAAAATCTGAAAATGAAATTTGTTTAGTCCTCTCAATTTTCTAATGCATGTTGAACTCTAATCACATTTCCCTGGAAGTAAATCCATAAACAACCAGTGGAACATACTTATTTGTTTTCAAGAGATGTGCTTGAGGGATTTGCATTACAGATCTGAACATGTTTACACCGGCATACTCAGTGTGCTTTGGCTTACAACTTTAGCATCCTTTCTGCAAACATTATTAAGCGAATTAATACGTGAGTTTATTAAAATAGGGTTTAAAATTTAACTAAAAATGAAAATAGTTCCATAGAAAAGACAAACCATTTAATGTTATTAATGAGAGTGGTATCTTTAAAAGTAACCTTTAAAATTCAGTTTTCCACTCCTACTTCTAATGTTTAGTCAAACAATTCCAAGTATTGAGATTATCTGCATTGAAAGTCTAAGTAAGATTAATTAGGATTATAAAGAGGGATCCAAATATCCAAAATATTTATCTCACAATTTCAGTTTTTACAGTAATTTCTGATTTTGGATGGGGAGGGGGCACTATATAAACTGATTTCTCAATTTGAAGCATAATTCCTTTTTATTTTCTTGGAGGCTGATTCAATGCAAAAAAAAATAAATGGCCCCAATTCTTTAGAAAATGTTTCATCTGTACAAATTGCAGTGCACGGAAGCAGATTTTCCTCTTTATATATCAAAGCAATAATGCCTACTAATACAAACAAGTGATAACATACTCTTATAATACTAATTCAGTATAATGTTGTTTTATCCTTTAGTGAACTGATATAATTTTCTCTTTGCTTTTTCCTTGAGGTATATGTGGTAAAGTCAAATTTAATATGTGGCATTTATATAACAAATATAACTATTAGTTTGCTGAAGTTATTAGAAGACGTTCACCTTTTCAAAGTGTAAATTGGCTTAAATCTAAAAGAATTTGAGGCAAATAATCACCCTTGAGATTTGGGAAATTCACACCCTACATGTCATGTCTTATAGTCAGGAGGATTATTGTTTCTGAAACAAAAAAAAATTACATCTGTCAAATTTAGAGATAATTTGATCCACTTTGGATGTTTCTATTTGGTAATCCTGCAAATTCAACTAGATTATTCCAGCAGTTTTGCATGTCCTTTTTGTTACAAATAATTGGATGAGGATGAGGATGAGGATGAGGATGAGGATACTACCATTTGGGTGAATGCTGTGATTCCATTTCAGCCCTATAACATAGTCCTTTCCTCTGCCCATAAAGTGGACTACCATTAGTAAAGGAACGTTCTGCACATCTGGCAGAAAAGAGGGGATATAGCAGAAGACTTGGACACCTCTAATGGCAATGAAGGAAATGAGCATTTTAAAACTAAACTGATGAAAATATCACTTTTGTTTGTTTTGCTTCTGAGAGGCTGCTATATAAAATCTAAATAGAGACACCTATCACTTCTGCAAGGGATTTTTGAGCACACTTTTTGTTTTGGGTGCTGCTTTAGGTAGTTGATTGCAAATGTGCCGTAGATTTTAGCTAGGCAGATTAAGAAATCATCAGTTTAGGACACATCCCTCCACTCTGAAACCTCACCTGCAAATTTTAGGATGTGAAGCCCATTTCCTGGCGATGTTGTAGGAGATCTGATATCAGAAGCCATCTGCTTCCCTTGACTGTTATAGAATAGTCCATCACAGAAAGAACAGCTATCCAGTAAAAATTAAATACAGTTATATGGATTTAAGGCCTGAATTAGATTGTTTTATGGTGCCAGAGGAATTGGATTAATCTATTTCCCCATGCATCAGTTCTAAATGGAAGCTCTGACACTAAAAATTGCTATTTATTGCTCAAAAGGAAACTAGAGGCATCGTGTTAATTTTTTAATGACTTTTCCCATTTTAGGTAAATAGCAACTCTTTTGTAGGAATGAATTAGATCCAGCCATGGAAGACTAGTTTCACCAATAAATAAGTAGAGGCAATCAGCTTGTGTGTATTAAAAAAAGTGCTAGAGGAAAAAAACTGCATGACATTCAGCTTTCCTTGTGCCCTCTAGATACAAGGATGCTGCCTTATTAGGATAGTGAAGATATCTGGGATAATGTTGAACCAAGATTCAACTGTCAATCAAATCAGTTTTTTTATACAGAATGGAAGAGATAGCTCCATTTTGATACTCACATTGGAAGCATGTCTTACATTAGCCATGAATTCACACAACATGAACTACATTGGCTATGGTCGTTGTTTTGCTGATTATTTTAGTTTTAAAAAACAGAAATAAAACAAAGTATCTGATTAAAAGAAAACCTGGCCTCACCATTACCACTATTTTTACTTACACTGACTCACAAAGCAGTAGAATAGTGTTCAAACCCAGTTTCAGCTACATATCCAGACGTAATTTTAATGGCAATTTAACATCCCAGATCACCGCTGAGGGAGTGTTCCAGGTCAGAAACAGGTTTAGTCATAAGTAGTACAGACTATTTATTTATTTATTTATTTTGTATATAGTATATTTGTATAAAGGAAGAAATAGCTGCGATCACACATTGCTCCCAGAAGCACGAAGCTGAAGCCTGAGGATGACGAATGAGACTTCGTTGAAACGTCGCCAAGACACTTCCAATTTTACACGGGAGAAAACCCGAACAACCAAAGACCTATATACAAACACCCGTGAAAACCTCAGAAAACAAATATATATATATATATTTATATATAAGCATAAGCATGAAATAATTATACAATATATAAGCATATATATGAGTATGAGTATGTAATAACTATATTAATTGGATATAATGAAAGGAAACAATAGGACAGGAACAGTAGGCAAATTTGTGCTCTTATGCATGCCCCTTACAGACCTCTTAGGAATGGGGTGAGATCAATGGTAGATAGTTTTTGTTGAAGCTTTGGAGATTTTGGGAAGAGACCACAGAGTCAGGTAGTGTATTCCAAGCATTAATAACTCTGTTACTGAAGTCATATTTTCTGTAATCAAGATTGGAGCGGTTAACATTAAGCTTAAATCTATTGTGTGCTCATGTATTGTTGCAAATGAAGCTGAAGTAGTCAGCAGAAATAGAATGAAATACAAATCAGCAGAACCTGGATTGGTTGGTGAGCTGAAGGAGATATGCAGAGCAAACTCTCAAAATTTCAGGTGCTTTTACAAGTCTTTATCTGCAGCATCCTGTAACAATTTTAAATGTGGCGGTTCAGTAAATGTCATTAAAACACAGTTGATTTAGTTGAGTTAAAAAAAAAATAGGTCAGAACTGCTTTGTAAATATTTCAGTTCAATCTATTCATCTGTCAATTGCAGTAAAACATATATAATTATTTGCTTTTTCCACAGTTTATATTACATTATAATATAATATATTATATATAAGCATAAGCATGAAATAATTATACAATATATAAGCATATATATGAGTATGAGTATGTAATAACTATATTAATTGGATATAATGAAAGGAAACAATAGGACAGGAACGGTAGGCAAATTTGTGCTCTTATGCATGCCCCTTACAGACCTCTTAGGAATGGGGTGAGATCAATGGTAGATAGTTTTTGTTGAAGCTTTGGAGATTTTGGGAAGAGACCACAGAGTCAGGTAGTGTATTCCAAGCATTAATAACTCTGTTACTGAAGTCATATTTTCTGCAATCAAGATTGGAGCGGTTAACATTAAGCTTAAATCTATTGTGTGCTCATGTATTGTTGCAAATGAAGCTGAAGTAGTCAGCAGAAATAGAATGAAATACAAATCAGCAGAACCTGGATTGGTTGGTGAGCTGAAGGAGATATGCAGAGCAAACTCTCAAAATTTCAGGTGCTTTTACAAGTCTTTATCTGCAGCATCCTGTAACAATTTTAAATGTGGCGGTTCAGTAAATGTCATTAAAACACAGTTGATTTAGTTGAGTTAAAAAAAAATAGGTCAGAACTGCTTTGTAAATATTTCAGTTCAATCTATTCATCTGTCAATTGCAGTAAAACATATATAATTATTTGCTTTTTCCACAGTTTATATTACATTATAATATAATATATTATATTTTTATAGTTTATATTATAGTATAACAGATGGCTTGAGAGTGGAATTTCACAAATGATACTGTATGTCAGTAACTTTCTTCAAAAACTGCTGGTGTATCCAAGTTTTCTCTAGAGTCAATCTCCTTTTTCCTATATTTTTGGGAGACTGAGCTAAACTTTTTTTCAATAAAGTAGCCATTGAACTTTATAGGACATTACAACATTAACTTGTTGAAAAGTACATAGGGTATACACATTTCCTACAGACAGTAATTTTTAAACTATGGGATAACTTTCTAGCTTCTTGGAAAGTTATGCTGCCCAGGGTTGTTAGTTGGTTTGACTTTAATTAGAAAATTATAGAAGAGTTAAGATAATGAAAGAAATATTCTTGTCCATTGGTATTATAGTCCAGCTTTATTTAATGTTGAATATTTTAATCATTTATTCACACTGTATTTCACCTAGAAATACAGTATAACGGATACAGTGACATTTTTAACTAGTGCTTTCTTGCAGGCAATCATAGCTATTTAAAGTACTAAAGCTAATGAGGGACCAAAGTCCGCTTTGCCATTTCTCAGAAGTTTTCTTTCTTTCTTTTTTCTTTTTTGAAAAAGTCCGTTTTTGGATGGGGGGGGCTTATTTCCAAAGCAAATCAGAAATTCTTTTTCTTTTACCAGTATTTTTATCTTATTTTACCATGCTATTGCAGTTCCACATTATTCTGCTACCATATAGCTTCTCTGGCTGTCCTCAGTACTCAGCCTGGGAAAAACATTCCAGGAGGAATTCCTTTAGGAAAAAATTATTTAAGATTTCACTGAATTGGGAGAAGGCGGAGAAGATGCAAATTGCTGGAGAGATTATTATATAATGGAAGACACACCATTCAGACCCACCTATAAGTCACCAAGCCTTGAAGTCAATCCAAGATCATTCTCCACTGTGAAAATTTCACAGAGAAAATTTCAAAACTGAGTGAGATCTGATAGGGGGAAATACAGGGTTGTTGCTTTTTGTCTAGTACTAGAGAAGACTCTTTCTACTTTATGGTTTAATCATCTGCAAACTTCTTTGCTTCTCCTTCTTCTGGAATCCTTTCTCAGCTTTTTTTTTTCACTTCAGACTTGCATTTGATTTTCTTCCCATAAATCTATTCTGCTGAGGTAGCACCCACTTTGTATATTCATATATACTTATCAGTGTAAGGTATTTTGTGATAAATCCTTTTTGAAAATAGGCAGGAATGCTCATTGGAGGAGAGTTTCAATGCTAATTTTAGCAGAATACATACCTGGTGGCAAATCTGGTTTCACTGCTAATTGCTACATCATCAGTGAAGAACGAATATGCTCATTCATCTCAGTTTAATTTTAAAAATATTTTATTTCCAAGTCCTCAAATTTATTATTGTGGGCTATTTTTTTTTCTCATTAAATACAATATTTCTCTTCCTTGAGTCATCTAGCTGATTTTCTTTTTAACATTTTTTTAAAAAAACTATCACTTAATTCTCAATTACAATAAAATCAGTCATCTGGAGAAAGTTTTCTGCTTGTTCTACAAAGTTCAGTTAAGAGTGAATCTCAGTTAAGCCAAGAAGTCTTTCTTTAATATTTTGAAAAATTGATCTGTTTTGATGATTTGCTGTTATCAGTTCTAGGAGGCATGGACATAGCCAATAACACAATGAAGAATCTTATAATGGGAAACAATCATATAGCCCTGTAGGTTGCCAAATCCATCCCTTTGTTCAATAAAAGAATCTACTAAATCATCCCCAGCCGCCATTTGAAAACCTCTAAATCGGATATCCATCACATAACAGTGTGATTGTCAGGAAATTCTTTTTAATGTTCACCCTTTCTTTTAAATTTAATCTATTGATCTTTTCCCCTAGAAAAACAATTTTCCTTTTTCCTGGAGCAATCATTTAGGTCATAAACTGAGGACATCTCCCTCTTTGGTTTTCTTTTTAATCAAACATGCACAATTCTGTTGATTCTTCATAAGATTTCTCCTCTGATTATCCTAATTCTCTAAATCTTCTCCAGTTTTTTTTTCCCTTTTAACTGTGATCCCCTGAATTGAACACAATACTTCAGGTGCAACTGAGGTACCAAATTATTGCTCGTATACTGCTAATGGTTCACTGGAATGTCTATATTCTTCTAACATTTACTCATGCCAAACCTGAACCTGTGCATTTGATTTTCCCAACCATGATATAGCTCTTTATATTTGTTATAGTTAAACATCATCATGTGGTATTTGAACTGTCTGTCAATGTCATTTTGAATTATGCTTTGATTCACTAAGATGTTAGACAACCTCCTTAGTTTAGTGCCAATTTAAGACAAATTTAACTCCATTCAGTAAGTCATTTATAAAAATCAGAATTGATTTAAACACACAGAAGAATTTCTTAAAAGAAGACAGTGAAATTTTGATAGAAATAGGCTTAGGAGACTAAGATCTAAACAACACAGTCTAGATGGTGGGGAAATGGCTAATTGAACTGATTAGAATTAAAGGCTGGCTGAATAGTTGTCTGAAAGGAAAATTTTAGAAGATGATTTTTTGATATGTGTTTGGTTCTGGATGAATCTACATTTTCTCCTGAAATATCTCATTTACCATTTGAAGATAAAGATTGCTCTGATTTTAAAAGTCTAAGAGATGCCATGGTATAAAACCATTTCCATTTTTTGAGACTGGCTCTTCAGTTATAACCACACTCCAAGACAGAGATAGCCTGGAGATATTTATTCTGCACAGTGATGATAATTCAATTCTTTGTGCAATATTAGATAATTCCCATACACTGAATATGGGGCTATTTTTGAAAGCTATGTTAAAACACAGCAATGTCTTTCAAGATGTTTTATGTGATTCTGAAAAAAATGATGCTGTTGTATCAAAACATTACAAAAGGGTTGCATCTGTACCCTTCTGTGCGTCAAAGCACCTTTTTGGGGACATGAATACAAAGCAACTCACATATTCCATTGATTATTTTCATTTATATCCTGTCCTTTTCTGAGAACCCAATATTTCCTAAAGGGGCTTTCCCTTCATTTTATCTCCCGCTGTCTCAAATCCCAAGAGATGCTTTGAGTTTTAGAGACAGATTGCAGCCCTGTTTTTGAATAAAAAAATTGTCACATTGTGAGAAGGTATTTAGATTCTCTTTTATATACTGCAGTGTGTGGTATTTTTACAAACATAGATTCTGAGTCAGGGATACAGAGTGTGGGGGTAAGCTGAGAAGTTATTTTTATAAAGGACTGCAAAGTAGGTAGTCAAATTCGATCTATAAAAAAGAAACATCTTGAATTGAAATTAAGACTGCAATATGTGGATGAAAACAAAACTGGATTCCTCCCCCAATCTCTCCCTCCCCCCCCATACCATATGAGACTCCGGCTAAAATAGAACAGCAGAAATGTAGAAAATGCAGAAAACATTTTGCTGAAACATCAATTCTGAGTGGAAGGCTAAAGGATGCTTACTATCAGTGTTTCCCAATAGAACTGGCTCCAGTTTGTCCAGTTTGTCATTGGACAAAATGTCTCCTTTGATTGGTTCCTAAAATTGTGAGACCTGTTGGCTTGCCTGGCAACCAGAATATTAAAACACTGTTGTGAAGCAGCACTGCAGTCTTTTCCTGGAAAGCCTGCAAGTGCCATTTTAATTAGCTTCCAAAGCATTGTGGGAAAATAAATGTGCCTCCCCCAAAGATTCATTGAAGGAGAATCATTAAAATAGTGACTTAAAGTTGTTTGGGGAAAAGGAAGCTTCAGCTTGATTATTATTATAAATAAATGAAACTATTTTTCAGGGTTCTAGGAATTGTCACCTTTACACTGTTGGAGATTGAAGTGTTCTGCAACGTGGGAATGTTCCTGGAAGTATGGGAATATGATCTCATGAATAATTACTGAGGCAGGATTTATGAGTATAACAAGTTATTTATTTGAAGGAACGTATTATAGGTAAAGTCCAGAGCCTAGGTAACTACATCCTATCAGGAAGAAAATCCAAGTCCATGTACTCCATTTGCTTAAGAAGTAAGGTAAAAAGAAATGACCATGGATTAACAATCTAGTAAACCAGGGTGTCATACTCAAGGCCCGGGGTCTGGATCCAGCCCATGGGGGTGCTTAGTTCTGGCCCATGGGATCACCCTGGAAACAGTGAAAGACCAGCCTGCAGTGCCTCTGCCAGTGATAACAGGCTTCTGATCTCTGTTTTCAGCTGCAACGGCCTCCCGCAACTTCTGCCAGTGAAAATGGAATTCAGGAAGGCCGCATACAGCCCTCCTGAGCTCCGTTTTCACTGGCAGAGAGTTGCAGGAGGCCATTGCAGCCAGAAATGGAGCTCGGAAGCCCATTATCGCTGGCAGAGTGCTCGGGCCACCACAGGTCCTGACACGAGTGATGTTGAGGTGGCCACGCCCACCCTGACCATGCCCACCCCGGGCCCCCTGAGGTCAAATACAACCCTCAATGAAATTGAGTTTGACACCCCTGTGCTAGACAAAGAACAGACAGTGATAAAAGAAACAAAGGGTAAATACTTAACTCTGAATGTACTTTCTACTTCCCCCTTGTATTTAGAAGGATACAAGATACTGAAGTATCAATGTCATTGGCTCAACGCCTCCATCATATCCAAGATTTCCCTAGATTATACAATTCAGTTTCCATAAATCTCAGATAGTAGTTAGTTTAAGTTCACAGCAAGGCACAGAACATTCTAAATCCATATGTAATTGAGGGAGATGCATGACAAATGCTAATTACCTAGTTCTTCAGCTTAGTCTCCCTTACAAAAACGCCACAAGAGTCCAAATATACCAGATGAAGGCATGTTGAACAGAAAAAAGGGCAATTGCAGGCAGAAAGCAATCTAAAGGTCAAGTGTCAGTGTATTATACAAGCAATGAGGAAGGGAAAAGAAAATGAGAAAAAGTCCTACACATCCACAGCTACAGGCTTTATACCAGTGATCCTAGAGAACCACAGTAATGTTAGGCAATGCTCATTTAGATAAAGCATGGGTCCTGTTTTATCTAAAAGTAAGTTCTTCCATTGCTTTTATCAAGGAAGTGGCTTCATAATGAAATATGAGCCACAATTAAAAGTTTCAGATGAAGTAAATCCAACCCAACAATCTGATGACCCAGATTGTTGGGGGGCAATAAGTTGACTTTGTATATAATATACAAATGGATGAAGACTATTGCTTGACATAGTGTAAGCCGCCGTGAGTCTTCGGAGAAGGGCGGGATATAAATGCAAATTTTTTAAAAAACAAAAAACCTACAACTAATGTTAGTAGTTTTTCTTTACTTTTTAAAGAGGACATTTCTTAACTTTTTAATTTAATTTCTGCAGAGAACAGCAGGCTCCATTTTTGATGAAAGGAACAATTTAATCATTAGAGGTTGAGCTCTCCCCCCTGTAATTGTAATCCTGATCCAGTTTACCATATAAATAAATAATGGGTTGCTACTGGGGTGAAATGTAAAATTTGTTACTACCAGTTCTGTGGGCATGGCTTGGTGGTGGTGGGGTAATGTGACTGGGTGGGTGTGGCCAACTTTTTTTTTTTTACTTTTAAAAGCATTTTTTCTACAACCTCTTCGGTTGAAGAGGTTGTAAAAATGCTTTTAAAAGCCTGTGATGATCAGGCAACTCAGCTGGGATTGCCAGAGGGAAAAAAGCTTTTAAAGGATTCTGATGATCCCAGCTGAGTTGCTTGATGGCAAGAACCTTTTAAAAGCTTTTTTTTTTACAATCTCTTCGGCTGAAGAGGCTTTTTCTTACTTTTAAAAGCATTTTTTTGGCCGAAGAAAAATGCTTTTAAAAGTAAAAAAAAAAAAACCTCTGATGATCGCACGGCTCAGCTGGGGTGGGGGGCGGCGCAAGGATTTTTGCTACCGGTTCTCTGAACCACCCGCCGCCATCGCTACCGGATCCAGTCCGAACCGGGAGCATTTCACCCCTGGTTGCTACTGACAAATGCTGTAGTGGGTTACAGAGGGGGATGCCCATTTCTATGCTTAAAATGCACACTATGTATTTGCCCTTGCAAATTTTATACTGTGTTTTCCCCCCTCTCACCTATCCATCTGCACATGTTTTCTGAAATTCTTGTGCTGCTGGCTAGTTTAAAATTTGCAGGATGATGTTGAAATTGCACAAGAGATCTGTAACCACCCCACCGCCACACTAAATGGATTGAAGATGTTTTTATGTTTGTTTGTCTTAAAAATAATTAAAAAACTTGTTCAAAAAAAAAAAGAATTTGCAGGATGGATACCAAGGCTAGAGAACATTAAAGGAAGTGCCAGAATTGAAACAAATAGCTTCATGTTTATTGAAATTGTCCCCACCCACTTACAGTACTAGTATAATACCAATCTCCCACAATGAGCCCAAAGGGGATGGCCTCAGAATTTGACTGATAAAGGGATTGATTTCACTGGGCAAGTTTTATAGCCCTGCGACTTCTTTCTCCCCCTCTAAACTTGTTTGATTTAGACATCAGAAAGAGAAGGTTATATATTAATGAGAATTAAGTATCTAGTAGGCACTGGACACTTGGTACAATAAAAGAGGGAAAAACAGTTACAGGATCTGGGACTGGAACCAAAAAAAATTTATTTCACAACTTGAGAGAATAAATAGGAAGAATTAGTTTGATTAAGCAGCCTCAAAATGCAGGTTAATCACAAGATACCAAGCCTACATCTATAAGGATGGGGTTCTAAACGTAAAATTAGAATCGACTATATGGAAACTGATGAATACTGAAGAACTTGAGTTGAATGGCAGCAGCCTTACTATTTGCCTAACCTCACAAGGGCTTCTTAGCTGTGCCTACTGCAGGAATAATTAGATGCAAGGGGATTGAGTATGCATGTATTAAGTTACATTGAATGTCAAAATTCTTTTATTCTTAAGACAGGCACAGAGATATACAGACACCAGGCAGAAAGAGGATTAACATTAATACATCTTTACAGTTGAAGATCAGAGAAAGAAGCCTCTCTTATACACTTGGCATATTCTGACTGTGGTGAAATTAACTACTCAGCAACCACAATCAGTTAACAAACTCTACAGAAAGATCTGGGAAAGTCAATGTTACTAGTAATGGGAAGAGAGCAGCTCAAAGAATCCACCCGTCTCCAGATGTCCTTGCCCCACTCCTATTTTTGACACCTAACCATTTTGAAATCAGAATTAGAACCTCATCTAGGGTGGTTGAGATACATGAATTGTAGTTTGTTTTTCTCTTGCTAGGAAGATTTTACTGAGCATTATGCCTGTTTTCCCCAGCTCCTTTCCAATACCAATATACAATTTTGGCTGCCTAAACAAGGGCAAGCTTAGAAGTATGTTTCCTTTTCTTTGTTGATGGCTGGGAGAATATTCATTGGCGATACAAAACTGAATTGTATTTGCACAGTATGTGCCAAGTGGGAATTGTGAATGTTTGTTCATTACAAAATAATTGCCTCTCTGCAGGTAAAATGGAAAAAAATTGGATTGCTCCGAGTATGAAAATAGAATGCCTCTTCCCTTTTCAGAGAGCTGACAGTGCCTCAATATACATTACTAAGATCTTTTCTCTCTCTTACCTTTTCTCCCCTCCCCCCCTCCCCATCTTTATCTGTTTCTCTTGGAGTCTCTCTGATGCCAGCAGAGGAATGAAGAACTTCTCCAGGCTGATGAGAAATGGCATTGCAAAGCTGGAGGAAATATTCCTCCCACTGACTGAAGTAGGATGCACGCTAAGGCTTTGACTACTGGTGAAAGATTGAAGCCTAGAGAAAACCTGCCCACTTGGCAGAGAAAGATGAGCTGGATAATCTTCACGCCTTCCAAAGGGAATTTAGTTTCTATGCTGAATCTAATCGCTGTGGCATGCTGGCAGATTTTCTCCTCCTGATGCACTACTGCATGGTAAGGCCTGGTTCACTTCCTCATGCAGAATGCTGTTTGGGATACACCAGTTGCTGTCATTGTTGTTTCCATTTTAATTCTAAGACACATGTAAAATGCTCTTCCATTATTCTTCTGATGGGTATCAATGCTTACCATTATCAATCAAATGTTTATGACACTGATTTTAAAGTAGTTTTGGTGTGGTGTTTTGTAGTAGTTTGAGATTTCAGGTGATGAGTTTGTGACCCTGCTATGCATTTATTTGTGAGTTTCTCATTGATTTCAATTTATAAATGGAAAAACGGGGCACAGAATGTTTTTTTAAAAAGTCCACTGTCAGTCTAGCATGGTGTTTTCAAAATAGTCTTTTGATAGTCTCACTCTCCTGCATATAATAAATGATATGCCCACAAATGCCCTGTGAATAGGAAAATATAGATAACTAGATAAAAACTGGTCTAAAACTATAATGAAGTTACTTATTATTTAGGGAGCAAGATATCACAAAATATTTGACTCTGTAGGTGTGGATCCCACACTGAATCCCACAGAAGTTAGGTAAATTTGTTTGGAGTCAAAGTGAAGGTTTCCTTTTGATAAAGAAACATATCTTATGCTTTGGTAGATGACTTTGGATCTTTGTGTATTTTTGAATTAGGAAACATTGGCGACTAGATTAGTCAGTTAAAAGGATGGCCAGAATATAACTTTACATAAGAAAATATGATCTGTGTGAATCATTCCTTAATTAAAAAGACCTAGGTGAAAGATGTCATAAACATATTTCCCTGATAATACTAAAAGACAGGTGTCGAGTGGCATTTCATTTCTCCTACTTTTTAAAGGAATTTCAAATTTCATCCTAAGCTTGATTTAGAGGATCCATGTTAGTCAGTATGATTGATTGATTGATTGATTGATTGATTGATTATGCACCATCAAGTTGTTTTCAACTCCTACCAACCACACAGATAGATTTTCTTTTCTCAGTCTGGTTTTTCAAGTCTCCAAAAAGTGCATTCATCATCACTGTAACAAAGTCCCTCCACCTTTTGGGTGGTAGCCTTCTTCTCTTTCCTTCTGTTTTTCCCATTGTTAGAGCCTGTTTCCAAGAGTTTGCCTTCAGATAATGTAGGATAAATTAATCCTAATCATTAGTATTATTTACTATTAATGAGGATCTACAATGTACGCACAAGAGAGAAAGGCAGTAAGTTAAAATCGCAGTGTCCTTGACGCTCTCTGAGCTGTTTTCTCATTTCTAGTACTGGTACTAGTATTGATATTATCCAATTTGGTAATGAAACATCTGCAAGAAAACAACCAAGCTCAGAGAGCACCAAAGACCCCACAGTTCAACCTTGAACTTCAATTATTTTCTTCTTTTGGTGAGTTGAAACCCTTTGAAAACCCTGAGTTTTACTCTAATTTGAAACCCTGCAAAAGCATAGCATGAGAGTAAGGTCAGAGAAGAGTTTATTTGGCAAAATTAAATTCTGGATTGTTCAAAGGATGGAGGAAAAAAACCTGAACAGATGACATTGAACAAGAGACATGAACACTATATAGACTTATATAAGACACAAATTGGGAAGATATAAAACTTCAATCTGAAAGTAGAGTCTGGGTTAACAAATTGCAGTGGTTGTACTTTTTTATTTTTTATTTTGTCACATGTAAACATTGTCATAAAAACAACAACACATCATATAAACATATATATAGGCTAGAATATCTTTAAAATATAGGCTAAAATATGTATATATATATAAGCAAAATTATTAATTTGATATAATGAAAGGGAACAATAGGACAGGAACGGTAGGCACGTGTGTGCTCTTTTGCACACCCCTTATAGTCCTCTTAGGAATGGGGTGAGGTCAATAGTAGACCATTTTTAGTTGAAAATTTTGGGATTTTGAGAAGAGACTACAGAGTCAGGTAGTGAGTTCCAAGTGTCAACAACTCTGTTACAGAAGTCATATTTTCTGCAATCAAGTTTGAAGCAGTTAACATTAAGTTTGAATCTATTGTTTGCTCTTGTATTATTGCGACTGAAGCTGAAGTAGTCTTTAACAGGAAGGACATTGCAATAGATGATTTTGTGTGTTAAACACAGGTCTTGTCGGAGTCTTACTTGTGTGAAATGCTCTTTAAAAATACTACATGGTCTGGTCTGGTCCTGGTGTGCATAGCATACTAAGACAGCGGCAAGATTTCCTAAAACACATACAACCACAAGCTAAGCCAACCCATATTTTTTCCAGGAAAACAGTCCCTGTACCAGATTTCATAACAGTACTGTAAAATATTTTTGTTCTGGAAAAGCTGCACAGATCCATGCTCAGGACTTCAAACAGAAGTCAAAAGGGGGTGGGGGGGAATCTCCTGTATATTCCTACACACACACACACACACACACACACACACACACACACACACAGAGAGAGAGAGAGAGAGAGAGAGAGACAGTACAACTAGTGTGTAGTTTGTACTGTAAACTAGGGCATACAAAACCTTTGCTAGACCAATTCTCGAACACAGCTTATCTGTCTGGATCCCGCACTGCTTATCGGACATAAATACAATCAAGAGAGTCCAGAGATATTTCACAAGAAGAGTCCTCCACTCCTCTGCTCACCACAGAATACCTTATGCCACCAGGCTTGAAATTTTGGGCTTAGACAACTTAGAACTACGCTGCCTTCTGTCTGACTTAAGCATAGTACACAAAATTATCTGCTACAACATCCTGCCTGTCAATGATTCCTTCAGCTTCAACCGCAATAATACACAAGCACACAATAAATACAAACTTAAGGTAAACCACACCAAACTCGATTACAGAAAACACGATTTCAATGCCTGGAATGCACTACCTGACTCTGTGGTTTCTTCCCCAAACCCCCAAAACTTTAACCTTAGACTGTCTACTGTTGATCTCACCCCATTCCTAAGAGGTCTGTAAGGGGCGTGCATAAGTGCACCAACGTGCCTACCGTCCCTGTCCTAATGTCCCCTTTTTTCGTATCCATTTCATGTATTCATAATCATGCTTATACTTATATCTGTTATCTTATACATGTTTGACAAACTAAATAAATGAAGTAAATAAATAAACATAAAACATTCTGGCTGCCTCCCTTCCAGGGATGCCCTCTCTCCCCCAGTTTCCACCATACAGTACCTTCCCAGCATCACTTGCCAGAAGGAAGAAGGCTGCCTCCCAACTCCCACAACTTGGCCAGTCTTCACAAATGGGATCCCCAGAAGAAAAAATACATCCAACCTCCTTGTAGGAAAAAGAAGCCTTTTGATGAAGGAGAAAAATAGCTGCAGAAGAGAGAGACATTCCTTTCCATAACAAACCCTTCACAAGGTTGCCAAGAAGGGAGAGAAAAGAAAAACATGTATGAGCATTTTCCTTGCATGCTGGGAGGGCTGGCAAGGACAGGAAAACAAGACAGCTGACACCAGGGATGCAAACAGTGCTCCCAAATAGGAACGACGATGTTTGCTGTAGCATCTGTCAATTTATTCGGAGCTCAGGTGCAAGAGGTTCTGCCAAGATTTTTTTTAAAGTCATTTTCAGACATTATCTGTTATAAGCGCTTGCAGGAGGACTGACTTCAAGCCTGGTGTGATTTAGTTGCCCCTGCAGCCAATCAGGGTTAGGAAGGAAGCTTTGTTCAGCGTCTACCAGGACTATGGCAATGAGCTCTATAACTGAGAGCCTGGCTTTTCCTGTTGCTGTGTCTCTCTAATTCGTTTCTGGGTAGGCAGGCAGAGCAGGTGGTGCAAGGCAAATGTGTTATTTGGACAGGGCTGCCATATGGTATTTATGCAACAAGGCAGATCTGCTGAAGGTCTTTTAGCCCAATATAAATTTGCAGCCATTTAAAGTTGACTCTTTCCCTCCCTAACTTCAGAGCTGAATGGTTTAGACATAAGCCTGACATAATCTTACCAATTTACATGTTTCATGTCAACGTATCAAGTTGGTCAATGCACTAAGTGTCCTCCAGCTAAATCTTCTGGCATAACCAGCAAGGAACAGAACAACTAGGGAGAAGTGCCCAAAGTTCCCATCCACAACAAAACTCATAAGGATATCACTCTCAGCTCCCTAGTAAACCAAAGTGATAATCTGGCTCCACCAGAAAGAAAAGGGCACTTAAGGCTGATAATATCAAGTACCCAATCTATTTCAATAATGTCTCATTCAGCTCCACAGTCTTCAGATCACCAACTCCATCTGGTTAAAATACTAAACTCAGCGTGTGTTCCACTACATGCTGATGCCAGGAACCAGCTGGGGTAGATCTATAATTAATCACTATAGGCAGGAAATTCTGAGCCAGCTCTGAGAAGGCAACCTCAGTGTGAACACTGAAATCCCCCAGGCGAAGATGGGTAATTTATACCATTCCTGAGATTAATCTAACTAGCACAGGAGACAGCTAGACAGCAGAGTGGACAATATGATAACTATATACCTTCTCTAACCTAGGAACTTCGTGGACAATAGCACATACTCAAAATTTTGGAATGTATTGATTAGAGCATCTAGTTAGTGAAAATTATCTAATCTAACCTATCAATTAGAGCATCTAGTTGTGGAATTTCTATGTACTATTCTATTCTTCTCTCTCTTTGCCTTCCAGTTTTAAGATTTTATTTTATTATATTTTATTAATTTATTTCATTCTTTTTTACTAGTTTTATTGTTTTAAATGAGATATTATATTCTGAAGCCACCTTGAGTCGCCATGTGCGAATAGGTGGCAATATAAATTCAATAAATAAATAAATAAATACTACTCCACAGTGGATTTACAGCCCTCTCTAAGCATCAGCCTATTGGCCCCCAACAATCTGGATCCTCATTTTACCAGCCTCAGAAGGATGGAAGGCTGAGTCAACCTTAAGTTGGTCAGAATCGAACTTCTGAGATGTGGCAGAATTAGGCTGCAATATTTTATTCTAACCACTGCGTCACCATGGCTCAGTTTACGGTTTATGGTTTATCAGCAGTTGATCTGGCATTGAATCGGTTGGAAGAGCCATTTTGGTTATCATTTTAACTCCCTTGGTTAGAAAGGAAGTAAAACCAGGCAGCTTTTTGTCCTGCTTTCTCTACAATGACTGGTTGCAGCCTCCTATTCTATCTCCCCCTGTCCTTTATTACTTCAACACTCTTTTCCAGACACTTTTCCATTCCTTACTGTTCCTTAACTTCTCTTAATAGTAAGTTCCAATAAAAGCAGCAGTCCAATTTCCTCCATCAAAAACTGTACCTATTTGGGTTACACATACACCTGAATATTCAGAAATAGAATACAAAGAATGCTTTAAGAACTGAGGCCTCTTTAAGGAGCTCTTGAAAAGTAGCCCCCTTTGATGTCATTCAGGGGAATATTCTTTAAAATCAAAACTCCATAAGGTTGAGTCATTGTTAGAGTTATTTCCTTACTTAAACAGAGAAACAGAATGAACACATGTGGTCAAGAAAGCAGTGGTAATGGGAACAACTTCTGACTTCCTGCCAGGTTCCCCATTGAGTTTCCTTGTGGGAAGCTGGCAGGAACCATCAGAAATCTTCCTTCCTTCCTTCCTTCCTTCCTTCCTTCCTTCCTTCCTTCCTTCCTTCCTTCCTTCCTTCCTCCCTCCCTCCCTCCCTCCCTCCCTCCCTCCTTCCCTTCCTTCCTTTTTTCTTTCTTCCCTTCATTTTTTCCTCACTGGTCCTCCCCCTTCCTTCCTCTCTCGCTCCCTTTCTGTTCATTCTGTTCCATCCCCATCCCCCTCCCTCCTTTTCTTTCCTCCCTCCTCCTTTCTTCCCTGCCTCCTTTATTCCTTCACACTGTGTCTCCCTCCACCTTCATTCATTCTTTCCTTTCTCCCTCTCTTCCTATTATTCTGTCTTTTCCTTCCTTCCTTCCTTCCTTCCTTCCTTCCTTCCTTCCTTCCTTCCTTCCTTCCTTCCTTCTTGCCTTCCAGCCTGTCTCTCTGTCCCTAAAATTCCTGTCAGCTTCCCCATTTACTTTAATTGTGGGAAGTTTGCTGGGAGAAAATCAGTAGGGAAGCCAGCAAAAAAGCATCAGGTTCAAATCCAGAAGGCAGGTAAGTATCTGCTGCTGGGTGGGGAAACTAGAAAGGGTTTATGGGGGTATGGATTAGGAAAGGGATATGGGGTTGTGGGATAGGTGTCACATGGTTTGAGAAAGAAGTGTGGATGTTCCTAAGAGATGCCGAACCGGACAAGGAGGGCTTCCTTCTAGGCAAGCAGAGGTTGGGAAAGATATCTGGGAGTGCTTGGGAGTGCACAAGAGGTACTTTGTAGTTCAGGGACAGCACAGTGTGTGTGTGTGTGTGTGTGTGTGCGGGGGCTATTGAGCATAGATTGAGAAGGGTGTATGGCAGGGGTGAAATGCTCCCGATTAGGGCAGGATCGGCTGATCCTGTAGCGATGGCGGCGGGTAGTTCAGAGAACTGGTAGTAAAAATCTCTTCCCCCCCTCCGCCCATGCCCACCCAATCGCCTGGTCTCCCACTTTCCCGCTTGCCGCTTCTTTTAAAAAATGCTTTTAAAAGGTAAAAAAAGAGGCTCTGATGATCCCAGCTGAGCTGCGCGATCGTCAGAGCCTTTTTTTTACTTTTAAATTAAATTAAATTAAATTAAATTAAATTAAATTAAATTACTTTTACTATTCGGCTGAAAAGGTTGTAAAAAATGCTTTTAAAAGTAAAAAAAAGATTGCACGCCACACCTGATCACCCCCCCCTTGCTTTTCTACCTACCTCATGCCTCCTTTTGGTGTGCATTGCACGCACGCACATTTGATAGCGCACATGCACAACCAGCGAACTGGTAGTAAACTGGTTTAAATTTCACCACTGGTGTATGGAGGTGCCTAAGGGAAGTCACCAGGGGTGAAATCTAAAAAATTCCCCTACTGGTTCTGTGGGCGTGGTTAATTGGTGGGCATGGCTTGGTGGTCAGATGGCTGGGTGGGCGTGGCCAATAACAATAAATAATAAAAATAATAAACAAAGTATAAAAATCAATAAGAGGTACCAAAAACAACTTTCACACTTTACACACAACACAACACAACACAACTGACTCACACACAATGTAAAAGCAGCTGCACTTCACACTTCACACAGCCACAAAAAGCTCAAAAACCAACTTTCACACTTTACACACACACACAACACAACACAACTGACTCACACACAACGTAAAAGCAGCTGCATTTCACACTTCACACAGCCACAAAAAGCTCAAAAACCAACTTTCACACTTTACACACACACAACACAACTGACACATACACACACAAAATACCACATACAGCTTTCTGAGATTTTGTGTGTTTGTGTAGTTAGAGTGAAACACTACAGAAACACACCAAATCTCAGAAAGCTGCACAAATATTTTATTTTATTTATTTTATTATTTTATTTTATTTATTTTATTTTATTTTATTGTGGACTTCAATTCCCAGAGTTCCTCAGCCAGGAAAGCCAGCCAGCATTAATCACTCAGTGATGAAATAGATTAGCTAAATTTAGATTAGTTCTGTCTGGTGCTGAAAGCGAAACTGGGGCTTTCCGGCTGGGAAAAAAGCCATGAGGTCTTCAGTAATCAGGTAAGTGCCTTAGAATCTCTTAAAAAGAGGTTTTCTACATGTTTTTTAAGGTTCTGCTGATGAGGAACTCAGGTGAGATCCCCAGAGTAGCCCTTAATTTTTTTTTAAGTTTAAAGGCTCTGCCGATCTCAGTTGAGGGGCGGGATCCTCAAAGGCTTTTTTTTACTTTTAAAGGCATGTTTCAGCTGAAGCAAAACCTTCTTTTAAAAGTAAAAAAAACCCTCTGCTGATGGTGGGACTAAGCAGAGGCGGGGGGTGGGGCCAGGGATTTTTGCTACCGGTCCTCCAAACCGGCAGCTTCCATTGCTACCGGATCGCGTGAGCCGGTCCGATCCGGGAGCATTTCACCCCTGGAAGTCACAAAGGTCATGGAAGACCCAAAAGAATTGGTGGGTTATGGAGAGTGTGTGCAAATGACATGCTGCATGGGTCAGGGAAGGTGCACGTGTAAGAGGCAGATCAGGAGAGCACACAGGGAGCAGCATTGGCTGAGAAGAGTATGTGAGGCTGCCCCCCCTTCTTACTTCCACCCTTCCTATTCCTCCTTCTCTATTCCTTTCTTTCCCTTCCCTTCCTTTCCTTTTCAAGCAGGCAGGTAAACGGCTATTGCTGAGTTTGTGAGAATGGCTGGGAAATGCAATATTCAAAATGAGCATCATGTGGTGGCGGTAGCAACCACAAGCCAAGTGCAGCAGAGCTAACAGCACTAAAGCCGGCACAACATTCCCAAATTTAATTCCCTTGGAAGACATGGGTCCTGGATTTGGGACACATTCTGGAAGATGGCCCATTTGAGATACCTTGGTTCAAAATTTGTTGCCCTGAAATGCACTGTTTTTAACCCAGTTAAAGATCATAACAATGAGAGTCTTAGTAGCATACAGATGATGTTTTGAGCCAAGTCAAAGGAGAAGACACTGCTCTGTGGAACACAGGAGTATTTTGGGACTGCATGCAAACATTCATATGTGCAATATTTTTATTCCTCATAACCTATCTAAGTGAAATGGTTCTCTTCATTTCAACCTCTGTGGAATCTAGTGGAATCAAGACCATGTTTGGGCTTTGCACAGATATAGTCAATGAAGTAAGAAGGTTTAGTATAGCAGGTTAGGCTGCTTCACAATAGAGATCCTTCTCTTCCAACAGTAAACAATACTGTATATTTTAGGACACACAGAAACATAAATATGAATGCAGTTTTTCATGCTCCTCTGAAGGTTTTCTTAGCATATAGAGTACACACATTGGCATGTGTCATTAGCATTAGCAACCATGCAGATCATGAAAAAAGTCAAACAAGATTGTTTAACTTTATATGTGTTAACAATAGATAAGTTCTTAGATGTGAGACTACTAGGAAATCTCTGTGTTTTGTGCCAGACTGGAAAATTAAAAATAAAATCCCACAGGAAGATTGTGATCAGCTATTTTTGTGCTAGAGCCAGAAAAACTACATACTATCAGGATATTTTCTTTCTTTTTTTAAAATGCTTTTTATTGACGAGATTAATAATATTAAAAGTTAATAAAAACTGAAATCAGACAGAGAAAAGAAAATAGAAAGGAAAAATAAAAAATGCAAAAAAGGAAAGAAAAAAAAGGAACAGAAAAGAAAATACATGTAAAAATAAGAATATTTTAAAAAATGTCTCCTGATCCTCCTTGCAACAAGTGCCGTCAAATTTAATATTTCCAGACTCCTTCTAAGTTTATAAGCATAATTCATTTCTTCCCATAATTCCTCCATCCATTCACAAATCCAAAAATTGCTGTTACTTCTGTCCAAGTATTGGCAAAAAATCCATGAAGGATTTACAGAATTTTTTAGAAGTATTTCATATTTAAAGCCTGATCAAAGAAGTCTGATCTGTTTTTAACAAACCTGTGCCGGCTACTAGTTATAACTTGATTTGTTTCTAGATGTTCACAGATCTGTTTTTTAATAATTTTTTCCTCTATCTTCCCAAGTGTATTAGGCTGATTGGTTGTAGTTTCCTGGGTCTGGCTCCCCCCCCCACCTTTTTTTTGGGGGGGGGGTAAGATGGGAACCACATCAGCTCTTTTCCAATCCTCTGGCAGTTCCCAGGTGCGCCAAAATTTTTAAAGATATGGTACAATGGTTCTGAGATAACATCTGCCAGCTCTTTCAGAACTCTGAGATGAAATTCATTAGGTCCTGGTGATTAATCAGGTGGTGATTCATTAGGTCCTGGTGATTAATTATATTAATCAAGATCAGGCAGATGTTTTCTTACCATTTGCTTATTTTAATTTTTATTTCTAGTCTGTCTTTTACAGTTACGTTTTTGGTAGGTTGGGCTGTATTTCCATGAAGACTGATGCAAAGAATGAGCTAAGCATCTCTGCTTTCTCTCTACTGCCTGTTACTTCCTTGCCATCTTTAGTGGACCGATTGTTTTTTTGACTTTTTTCTTCTTATTTATATGCTGAAAGAAACTTTTATTATCTTTGTTCATTCTGAGCCTTCATGTCAGGAAATGTTCAACGAATCATCTCTTTCTTAATAGCCTGCTATTGGATTTATGGTCCAACATATATATTTTATTATTTAGTTATTTCAAAAATCTTAGCAAAAGCACTAATATTCCAAATTCTTCTGACCCCTTGATTTGTTTAAAACTTTTTAAAATTAAATTCTTAATTTAGCTTTTTACCATTTATTATATTCTTTAAATGTTTTAACTTATTAATTTTTGTTCTATTTGGGATGACTTTTTTTTTCACCAGGTGGTTTTTCAGAGTTCTTTCTTGGAAGACCTTTTTTAATATATATTTTTTTAAGTGTTTAGAAAGTGATGTTGGACAAACCTGGTATCGTTAAAGGCTCTGCCATCGGTGAGAGTTTGGTGACTTCCCTTGTTTTCCACGGGCCAACCAATGTCCTCCAGTCTTCTTATGAAGAGTAGGAGTCTGAAGCACCAGTGGGCAATCTCTTATCCTCTCCTTATATGCAGAGGTTGCCTTGGACCAGGCTTGACACCTAGGTCAGTGACAGAGGATAATATTTGTAGCTCAAGCCAGAAATAAAGGGTCCTTGGTGCTCTCCAAGCTTAGTTGTTTTCTTGAAGATGTTTCATTACCCAAACTGGGTAACATCATCATCGGTATCATGATCATGTTATCTAGTTTGGGCAATGAAATGTATGAAGAAAAGCGGCCAAGCTCAAAGAGCACCAAGGACCCCTTGATATTTCAGTCTTAATTGTGTTGTCCTCTTTACTTCTTTTAGCTCACAATGCTCACCCAGATCTTGATGGAACTATGTATTCTGAATTGTACCAGCAAATTCTACAAAAAGAAGTTGTCTGTGAACTAAAACACAAGTAAAAGTGGGTCATGAAGCATGATAATGCAAAAAAATAACCAAAAAATGTTAAAATAGTAGAAAGTTAATGTTTTAGCATGGTCTAGTCAAAGCCTTTCATTCCATAGAGATGTTGTGAAAGGATAGTTCATGTGAGGAAGCCCACCAACATTCCTGAGCTGAGGCTGTTCTGTAAGGAGGAATGTGCTAAAATTCCTTCAAGCTGATGTTCATGACTGATGAACAGTTAACAGAAATGTTTAGTTGTAGTTATTGTTGCCCACAGGGCTACACCAGTTTTGTGTTTTGCCATACACAGAAAACAGAATAACAGTGTTGGAAGGGACCTTGGACATATTCTAGTCCAACCCCCTGATTAGGCAGGAAACCCACATCACTTCAGACAAATGGCTATCCAACATTTTCTTAAAAATTTCCAGTGTTGGAGCATCCACAACTTCTGCAGGCAAGTTGTTCCACTGATTAATTGTTCTAACTGTCAGGAAATTTCTCCTTAGTTCTAAGTTGCTTCTCTCCTTGATTAGTTTCCTTCTTGTCCTACCCTCAGGTCCTTTGGAGAAAAGCTTGACTCCCTCTTTGTCTTTGTGTCAGCCCCTGAGATATTGGAACACTGCTATCATGTCACCCTAGTCCTTCTTTTCATTAAACTAGACAAACCCAGTTCCTGCAGCCATTGTTCATATGTTTTAGCCTCCAATCAGGGGTGAAATTCAGCAGGTTCTAACAGGTTCTGGAGAACTGGTAGTGGAAATTTTGAGTAGTTCGGAGAACTGGCAAATACCACCTCTGGCTGGCCCCAGAGTGGGGTGGGAATGGAGATTTTGCAATATCCTTCCCCCAGGAGTGGGGAGGGAATGGAGATTTTGCAGTATCCTTCCCCTGCCATGCCCACCAAGCCACACCCACAAAAACAGTAGGGAAAAATTTTGAATTTCACCCCTGCCCCAATCATCCTTGTTGCTCTTTTCTGCACTCTTTCTAGAGTCTCCACATCCTTTTTACATCGTGGCAACCAAAACTGGATGCAGTATTCCAAGTGTGGCCTTACCAAGGCATTATAAAGTGGTAATAACACTTCACATGATCTTGATTCTATACCTCTGTTTATGCAGCCTAAAACTGTGTTGGCTTTTTTGGCAGCTGCTGAACACCGCTAACACATATTTAAATGGTTGTCACTAGGACTCCAAGATTCCTCTCACAGTTACTACTATTGAGTAAGCTACCACCTATACTGTACCTGTACATTTTGTTTTTCTTGCCTAAATGTAGAATCTTACTTTTTTCACCACTGAATTTCATTTTGTTAGAGAGCGGCCAACTTTCAAGTCTGTCAAGACACAAATATGTAGCTTTTGATAATTTTCCCGAATAAATCAACAAATGAGTGTTTTTAATTAATTTTAATTAATTTGTTTAACTGGGTTCTCTTTATCTAAGTTTAGGACTTGTATAAAGAACAGACTCCTTTTTTTGGTCATATTTATGCAGAAATATTGAAAAGTCAAAAAAAGGTTCACAAACATTTAAGCACCATTGTAGGAGATGAGATCTCATAAAGTTGTAGCCATATACAACATAGCATATTCTTTTTTTACATGTAATTCTTGTTGACGGACCCTAACACTGAGGCACAGTGACTTATGGCACCTATTTAAAAGAGAAGAGAAGAGAAGCTAAGAAGTGGATAAAAACAACTCATGTGGATAAAAGTTTTGTCAAATCAAGCTCTTAGATTGTCATGGCAGCATAGTCATTAAAGCTTGGGGCATAATTCTGTTTCCTCTCTTCCAAAGTAGTTCACTTTAATAACATTATTTTTGCTCATATAAATCTTCTTTACTATATGATTACAATAAGCAAACTAGGTCAATAATGGATATCTCAGTATTTTTAAGCTCTACAAAAAACATTTTTACCAGTAGTCAATTTTCACACTGAAGAGCTTGCTGTTAACACAGGATCAATGCCATGTGCAAATAAATTTGTGTAAAACTTAATAAATTGTATAAATGTTAATAATTCATACATCTTCAAAATAAATATATATTGACACAAAGGAAGAGGATCTAAGCTGGAATAGATTACTGCGAGATTCCCAAATTCAAAATTACCATTATTAGTGGATCATTGTTTAATTACAGCAGAACATTAGAAGTATTTTGTGTTTAGTAGTGAAGCTGCTTTTTATGTAGAGGGCTGAGTTGAGGACTCAGCAGACTTTTCAAAAGCAGTCAGACCAGCTCTTTTCTTTAGCAATAACAATAGCACTTAGATTTATATACCGCTTCACAGTGCTTTACAGTCCTCTCTAAGTAGTTTACAGAGTCAGTGTATTGCCCCCAATAATCTGGGTCCTCATTTTACTGACCTTGGAAAGATGGAAGGCTGGGTCAACCTTGAGCCGGTAAGAATTGAACTGCCGAACTGCTAGCAACCAGCAGTCAGCAGAAGTAGCCTGCAGTACTGCATTCTAACCACTGCACCACCACAGCTCCTCCGTAGAACATTTTGCTGACAGGCCCCCAAAACATTTTTACCTAAGAAGGCCTGCGATGTAAAAAACAGACTTTGGGAGAGAGGATGCTATCAATGTTTTAATAGTGCTATCATTACGTTTTATTCCTTTTATTGATTTATTTATTGATTATTACTGTTCTAATCTGTTTAATGGGTTGCTTACTTTGAGCTTCTAATATTGCTTGTATTATGTTATAATTTATTGTTTAGCATTCAGTTTAATTTGTTGTTTCAGGGTTTTTTTTAAACTTTGTTTATTTTTAAATGTTTTAAATGCCCTTCTTTTGGTGCAAAGGTAGAATATAAATGTAATTAAAAAAGAAAAAAATATGCCTTTCATTATCTTTGATATCTAGTGAATGTTTCCCATGATTTCACTTCCCTTGTGCCCTCAAAATGTAATTTATTTTATTTATTTATTTATTTATTTTGTCACAACATCATACAAAAAGATTATATAGTATATACACATATAAACATATATAGGAAGAAGAAAAGAAAAATGCAGAGGATTGAGAAATTACCTAAATCAGTGTTTCTCAACCTTGCCAATTTTAAAGATTTATGGACTGGTGAATTCTGGGAGTTGAAGTCCACATGTCTTAAAGTTGGCAAGGTTGAGAAACACTGTCCTAAAGGCAAGTATAAGAAGTTGGAGATAAAGAATAGAGGAGAAAACCCCACTGCACATGAAGTGCTAACGTGATAATGGAATTTCCCTGTACTATATGCAATTGTAACCACTTGTTAGACAACGGTTCTCTCCATTTCTTCCTTTCCCTCTTGGTGCCAATCCTAGAAGGAAAAAAAAAGATTAAAAATCTACAATGATTTAGGGAACAGGCCTTCACCAACTGCTCTTATTTTATAGATATATTTATGAGGGAAGAATTTCCCAGCTCCTGCTGGAGAAGCATCTCAATTCCACTAGAAGATTAGATCCACCTATTTTGGGTGTATTATGCTATGGATTCTGCAATTGCCACTTTAAAGGTAGTGAATATTTTTTACATCTTTTTAAGCCTCTTCCCTGCCCAAAGTTGATGTCAGATTAGTTGTAATAAGCAGCCTTTGGCGTTAATGTAAATACTTATCTGTTATTTATTACATTGGTACTATAGGAATGAAGTAGGTTTTTAAGAGCTTTATAGCATAAAAAATAAGTTTGTTTTTATACTTTCTCATAATTTTTTTCTTTTTTTGTCTTATTGGTTTAGATGGAACTACCTGAATGTAATAGATAGAAATCGATTACTATAAAAATCATAAAATTATAGATTGTTTAGATGAAAGGGCCATCTAGTTTAACATTCTGCTTCCTGCAGGTGATTTATGGATTCTAACAGATGACTATCTTGCTCTCATTTGAAAATACAGGGAGTGGAGTGGGGGTGGGGAAAGGAGAGGGGCAGGGAATCCAGGGTGGTTACAGCCACACTTTCTTAATAGAATAGAATAGAATAGAATAGAATAGAATAGAATAGAATAGAATTTTTTATTGGCCAAGTGTGATTGGACACACAAAGAATTTGTCTTGGTGCATATGCTCTCAGTGTACATAAAAGAAAAAATACGTTCATCAGGAATCATAAGGTGCAACACTTAATGATAGTCACAGGGTACAAATAAGCAATCAGGAAACAATCAATATCAATATAAATCATAAGATTTGTATTAATAGCTATTACTATAAATTCAATAAATTTATTCCTGGTTCAGCCTGAATCTCCTTTTGCAAAAAAAAAAAAAAAATCAGGCAATTAATTCAGTCAATCTATATGTGATCATCAGCACGTATAATTACAGTATCTTCTGTGATAGAGACACTGTGTTAATGAAGCTCAAAATGCACCAGCCCTTCAACAGGTTCGCCTGGTCCGCCAGTTGCGCCCCTTCCTAGACCGGGATGCCTTATGCACGGTCACTCATGCACTCGTGACATCTCGCTTGGATTACTGCAACGCTCTCTACATGGGGCTCCCCTTGAAGGGCATCCGGAGGCTGCAGTTGGTTCAGAATGCAGCTGCGCAGGTGATAGAGGGAGCCCCTCGTGGCTCCCATGTTACACCAATCCTGCGCAGACTGCACTGGCTACCTGTGGCCTTTCGTGTGCACTTCAAGGTTTTGGTTACCATCTTTAAAGCGCTCCATGGCATAGGGCCGGGTTATTTACGGGACCGCCTACTGCCACCGATTGCCTCCCACCGACCCGTACGGTCTCACAGAGAGGGACTCCTTAGGATGCCGTCCGCCAGGCAGTGCCGACTGGCGACACCCAGAGGAAGGGCTTTCTCTGTGGGGGCTCCCACCCTCTGGAACGAGCTTCCCCCAGGGCTGCGCCAACTACCCGACCTCCGAACCTTCCGCTGTGAGCTTAAGACACATCTATTTATTTGCGCAGGGCTAGCCTAGGGTTTTTAGTTTTAAATTTAGTTTTAATGGGGTTTTATACTATTTTAGTGATATTTTTTCGGCCTAATTAATAAGTTTTTTAATTGTTGTTTTTACTTGTGTTATTCTTATGTTTTTATTTGGCTGTACACCGCCCTAAGTCCTTCGGGAGATAGGGCGGTATAAAAATTCGAATAAATAAATAAATAAATAAATAAATAAACATGTTGCATGACATAAATTTCTTACGTACAGTTGGCATTCCACTAAACCCCTAGATTCTTCTCTCAAACACTGCCCCCAACCTATCTCTCTCTGTACCTGTATTGGGCAGCATCCTATTGTGTTTGCCCCATTGATAAAACTGGATAAGTTTTTCTGAATCAGGATTTTATTGTATAAAGTGCTGGTGAACTTGGGTATCATCTGCAAATTTGATAAGCGTGCCTTCCACTCCTCCCTCCAAAGAGTCACTAGGAGATGAGCTAAACTCAAAGGAGAGTTAATCATACTTATTTTGTATTTATGCAGGTATTTGAGAATGCTAATAAATAAAGTCAATGTAATAATGAAAAACTATCCTGCTGAGAAATATTAAAGAAAAGCTATTTATTTTATGAAACCGGTGCAGAATATTAATAGCATTATTTGTGAACAAACTGGGAAGATGTGGCATGGATGGATAAGTGATGTCTTTAATAAGGAGACTAAGCCTTCTGTTCCCCAAATATATATATATTGAAAGGATTGAAAAAATGTTTGATAGTGATAGGAAAGGTTTCCCAGTATAAATCATAACATAGGAAGAAATAAGTTGGTTTAGATGAGAGATAGACAATTTTTATTAAGAGTCCTACCTTTTCATAAACAAATTTTTTTACATGAACATAATTAGCAGTTTGAAGCAGCTATCTATATGAATTGCAAATACTGTTCATTGACAATTTAAATGATGTCTCTGGTTGAATATAACCAGATATGAAATTATTAGGAGACACATTAATTAAATACATTGTTCTTGTTAGAAACAACACCTGACATATAATCAGGACTTGAAAGAAAGAAAATATAAATTCTTGTTTTCTTCTTCTAGCCTTGATATGATCTTGCTGATTTAGGAGAATGTTACTTTCTCAGTTCTACAGTGAAATAAGACATAGATGCCTCCTTATCTCTTTATTGAGGTATTTATTATGGGGAGGGGCTAACTGTAATTCCAGGATCCATGAAAAAATACCCTGGGGACCACAATACCAATAAACATCCCATACAAAGAAATATAAAAAGCTCAAATGATGCAGTCAAATGTCTCATTAAAAGATTGTCATTGACTTCAATTTCTTGCGCTCTGCGAGTTGGAACACAACTCACAGAATTCCAGCTATAGCCATTTCTCTGATATTCTTACTATAGGCATCTGGGTGGGGGGTGGCAGGGCGCAAAGGGGGACAAATTATGAAATGTACATTGTGGCACAAACCATCTGATTATATGTACATGAACATTGGGACACAAATATGAAAAGCCAAAATTTATGTTATGATGTTATGATGTACATTTCATCATTTTTTCTTCATTCCAGTATGTACTGGACATCTATGATCTCTGCACATTTAATTTATAATTCACAATTCATAAAATGTTTATACCGTTGTGTGTTCTTTAATATAGACTGATTTTTATTTTATTTATTTATTTTGTCAAACACAACAATATATATTAGTATAAGCATGAAATAAATGAAATAACCACACAGATTGAATAAACCAAAGGGAACATTAGGGCAGGAACGATAGGCACACTGGTGCTCTTATGCATGCTCCTTACAGACCTCTTAGGAATGGGGTAAGGTCAACAGTAGACAGTCTTTGGTTAAAGTTTTGTGGATTTTGGGATGAGACCACGGAGATTTAGTTGTACTGACTGTTAAACTTTCTTCAGTTATTACAAAGTAACTCTCATCTCCCTACGAAAGGATCTCCAAGTAATCCTCAGATGTTTTATTTTTTTATATTACTTACCCATGCAAAATATTGGGGCTCTTTGTAAGCCTCATGAGGCTTCATTTTGTGTGAGCATCTCTCCACAGAATATTATGAAAGTCAGGCAGCATCAGAGATGGGCTGCTGCTGGTTGAGACAGGTTTGGGTGAACCGATAGTTCCAACCAGCGGCTGGGCCTGTCCACCTGTCCCGGTGCTATCCTATCCTATATGTCTCACTCTCTGGCTCGCTTGCCCACACAGCCCAGCTGATTTCCACGCCTCACCTGCTCTACTCACCACGGCAACCCAAGAAGGTGAGCTGTGGCCACACGCATAAAATCACTGTGTGTTTGAAGCCGCACGCAAGCGCAAAAGGCGCACAGGAGCAAAGTGTGTGTGCATGCACACATTCACATTTTCGGTTCTGCACTAGGTGAACCTGTTGTTAAATTATGTGAAGCCCACCTCTGGGTAGCATAGTTGGTCCAGAAGTAGAGAACAGGAGTCTGCCTATGTGGCTGAAAGGTATACATCTCAATAAATGCTGAGATGATTCTACTCACCATATTGTAATGCAACTGGTGAATTACAAAGCTGTTACATAATTTTGCTGTAGTATAAGAGATGATGGAGAATTTAAATTAGTTCTGCAAGGGGAGTTAAGATTATTCAGTTTTTTGTTGGTCCATGTGTGAACAGAACTAATATCCGATATCTAGAGACAGATGTTCAAAGTCAAAAAGGATAAGTCATGTATATTAATGAGTTCTTGAGTCTATGATGTGGGGGGGGGGGGTAAATCTTATCTGGGTACAATGAGAAAGCAACAGAGAGATAAAAAAACCTCTTTGCTGTCATCTAATGATCTCTTCAATATTTGCAGCTATGATATTCTGTTAATTAATACAGGTTTTTAAATAGTTGGCAAGTTCTCTTGGAATGCAAATGGCAAATCTTACTTTAAAAAGGAAGCACATTGGGTACCTAATTTAACCTCCATTGATACAAACCTGAGAGCTGCAAACTTTAATCAGTTTAGTTGGTCAATTAATCTTTGGAAGATTATTTCTTTCAGGACATACTCCCCACTAAGTTTAAGATTGCATTTGAGCATTCCAATCCTTTGTGTATTTACTTGGAATTCAATCCCATTTTAGTAAACTATATTAACCCTCAGATAAGAATATATAGTGTTATAGCCTTAATTGGTTGATGCATCTGGCTTTTTAATCTTAATCATTGGAGTTCAGTATAAGGGCACATTTAAATTGTGGGATTGAGAATTAAGAGCACTCTAATATAAAAGCTATTTTGTTTCTGGCACAAACTGTAAAATAAAATAAAAGACTAAGATGGCTGTTTTTAAAACAACAAATAAAGGTTTTTGTTGATTAAATTACAAGTTGCTTTATTTGGTAGAATGCAAATGCAGATGAATCTTATATATAACTAAATCTCATTAAACTCAGTGGATTTCTCAAAAACAAATGTTTATATTACTGTTTCCTAAGTGAAACGAAAAAGGATTGTTTAGATCAGTTGCTGATAGCCTTTCATTACCAATGTAAAATCAAGTGAATCCCAAAACTTCCAAGGCTGAAATTTTATTTCTAATTTAGAAGATTTTCAATGAAATATTATAAATATTTATTTTTTGCTGATTCAGAAATGCAGTAGGATTGACCAAGATTCATCAACAATGCCTCAATTGTTGGTTCAATAAGTCCCCAAAAACCATCTGCAAAAGCTTCATATAATCTAAACAACTTTATCTGACAGAAACTTACAATAATCCACACAATGGATCTGCACAGGGTCCCATGACTGTTCCTTATTTATGAGGGATTCAGCCTCCCAAAATCGTTTTGCCATATTTTTTGCCATTCAGAAATACAATAAGAATAGAGAAATAAGTACTTTTTGCCAACTTCATTGCCATAAAGGCTTGGTCAGACTTGTTCTTCATCTTCTTCTTTTTTGTTTTTTTGTTTACATTTATACCCCGCCCTTCTCCGAAGACTCAGGGCGGCTTACAATGTATAAGGCAATAGTCTCATTCTATTTGTATATTTTTTACAAAGTCAACTTATTGCCCCCCCAACAATCTGGGTCCTCATTTTACCTACCTTATAAAGGGTGGAAGGCTGAGTCAACCTTGGGCCGGGCTCGAACCTGCAGTAATTGCAGGCTTTGTGTTCTAATAACAGGCTTCTCTATTGCCTGAGCTATCCCGGCCCTGCTCTATCTTCCAGCACTGCTCTAAAATTTGTTCATTTTAGAAGTTCTAAATGATTCCCAGAATCCATGTGCAGAAAGAGTCTGTGTAGCAAGGATTTGGTTCAAGAGTGCAGTCATCTGGTCTCAGTCCAGTTGGGTATCAGAAGCTCATCAGGTGTTTGGTCAGACCAGTGGTGGGATTCAAATAATTTAACAACTGGTCCTCTGCCCTAATGACTAGCTGGGTGGGCATGGCCATGGTGGGCATGGCCAGGAGATGTGACAAGCAGCACTTAGCCTCCTGTACCCCTGTGGAAGCAAAAATGGGCTGCAGGGGGGATGTACCCCTCCCCATACCCCATTTTCGGCCTAGGAGGTCTCCCTGCAGCCTCCTGGGAGCAAAAGCGGGCTGCGTGGGGATTCATGGAGTGGGCAGGGCCAGTCAGCCATTTAACTACCAGTTCATCCGAACCAACCTGAACCGGCTGAATCCCACCACTGGGTCAGACCAATCACAAGGCGTCCAAGGAAAACACCAAGGCTAACAGGGACTGGTCCATCTTTAACAAGAGTCTGATGATAATATCCACCAACTTCAGATCATACTGCCACTGTCATAGAGCTCAGGGGTCTGCAAACTTGGCTCTTTTAAGACTTGTGGACTTCAACTCCCAGAGTTCCTCAGCCAGCTTTGCTTGTGGACTTCAACTCTGGGAGTTGAAGTCCACAAGTCTTAAAAGAGCCAAGTTTGCAGACCCCTGATAGAGCTAAAGTGTGAGTCAGATTATCAGCTTGGTTGAGATACAATATTTTGAGGTCTCTGCTCAAGCCTGAAAAAAGAGAGGCTGTGGTGCTTTGTAAATTACTTTAAGAGGATCCTTACACCATTTACTCAAATCATACCCTCTGACAGTGAGCTTTTCTAGAAAACTTAGTATCATCTTTCTAAAGGTGAGAAGAGAAAAAAAACTATTTTTCCTCTACTGTTTTTGGCTTTCTCACATGGCAAGGTAACTTCAATTGTAGAATAATCTCTTAATTTTGAGGTAAAGGTAAGGTGCAAATGGTTGTATGCCTGTAATTGCTTGTTTAACTTAAATTAGCAATCTTGCTCAAATGCAGAGAATCTTGCAAAATCCTTTTCACTTAAGTGCCATTGGGAGATTCTTTGCAACAGAAAAGTAAAAGGCAATGGACAGGAGATGAGCAGCAAGCAAATTTCTTTAACAATGTATCTAAAGAGATTTTCCTATGCCAAATGAACTTGTTCCCTTGAATTGATTATTTCTATAACATTTACTTATATACTTATAAATTACTTCATATTTCATCTACCAATAATAAATATTTAAATAATAAACATAGCACTTTATAAACTACATCATAAATTATTAGTATCACCAATAATATATAAAATGTTTATACTGTATATCGTATGTCTCTAATAAATGTACATAGTTGTGGGTGATACTTTTATTATATTTGTATCTCCTTTATGTTAACTGCTTCAAGTTTTGTACAGAGGTTCACAGGCAGAGGTTCACTGAACACAAAATGTGTTCAGATTCCAGATTTAAAATCCTGTATGCACCGGAAGTGGATTTTAGCTGGTTCCAACCAGCTCTGGAGAACCGGTAGCAGAAATTTTGAGTAGTTCAGAGAACCGGTAAATACCACCTCTGACTGGCCCCACCCCCGTCCATTTCTGCCTCCCAGGTTCCAGCTGATCGGGAGGAAATGGGGACTTTGCAGTAACCTTCCCCTGGAGTGGGATGGGATTGGAGATTTTACAGTATCCTTCCCTTGCCACATCCACCAAGCCACGCCCACCAAGCCACGCCACGCCCACCAAGTCACACTCACAGAACTGGTAGTAAAAAATTTTGAATCCCGCCACTGGTATACACAATAGTTCCAGAAGCAGGCAACTAATAGCTGATTTCCACAAACTATGGCAGACTCTCCTGTGTTTGTGTCATCCAGACCCAGTGAAATATCATTTTCATAATCCCCAACCATGATGATCATTTGGGAAATGAGAAATATAAACTCGAATTTGTTGACAAACAATCCTTTGGATTGGCCAAACCGGGGGATAACCAAGGTAGAAGTGAATCAATCTATCACACGTTTCTGGTGTTGGGTTGTAACATGTTTTTGAGTTTGATTTTTCATTTACAGGCATTTCATTATCCATCTAAGTAATATCTTCAATGTTAGCTTATCATGCTTAAGAAGTTACCCTAGAAGGTAATGAAACATCTGCAAAGAAATGCCAAGCTCAAGGGGTTCTAAAAGCTCGTTGGGTGAGCATGAGGGAGATCTAATCTAACACAAATCAAAAGCCACTGATTGGAGAAAGTTAAACTAAATTCTGATAGCCAATGGCAAAAGCTTAATTTGTGTACTCATGCAGGGAAGAAGCCACTTTTTTAAAAAAGAGAGAAAGTGCTCAAACAACAATTAGGCAACAAGTAGACAAGCCAATTTTGCTCATCCCCGCGGATAGTAGAGAGCGGATAGATCAGGGGTCTCCAATCTTGGCCACAAAGTTGGCTGAGGAATTCTGGGAGTTGAAGTCCACAAGTCTTAAAAGAGCCAAGTTTGCAGACCCCTGGGATAGATCATTGAACATAGCAGTTGGTTCTAAACCTTGCCTCCTCACAGTTAGGCTGAAGTATGTTTGCAAGGTCTTTTTTTCCTCTTTCCTCTGTGCACAGAACATATAACAAGGCAGCCCATCTAATTACAGCACAGAGTGGGCTTATGCATCCCAAGAGAGGCCTTCATGAAACAAAAGCAATATATATTGGAGGCCTCTGAAAGGAACGCTCATTGCTGGATTCAATAGGCAAATATTTAAAATTGAATTGCTCAATTCAGTGGACAAACATTTTTTTAGAAAAAAACTCTCCAACCTAAATTTCAGCCCTGCTGTGATTTTAAATGAGTTTGATTGGACCATGCTCTATTTTTTTTTTTTAATCTAAAGACTAAGTTGGGAAATTTTCCCCCTCCTTTTATATGCTGCTTAGTTTTTTTTAATAGACGTGCTCTGCAAATCAAGACATTTAATGCCTGAATTCCTCTGTCAGTTTTTTCCCCCCTCCTTTCTTCTGACAGAGAAAAAGCCTCCAGCCACACTGCAGTCTTATGCAGTTATATTTGGCAACAAATGCCAGTGAACTCTGTGGTGCTTATTTCCAAATAAAGAGAGGCAGGTTTCACTTCTGTATCTTCTATACAACTTTACTTAGGAGTAAGTACTAAGAGCAGGCCCTAAAGTCTGATTTTTTTTAAAAAAAAGCCTGCATTTTTTTAAAAATTGAGGAAGCAATGGCATGAAGTCTGCATTCAAGCAATCATGAAAACAAACCAAGATAAATAAAAAATACAGCACATTACAATATCCTTCCCAGTGTTTCAAAGGCCAGATATAAAGGGTTAACATTTCATGGCCTTCTGCTTAAGAGAGGCTCTGAGCCACTATATCATGCATAGGTAGCATTAAGTTGTTAATAATCTAAGGCAGGGGTGTCCAAACTTGGTCCCTTTAAGACTTTTGGACTTCAACTCCCAGAGTTCCTCAGCCAGCTTTGCTGGCTGAGGGACTCTGGGAGTTGAAGTCCAAAAGTCTTAAAGGGACCAAGTTTGGACACCCCTGATCTAAGGCGACAGAGACCATGCCAACCTTTCCAAAAGAAATAAATTGTGATACTTTTGTTTTATATATAGTCACAGCTGTAGATTTTATATTCATCAGCCTACCAATTGCAATCAAGGGAAACTAGAGCAACTGAATCACCCTAAAAGCAGCATCAAATTTTGAATTGCTAATGTAAAGCACGCATTCTACATCAAAGGTAAATTCAGTTTTTACATCATTCAAGCACAAAATGGTAGTGAGAACAGGATTGTAGAAATGCTAAGAAGAGGTAAACAACTGTACTAACTTCATACAAGAAATTTTGCTTTTCTTTCTGTTTTGCACAGGATATGGTGGTACAACCTATTACAGGTACTTCTCAACTTACAACAGTTTGTTTACTGACTGTTCAAAGTTACAACGGCACTGAAAAATGTGACTTATGATCATTTTTCACACTTATGACTATTGCAGCATCCCCATGATGACATGATCAAGATTCAAATGCTTGGCAACTGGCTCATATTTATGACCGTTGCAGTATCCTGGGGTCATGTGATCACCTTTTGCAACCTTCTGACAAGCAAAGTCAATGGGGAAGCCAGATTCACTTAACGTCCGTGTTAACTAATTTAACAACTGCAGTGATTCACTTAACAAACGTGGCAAGAAAAGTCATAAAATGAGGCAAAACTCACTTAATAAATTTCTGGGCTCAATTGTGGTTGTAAATCGAGGACTACCTGTATAATCTTGAGATGACATGGTTTACATCAGGGGTGGGTTCTACTTACCTTTACTACCGGTTCGTAATGGGGCTGCGCAGAAGCTTCCTGATGACGGTCAGTGGGCGGAGCCTCCCACCGGTTTTACTACCGGTTCTTGTGAACGGGTCTGAATTGGGGGCAACTCACCACTGGTTTACATGTTGTCTTATACAGTATATTAAAATATATCATTTAGACTGGAACCCACCATTGCCTTAAATCCTTCAATATCCATTCAGAGAAGTCTTGTGACAGAGATATTTCATAGGAAATAAAATTATGAGATCACAGTTGCTTTCATGTCTGCTATAGATTCTTTTTCCTTACTTTACAGTCCCTACTGGTCTTTTATCCACTCTGTGATACCTAGAACTCTATATTAAAATTGCTACTCATATATGAATGTGATCGGGCAGAAGTCGGAGTGTGATTTTCATTGTATCTGTAACTGGAAGACTATGAATTTCACAAGTCCAATGAACTCTACTCAACAGGGAATAATACCTGATTGAATTTGTCTGCATTGGGAAGTGAAGTGAAGTTGAGTTAGGCCTGCACAATGAGACACCTTGAGAGAATATCAATGCTGTAAGCTAGACTGAAAATTCAAAAAGTATCAAGGAAGAAACAGTAGCTAACTACCCAGAATCACTGGAGTCAGGAGGTATACAACTCTAATAAATAAGCCTGCATTCTGTTGCCATCAGGGTCCCCACAATAAGGGCCAACAAGGATAAGGATTTCCCAGAGACACCAAAATACCTCAGTTGGCATTAAATATTTATTTTAAATTAATAATTGTTACCATTAAAAATAATGGACTACTACTGAATGGGTTTGGAAATCTGGTGCAGAATTTATACCTCTCATATCTAGGGAGTCATTCATGCTCTATGAATGACTCCCTAGATATTTGTCTGCTTGTAGTCATTGTCTGCTTGTAGTCATTCCATTATCCAACTAGGTAACACCTAGTGAGTGTGAAGTTTCCCCCACATGCAAGCTGTCCTCCATTCCCCCACATGCAAGCTGTGTATTTAATTGAGAATGAATTGATTGGGCTAATTTTAAAAAGTGATAATAATACTGTACAATTATTAGTGGCACTTACTTTCCCAAGTTTGTAAGCAACAAGACTAAGCAGAATTTGGAATTGGGAAGGTAAGAGTTGACAAAATAAAATGGCAGGATATCCTAGTTTTGCTACATGTTCATAGGTTTAAAACCTCTTTGTCTTTTTTCACCTTCCTGACCTCATTTATATGTCTGGTAGCAACAATTACCTTCTTCAGTTGTACTTGTTCTTTAAAAAAAATAATATTTATTAAATTTCCAACATATAAAACACAAAATACAAAAAACACAACAAAAGAGAAAAAACAGAAAAAAATACACAGCAAAAATGTAACACTAATGGCAGCTTTTCCATTTCTATATATCTCTATCTTGAATTACATCCTTATTTAAATTATAGTAATATCTATTTACAATTCTTTTTCATATCCTATGTTCCTATCCATTTTTTTTATTTTTTTATTTGCATTTATATCCCGCCCTTCTCCGAAGACTCAGGGCCGCTTATACTATGTTAGCAATAGTCTTCATCCTATTTGTATATTTATATACAAAGTCAACTTATTGCCCCCAACAATCTGGGTCCTCATTTTACCTACCTTATAAAGGATGGAAGGCTGAGTCAACCTTGGGCCTGGTGGGACTAGAACCTGCAGTAATTACAGGCAGCTGTGTTAATAACAGGCTATCTTACCAGTCTGAGCCACAGAGGCCCTTTTTACTTTCTCCATATTATATTTAACCAACTATCGCTTAGGTTTTGCATTTACTCTCAAGCCAGGAGTACCATCTATTCCAAATTTGAAAATACTCAGTCTCTTCCCTCTCCTTCATTTCCAAAGACAGTCTATCCATTTCTGCACAGTCATATTTTTTTTATTATAATTTGGTCTGGAGGAATATCTGATTGTTTCCAATTTTGTGCTATGGCAATTCTACTTGCAGTTAATATATGTAAAGTTATATACCGTAATTTTTTCTCCATTTGCCCTTCAAAAATGCCCAAAAGAAATAGCTCCAGTTTCATCTCTATCCTCTGTTCTGTTATCTCTTCGACCCATTTTCTTATCTTGCACCAAAATTTTCTAATCTTAGGGCAGGTCCACCACATGTGGTAGAATGTTCCTTGTTTATGTTCACATCTCCAGCGAATGCTGGGACCTATTCAAAGACATCTTGACCAATCTTACTGGTGGCAAGTGCCACTGATAAAACATTTTGTAAAGGTTCTCCTTATATGCAGCTGACATCGTTAATTTGTAGTTTGTCTTCCATAATTTATCCAATTGATCTAATTGAATACTGTGTCCAAAATTTTTCGCCCAACTGATCATTGTCTCTTTCACCATTTCTTCTTCCATTTTAAATTTTAACAAAAAATTGTATGTTCTAGTAATCATTTTTTCCCCTGTTCAGTTGTACTTGTGAAGGGCTACAAAGTGTGGGGATCACAAGGCATGCTTGTGGCTTCTGCCTTTTTTTCTCCCTGACCTCCAAATATCCAGCTGCATGTTCCTAATTGTCTAGAAATCTATTGATTAGGGTCTTGGATTGTGCAGAGGTCTGTGTTGCTGAAGAGGCATATCATTTTCTAGAATTTGAGCTATCTATGACTATACTATGTATGCATTATATTGTCGTTGTGTGTTGTTGTTCTCTTGAAAACCACCTTATACATGTAAAAGCTTCATTGAAAACTATAAGTTCAGCAAATGAAGCATTTATTATAAACTAATCTCCCTGTGGGAGACATCAATTCCGAGGTGCCTCATGTGTGGGGTGCCGCAGGGATCGATTCTCTCACCCCTCCTGTTCAACATCTATATGAAGCCTCTGGGTGAGATCATCAGTGGCTTTGGGGTGAGATACCAACTGTACGCTGATGACACTCAGCTGTACTTTTCCACCCCGGGCCACCCCAGCGAAGCTGTCGAAGTGCTGTCCCGGTGTCTGGAAGCCGTACGGGTCTGGTTGGGGAGGAACAGGCTCAAACTTAATCCCTCCAAGACGGAGTGGCTTGGATGCTGGCACCTCGGTACAGTCAGCTGCAGATGTGGCTGTCTGTCAGGGGCGAGTCATTGGCCCCGATGGAGAAGGTACGCAACTTGGGCGTGCTCCTGGATGGTCGGTTGTCCTTTGAAGATCATTTGGCGACCATCTCCAGGAGAGCTTTTTATCAGGTTCACCTGATCCGCCAGTTGCGTCCCTTCCTGGACCGGGATGCCCTATGCACGGTCACTCATGCTCTCGTTACCTCTCGCCTGGACTACTGCAATGCTCTCTACATGGGGCTCCCCTTGAAGAGCACCCGGAGACTTCAGCTAGTCCAGAATGTGGCTGCGCGGGTTATTGAGGGAGCGGTTCGGAGCTCCCACGTAACACCTATCCTGCGCAGACTGCACTGGCTACCTGTTGTTTTCCGGGTGCGCTTCAAGGTATTGGTTACCACCTTTAAAGCGCTCCATGGCTTAGGACCGGGCTATCTACGGGACCGTCTACTGCCGGCCTCTATCTCCCAGCGTCCGGTGCGTTCCCACAGAGAGGGACTCCTCAGGATGCCGTCAGCCAAACAGTATCGACTGGCGGCCCCCAGGGGGAGGGCCTTCTCTGTGGGGGCTCCTACCCTGTGGAACGAACTTCTCCTCGGGCTTCGACAACTACCTGACCTTAGGACCTTTCGCCGCGAACTTAAAACCTATTTATTTCATATGGCTGGACTGGCCTGATTTTAATTTTAAATTTTAATTGAATTGTTGATGGGTTTTAAATTTTGTAATTTTATGGGGTGTAATGTCATTTTAAATTTTCTGGCATATTTGAATCAGTTTTTTAAGGGTTGTTTTAATTATTGAGTATGTTTGTTTGTATTTTATTTCCCTGTTCACCGCCCTGAGTCCTTCGGCAGAAGGGCGGTATACAAATTAAAACATCATCATCATCATCATCATCATTATCATTATCATTATCATTATTATTATTATTATTATTATTATTATTAATTTGTTTTCTAGTTGTTATGCACTGTTAAAAGCACAGCAGCCTCATGGACAACAAAAATTACTAAGTACAAAAAAAAGAGAGTAAGTAACAGATAATAGAGGAATAGTGAAGCCAACCCATTAAAAATGCTGTGAGAGGCCCTTTTCTGTACCAGAAAAAAAAATGATGGTGGGCGGAAATATTATTATCACCCATTAAAAGCATGATTGTGATAGTTAATTTAAAAAGCAAATGCTTTATTCAGTAAACAGAGCACATATCAGAAAGGATACCATCCATGTAATATATTAGCCTTGAAAACCCTCTGACCACAGTTTTGTTTCACTTTTTACCACTTCACTGTTATCACAGCTTTTTTTCCTTATTATTTTAGATCAATGTTTCTCAACCCCAAAGATATGTGGACTTCAAATTCCAGAATTTCCCAGTGAGCAATTCTGGAAGTTGAAGTCTGCACATCTTAATGTTGCTGAGGTTAAGAAACACTGTTCCAGATAGCCACGTTAAATAATTAGAATATTATTCTAAAATAATTAATATAGAAGACATAACAGCTCCCAATATGATAAAAATAAGAAATCAAAATATTGATTGATATACATCAAAGTGTATTGTGCTGATATTTGGAAGACAGTAAGAAATTTTAATTTTGTTAAAAATGCTAGTCCTACATCAATTTTTAGATTCTGGGTTTTTTTAAAAAATAAGCTTGATGCAAATTCCATATTCTTGTTTATGTTTCCCCACATGGACAGTGCTTTGAATAATTCTTCTATGTGTTCATTTTGTGGGTAATTTTACTTAGTGCTAATATATGTATTTTATATACACTTTACTTATGTACACAATTTTGTGTGCAATTGTCATTAGAATATGCATAAACTGGAAAATTCCATTGCTACATTAACAGAACTGCAAAAACCTTAAAGGACAGTTGCATTTTTATTCACATTTTAGTTCAAGGATTATGCAAATAAAATAAATTGAAAAACTACCCAGTATAAGTCAAGTTCTTCTTTAAGCTTTCAAGCTTGGATGTGATTGAATGTAGCTAGGAGGTAGATCCCCTGAAGGGAGGGGGTGCATTCCAGAGGAGTAAGAGACAACTTAGCCCAAATGTTTTGTGTGAGACAAATCAGATGAAGATGGTCAGTCCTTAATAATTCAACAGTGAAAAAAGTAAGGTTCTACATCTAGGCAAAAAACCCCAAAATGCACAGGTACCGTATATGTGGTACCTTGCTCAATAGTAGTAACTGTGAAAGGGATCTTGGAGTGCTAGTGGACAACCATTTAGATATGAGCCAGCAGTGTGCAGCAGCTGCCAAAAAAGCCAATACAGTTCTGGGCTGCATAAATAGAGGGCTAGAATCAAGATCACTTGAAGTGTTAATACCACTTTATAATGCCTTGGTAAGGCCACACGTGGAATATTGCATTCAGTTTTGGTCACCAGGATGTAAAAAAGATGTTGAGACTCTAGAAAGAGTGCAGAGAAGAGCAACAAAGATGATTAGGGGACTCGAGGCTAAAACATATGAAGAACGGTTGCAGAAACTGGGTATGTCTAGTTTAATGAAAAGCAGGACTAAGGGAGACATGATATCAGTGTTCCAATATCTCACTGGGTGCCACAAAGAAGAGGGAGTCAAACTATTCTCCAAAGCACCTGAGGATAGAACAAGAAGCAATGGGTGGAAACTAATCAAGGAGAGAAGCAACTTAGAACCAAGGAGAAATTTTCTGACAGTTAGAACAATTAATAAGTGGAACAACTTGCCTACAGAAGATGTGAATGCTCCAACACTGGAAATTTTTAAGAAGATGTTGGATAACCATTTGTCTGGAGTGATGTAGGGCTTCTTGCCTGGGCAGGGGGTTGGACTAGAAGACCTCCAAGGTCCCTTCCAACTCTGTTGTTATTATTATTATTCTCAGAATATATTATTAATGCAGATAGTATTGCTCTCAGTCTTGCAAGAGTTTGTATATAGATGTGAAACAATAGAGCACTCCACTTGGAAGAATTGCCATGGGTCAGTATTGGTTTTGGGCTTGATGTTAGGGGCTTGAAGTTGCTAGCTAATAGTTGGTTCTAGAAAGCAAACTGAGCAGGTACATAGCTTATTCAGCCATAATTGCATTGATGGGGAGATGCATTATTTCCTATCTAAATTATAATAATCTTTTCTCAATATCCCTCACTGCATGTAAATTAACATGGGCAATTCAAATTGGTACACTTCTTTCTCATCGTTTTGGTAATGAGGCAGTGTGTTGTTGCCTGACAGATTAACAAAGAAAAAATACAGATCTGATATAAGAGAAGAAGTGAAAATCTCCCACATTGAACTTTGACAGGCAATTTTCCCACACAGGCATCCTTTACCAATCCTCATGTTCATTCTGGTTGGTTGCTATTAATCTCCCCCCCCCTCTTACAAATTTGATTTGGTTCCCTTATAATGTTTCTTATTTCACACCTGCCCCCAATGCCACCCTTTCTTAAAAAAAGGATGCCTCGCAATTTTTTTTATCAGTTGACCTGTTTTAAAGAATTGTTCTAATTTGATGTGATTTGAGAACTTCTAAGTCAGTGGTCATCAACTGGTGGTCCATGGTGGTCCATGGGAAAATTTGGTGGTCGGCAGAAAAATTATTTGCATTTTTATATTGCACTAAATAATATTTATCTTCTTTTTTAAAAAATCATATTAGTGGTCCATGGGATTTAAAATTATGAATTTAGTGGTCCCTGAGGTCCGAATGGTTGGTGACCCCTCTTCTAAGCAATAAAGAGTTGAATCACACTCGGAGTTGAGCTCAAAAAGCAAAGTTGTGGGGATGTTTGAAACTTTCCAGACATAAACTTTTGGTTTCAAATGACCTCTGCCCAAACCAAAGTATGCATTTTTCAGATGTTTAGTCTGGACATAGATCGAAACAGAGCTGGATGGTTTTAGATATCTGAAATATGGATATTCTAGATAAAAACGTGTTAAACTTTTCGATTCTGTTTCAACTACTGTGAGTCAGGGGTCTTTCCCACCTCTGGCAAAACTTGGCAACCTATATTGCTAGGTTGTTCTAAAAATATCTATGCTGAGGATGTCTGTGAAGTGATTGAAGTAGCTGTCAGATGTTCCAAAGGCATCAGATAATGTGCAGATGATGACTTTAGATGATTAGCCTGATGGAGGAAGTTGGATTCTCTCATGAACCAACTTCACCATTCCATCTAATTCCATGCATCTATTGTTCAAAGAACTGATTTTCTATGTTGACAATACATCCCAGGACCAAGAGTGCCTGCTTCAAACTGTTAGAGGATAGTTGGATAGCTGCCCAGTTGGAGGACACCAAACTAAGCTGCATCCAGGATCTTACTTTTATTCTCTTTGTCAGGCCACAGCACACTTATCTCAACTTAAGGTAGAATGCTTGGCACTTTGCCATGGAAAAGAGATCTAGTTTTCGTTGGTTTGGCCACAGTACAATATGTTCTGGTTATTCTGCCAGAGTTAGAGAAAAATGAGGAGATAGGACCACTCCCATTTTGGGTACCCAGGGCCCAGGTCTAGTCTGATCATACTTGGTTATCCAGTCTCTTGTCTACCAACCAGTATCCTGAGAGGATACCCAGTATCATAAGAACCATGGTGGCGCAGTGGTTCGAATGCAGTATTGCAGGCTAACTCTCCTTCCACTGCCAGGAGTTCAATCCTGATGGGTCTCGAGGTTGACTCAGCTTTCCATCTTTCTGAGGTCGGTAAAATGAGGACCCAGATTGTTGGAGGCAATGTGCTGACTCTGTAAACTACTAATAGAGTGCTGTAAAGCAGTATGAAGTGGTATATAAGTCTTAAGTGTTATTGCTATTAATCATGCCTAACTACTGATTTGGTAGAATTACTTGTTTTTCTTATAATTAGTGCCTTCCTGTTGGACTTTCCTGACTTACTGGAAGAGGATTAATGGCTAACCATTTACCTTTTCTCTAAACCAACCGCATAGCAGCAATGTTTTCATTTGCTCAGAAATGGCCAATAGTGAAGGATAAGTGCTGTTCTTGAATCACATTGATCTCATTAGAGCAAATCGTTTTGAGAGGAGTCCCTGGCTCCTGAGAGGCACATTGGATAAGACTTATGTGTTTTCCCCTAGCTGTCCCTTTCAGTCTCCTAGCAACTGAAAGAGAAGGATAAGAGTAGAAGAGACATTGCATGGGTCACCTAACTATCTTTCTGTTCTTGAACAATTCCACTGAGTGAGGTTATACTGGAAAAAACTCCAGGTGAGTTTATATACTCAGTGCAATACATGAATTGTACTGAGATTCATTCACTCTTGCTCCCGTAAATCTCTACTCGCTCTCATCATTGCTTCAGCCCTACTTATCTTCATGCATGGCTGAGTTGGTTGATGTTGCTGGTTCTCAACTCTCATCTGGCTTGGTCAAACAGAGGGCCTCACAGCATACATGTGCAGGATGGAAGCAATTCACTGGCTAGCAAACCACAGAACCTCGCCAGAAGAAATTTTTTTGTCACTCATTGTGCCACTTCCTGGCTAGCTAAAAAGTAAATTACTGCTGTGAATTGGAATCTTGGGAATCTTTTGTGAAGATTCCAAGGGGAAAGCAGAAGTTTTCAAAAGAAAGCATCATGACTATTGCAAGTGGCATTTGAAAGGTATGCATTGGTGCTTATTTTATATCCAAGCGACATAACTGCAGAAAGTAGTAATGTGCTTTGATTTTTTAACCAGCTGCTTATGTCCATTCTGTACAATAATTTGATTTTTTAAATGTTGAGTTTCAGGATGCTTTTATATATGATTGTATCATCTTCAAAGGCACTCTGAAAGCTCCACAACCAAGAGAAAAAAGAGCATAAGATGTAACTCAGGAAATCATCATATATCCCTCTCCCAGCTCCCAAATGTTATAGTGATGGCTTGTTTTGGTTTGATTGACTCTTTTGGAGTTTTTAACTTATGTGTTCATCTTTGCCCTCTGTATTTCACCCTGCTTTACCAGGTTTGTTGTGGAGACCTCAGAGTACAATTAAAAATGCAAAATATGACACACATATAGGAATATGTATGCTATTCACGGCTTTATATACTGTGCATGTAGTTAATAGTGAATTTTGCTACAGCATTCTAAAGTTATTGGTTTAGTCTGTTTATTGTCATTTTTGTGTCAAGTTTAAAAGAATTTTGCAAAGCAAGAGTGAATGAAGGATTCACAATTACTACTGAGTTCTGAGGATGTTAATGCAATTGGCACTAAAGATACAAATAATGACAGCCAGGCAGACGGGAATTTTTGTGTTTCTCAGGATGTGATCTCTCTTCTTGACAGCAGCATTATTGCCTGCCTCCCTGCCTCCCTGCCAATAAATAAATGTAAATCTTCAAATGAACTTTAAATATTGGGTTGGTGGTAGATGTTACATGTTTCTTTCTCTATTTAATAAACAATGAAATGAAATGAAATGAAATGAAATGACTATGTGTTGCCAAGATGTCCTTCTTCTTTGAAGAAGGTAATTTGCTGGAAGGTTTGTGTATCAGATCAAAAATATAGAATTAGCGGCTCTGTCCTCACATTCCTTTCAGTTAAAATACCTATAAAACCAGGGCGAACAGTTGCTTTATATTTAGGGAAGATTATGTTAAGGCTACTGAATCTATAAGAGTTTAGTGTTTTGCAGCCCAAGACCCTTGTTCTGAATCTCACAGTTTCCTTCAGTCAAAATATCTATTTTAAGTTTTGATTTCACCAAGACTAGAAACAGAATAATAAATTTGGAAGGGACCTTGGAGGTCTTCTAATCCAACCCTCTGCTCAAGTAGGAATCCCTATACCATTTCAGACAAATGGTTGTCCAATCTCTTCTTTAAAAACTTCCAATGTTGGAGCAGCACCCACCATTTGTGGACTCAAGTTGTTCCACTGATTAATTGTTCTCACTGTCAGGGAATTTCTCCTTAGTTCTGGGTTGGTTCTGTCCTTGATTAGTTTCCATCGATTGTTTCTTGTCTTGCCTTCAGATTCTTTGGAAAATAGGTTTATCCCTTCTTCTTTGTGACAGCCCAAACCAGGGGTGAAATCCAGCAGGTTCTGACAGGTTCTGGAGAACCAGTAGCAGAAATTTTGAGTAGTTCGGAGAACCGGCAAATACCACCTCTGGCTGGTCCCAAAGTAGGGTGGGAATGGAGATTTTGTAGTATCCTTCCCCTGCCATGCTCACCAAGCCACACCATGCCCACCAAGCCACGCCCACACAGAACCGGTAGTAAAAAAAATTGAATTTCACCACTGGCCCAAACTATAGTTCAACTTTTGTTTCTGTTAAGCTATAGCCAGCATAAAAGTTTTGGAATGAAAATCTTTGCTTTGAGTTTGAATTTTGCATAAACTTTGAAGTTTCATTTTGCATAAACTTGTGCACAGGTATTGTACGTGACTGTTCCCATTGTGATTTTTTTGAAAACATGGCAATGTGTATAATATTATTACATCTACTTTTATTCCTTTTGCAGTGTGGAGTTTAGTTTTAGCCAGAGTGATACTTTCAGTATTTGGTTTATTTCCAGATGTATTTGTTATACCCATAATTAGGACATCTTAAAATTCTCGAGGAAACATCCAGTATCTATTGCATCTATATTACTTGTTTTGGGAGACAGCCAAAATGTTGTTCAGTTATACAGTAAACAGCAAAGAGATGGATCAGATGCCTCCAAAAACCATTCCAATTCTATGATTTCAAAAAATAAATATAATAATTATATAGAAAATACCTATAAGAAGTATCCAACTCCTGATTTCTAAAAATATTAGTTCTATGGCTGAAGCTAAGCATTTTGGCGTGACAAAATCTGGCATCCCAGCACAGTGTCACAATAAATATTTAACCGAGTACATTGGGATGTAGGCTGAATGCCTGCATTTCAAATATCGTTGCTGGTCATATGATAAGACCAAAAGAATTTCCTGAAAACAATGACTTCTTGCCAGTTATCAAACTGTCCAGGATACACATGTTTTACTTGATATTGAGGGTAGGTAATAAAAGAGAAAATCAGTTAATGATCCTGTTTTTATTGTGCCTGTGTGTGTCTGTATGGAATTCTGATGTGAAATCCATGCACTGTCCAAGGAATGGTTTGCCACAGTTGTTTTCCAGGCGTACGTGATTAGTTTTAGAATTGAGTGCATGCTAGATAGAGCATATGACTCGGGAAGTAGGGAAATAGGACAAGGTTTGTGGGAGTTTTGTTATGGCAGTGGGAGTAAGAACTTGTAATGAGCAGAGGGAGAAACAATGAGAATCTGGAGGCAGATCACTCATGGAGCAGATAAAACTTATTTTTGAGACCGATTTCATTTGCTAGCTCTCAGTAAATGTATTTGATCACTGGGTCCTCCTCAGTTGTCCTACTCTCCAGCTGTTGCTGCTAAACACCAGATCAATTTATAGAAGACTGTTTTCATCTGTCTTACTAGTTGCATGGCACTGCCTCTTAAAGGGCACTTGGAAACATTGGAGGATTCTTTCTTGGAAAACACTGAAAGGGCACTGGGAAACACTGACTGTTTCCCTCTGAAATACTCAACCTTAGTTTCAAGTGTGGTACTAGCCATTTCCCTAGGATGCTGGTGTGTGACATTTGTCACCTGAGAGGCTTTTTAACAACTTGCAGAGTTACCATGAAGATTGTAAGGCAATTGCTGGGTTTGAAGGGGCAGATAGGCTGGTGGCTATTAGACCCATCTGTGTGGCAGCCTATAATTATGTCAAGGAGTTGGTGGTAATGGACTGTTAATTCTGGGGGAGTTCAACCTACCCTTTGAGTCAAATCCTGTTTAGGAGTTCATGACCACCACTGCAACTATGAACTAGTGGTGGGATTCAATTTTTTTTACTACTGGTTCTGTAGGCGTGGCTTGGTGGGTGTGGCATGGTTTGGTGGGTGTGGCAAGGGTAGGATGCTGTAAAATCTCCATTCCCACCCCACTTCAGGGGTAGGATACTGTAAAATCTCCATTCCCTCCCCACTCCAGGGGTAGGATACTGCAAAATCCCCATTTCTTCCCGATAAGCTGGGAAGCAGAGAATAGATGGGGGTGGCCCATTTTCAGCCTCCGTGGCTTCCTGCAGTACTCTGCCAGCCAAATACAGACTGTGTGGGGGCCTCAGGAGGTCTCTGTGCAGCCTGTTTTTGGCTGGCAGAGTGATGCTGGGGCTGGGGACAGCCAGCAGAATGCTGCAGGAGGCCATGCAGGGTGAAAACGAGGTGGAGGGGGCTGCATGTGGTCCCCCGTGCCCCATTTTAGACAGCAGGGTGCTGCAGAAGGCATCCATCCCATCTCTGACACCCCCACCCCCACCCACTCACTGCTGCTCCCCCAGCCAGCCCGCGGAGGAGAACTACAATGCTGATCCGGCCCTCGAAGAAATCCAGTTTGACACCCCTGATGTAAGATCTAACAGATTTCACATGATTTCAGTCCCATTTATCAAGCAAGAGCTTGGACTGAGGAGGCATGCCTTCTCTGTCATGGCATCTGCTCTCTGGAACATCATCCTCCAAGATATCCAATGAGCTGCAACTCCAGTTTCTTTTAGATGCACCTAAAGGCAGTGTGTGCTTTTATGGGTTGGTTTTGCTTTCATTGTGTTTGTTGTTTGTTGATTGCTCTTTCTTTTCTTTTTTTTTTACAATTTTGATGGTTGTTTCAACTCCTTATGTTTTTTATGTCTCTGCCTCTCAGAGTCAATTCAAGTGGGCAACACATAAATGAGAGAGTATTTTTTTTCAAGTTCCAGGTCTACAAGCTCTGGAAATTCTAGGCAGTGAATGCTGTACAAAGAATAACCAAGACTGTCCCACCATTTTGTCTAACAGGATTCTGCACATCCGCTCCCTTGTGCAGATGCTTCTGACACTGAAGCAAAATCAATTATTGAGGAATATGGCTTCTATCTCATACTTTCTTGATTATGCAATGATGAACCTCCATAAGGCAATGTATCTCACTGAAACAACCCTAGTCAGTCTGCTTTGACCTAATATTGACAAAGCTCATGGCAACGCTGCCTCACAAATTACATCCATGGTTCTACCTATGGGCTCTGAGACAAGGATTTGTAATCCAGATTTGTAAAATGTGCTGTTGAGAAGGTAGAGTATCTTCCCTAACAATGTGCTTCTCTAGGGGAGGGGTCTGCAAACTTGGCTCTTTTAAGACTTGTGGACTTCAACTCCCAGAGTTCCTCAGCCAGCCAGCAACTCTGGGAGTTGAAGTCTACAAGTCTTAAAAGAGCCAAGTTTGCAGACCCCTGCCCTAGAGAGATACTAACAGAACAGTGGGTTATTTCAGGAAAGTCTTCAGGCTTAATTTTTCCTGTTTGCAAAGTCCAGCTGTTTAGCTTGTGAATTTGACTTTGTTTATTGTTTGTCCCATTTGAAGCTGCTATTTTAAATCTTTTCATTTTAAAAAGTTTATTTTATTTTATTTTTTGTATCTATCATCTCTGGACCAATATACTCATAGAGCGATGTCTTTAGGGAGATTAAAAAACTTAATATGCGAACTACAACCACAAAACTGAAGAATTTCCCCTTTTTATGGGCATCAATTGTTCTGGTATTGTCATGGTTGCCCACCATCATTCTGATATCTGTAATTATGCAAAAAGAGGAGAAACTATCTTTAAAACAATTGGCTTGCAAGTCCAGCAAAAGAAATAAGCCAAAGCATAATTAGCTAGCTAGCTAGAAGATAGAATAACTTTATTGTCACTTTGAATCAGCACACATTAAAATGAAATTTTGTTGCATACAGCTCTCAAAGAGTCACCACCTTCAATATACACTACATAAACATGACAAAATAAATAAATAAAACCAAAATTATGCATATATTATACGACACAGAGAAACAACACAGTCTAGTTCGGATGTATACATGTACATGGTGAGAAAAACGAATCTTGCAAATTCACCAGACAGATGGCTTAGGGAACAAAGCTGTTACAGAATCTGGTAGTCCTGCACGAAATAGCTCATATTTTTCTTCTTGGCTGAACGCAAGCCTCTACAGTTGGAGTATAAGCCTCCAATTTTGTTTGTTTGGGGAAGGTGTCTGTCACCTGTTCTGCTAGAGCTTTACAAGATACACATTTTTGAAATTGGAAAGTGGGGCTGCATTTGAGAAGCATTTTGAAATGGCTGCTGATACAGAAAATAGCAGTTCAGTTATCTGACCAGAGCTGGCAATATATCCTTAATTTCTTTCTCAGCTGAGGCTTGGCTCAAAGGGCTTGGTATTTGTATTTAAAAAGGGCAGATAACCCGAGCTTCTGTTCTAGTTTCAAACATCCCTGTGCATAATTTCTGCCTCCTCCATGCATTTAGGTCTAATCTGTAGCAAGAACAGTTTGTTGCTTACTCAGATGGGCTGTAAGAAATCCTTTTATTCTGGGCACAGAAGATAGTCAGATCTAAGAGTCTGATTCTAATTTGTCTGGAAAGCACCAGGATGGTGAAATGTCTTGCAATCTTATCACAAATTCTGATTGCAAATGGTCAATTAGCCTTCACTCTCTTTCTCTATATTGTAGGTTACGCTGAGAAGAACGTTTGAGAAACTGGCAAACAAGATGGTAATTACTAATGGAAATGAAGAAGAAAAAGGAAATCAAGAGAAGGAGAGCAAGGAGGAATCCATTCTCGCCCTGCTGGGGATTATTGGAACAATTCTAAACCTTATTGTAATCATTTTTGTGTACATCTATACAACATTGTGAGTTGCTGAGGCAAACTGCTGATGACATCTGAGAAGAGACCTTGGCAAACCACTTAATGAGAACTGACTCTTTAGTATATGAAATGGTAGCAAAAGGATTGCTTGCAGAGTGGAGGCTGAAGCACATTAACTGAGCCAGATTTTTGCTCCCTATAGTTACAAGGAAACTTTATTTTTTCTCTTCCTCTACTTTCATTCATTCTAGAGAAATGTCTGCAAATATGTAAATATCTGATTTGGGAAACAGGATTTCAATTCAGCCAAAGACTGGACACTATCGTAATAGTGACAAATGTATAGCATTTCTATGCCAAAATGTATACCACAGACAGCTAAATAGCTTTCTTTCATGTTTCATTAGGTCAAATCATTTCTTTGGGGTTCTAGTTAGGTTGTGGCAATTGGGCTTGTATGATGCAATCACAAATGAGAAACAGGAAGGGAAAGATGGATTCTGCTGAGTTACCTGAGCAAACAAAAGATAAAACTTTGAACAAAGTAAGTAGCATCACTTCTTTTTCATTTTCTCTTATTATCTTGACATCGGTATCCATTCATACCAATGTTTATAAATATATATTTTTAATAAATGTGCTATATTTTTAGCATGAAGTAAACTCGTTGGCCATGCCTACATTATTTGATCAACCTAAACCTATCCCGTGAAATAACTGCCATCTCTTCCACCACACATTTTTCAAAACTGCATGTGTAATGTCTTTTATCTAATGTTAATGGAAGTTAAGGAGTGCAGCAAGAAATTAACTTCATATTAATAGCACTCAATTGAGTAGCCATGAAGGCCTTGCAAAAAATATCCAAATATCACGGTGGGTCTATACCTACAAAGATCAGAACTGTGAAAGCAAAGATGTTCCTGTGGCATTCTATGGAAGCAGAAGTTGGACTTTGGAGAAGCAGGATGAAAAGCATATTGACATTTTTGAACTTTCGTGTAGGAGAAGAGTCCTGACAATACCATGGATTTTGTACTATTTCTGTTTTTATGTATGTTTTTAGTTTATATGGGTTTTTTTATTATTTTCCATGATTGTAAGCCATCCAGAGTTACCTTAAGTTAAAATGGGTGCTCTATAAATTTTATAAATAAATAAATGAAATGGTAGCCAAGGAAGCAAATGGATCATAGAACAAATCAGAATTCTCACTTGTGGCAAATGGCCACATTCAAATAATCATATTTTGGACCTGTTATGTAAAGCCCTAGTTCCCTTCAAATGGTCAGTTGAGTATTCAGAGATTGTTGAAGTTCAGTTCCCATCAATCTTCACCAGCATAACCAATGGTGAGAAATTAGGAAGACATTTTGTCCAAACTTTTCAGTGGTTTTCATCTCAGAATCCTTTTTCAATGCTACTGTTTCCAAAAGATAATAGCTTTTCAGAGACTGAAAAGGACAAATTTCCTATGCTTTGCTATCTAAGTCTGTAAAATAGAACTTTTTGTTTATCATGGTCAGTTTTAGACAGATTAAACCTATACATTTGAAATAGCAAATTTAGATTACTGAGCTCTAGCCAATGATGCCCACACAGTAGGAAAATCAGATAGGAAGTATGTTAGATATAGACTTGGGCTCCAAGCAGAGATGGTATTCAGCAGGTTCTGACCAGTTCTGGAAAACCGGTAGCAGAAATTTTGAGTAGTTCGGAGAACCAGTAAATGCCACCTCTGACTGGCCTCGTCCTCATCTATTCTCTGCCTCCTGAGACCCAGCTGATTGGGAGGAAATGGGGATTTTGCAATAGCCTTCCCCTGGAGTGGGGAGGGAATGGAGATTTTACAGTATCCTTCCCCTGCCACTCCCACCAAAGCACGCCCACAGAACCGGTAGTAAAAAATTTGAATCCCACCACTGGCTCCAAGCCTTGCTGCTTTTCTGGATACTGAAAACCTGCACATTCCCAAGGGGTTGGGTTTGGATCTGAACACCATGTCCTTCCTCTTGTCTATTTTGACCTAATCTTGAAAACACTATTGGTTCCATCACCTTGCTTATTCAAGCATCCCAGCAGATGGGTCTCTATCCATTGCTTGAACAAATTTAATGAGCAAGAAAACACCATGTCCCTTATTTAATAGGCTCCACTGTCAAACATAATATTAAAAAGTTTGAATCTGTCTTCCTAACTGAAATCTATTATCCATCCTCTGCACTCAAAAAATAAGAGGGCATGGTTTCCCTTTCACCTGTGGGGCATCATTTGAGCCTTTGAAAGAGGACCATCATGTACTCCTCAGGTTTATCTTCTTGGGGTTAAGTATATCTAGCTCCTTCAATGTCTCTTCATAATAGTTTATAGTCACCTGATTATTCTCACTGCGGTTTACTGAACTTGTTCCATTTTCTCTGAATCATTCTGCAAACGTGATGCCTAGAATAGGATACAATAGTTTGAGGCTGACCAATGCAGAATGCAGTGAAATGATTACTTCCTTCGATCGTGAATCTATATTTTTGTTGATACTACCTAAATAACATTTGCTCAGTTCTGATTCATATTTATATGCTGTCGATTTCTATCTTTTTCAGAAGCACTATTGCTAAGCCAAGTATCCACATTATTCCTGTTCATTTAATTGTTTTTTTTCCTAAGGGATGAACTTTGAATTTGTGTCTATTAAATTTCATCCTGTTATATTCAGAATATAACTTCACTCCATCAAGATCATTTTGAGTTCAGTATATATCATAATCAGTTTTGTGTCATCTGCAAATCTGATAAGTATTTCCTTCATCACTCCATCCAAGTCTTTAATAAAAACACTGAAGAGTCAAACTCAACTTTGTGGCAGCCCATTCATTCAATTCTGTTCTTTAAATTGATAAGGAACCATTGAAATTATTGAGTTGCCATGCTATTAACTTGCTAAAATCCTAGTTCTAGACCCGTCTATCCAGCATTTAATTAAGTTGCTAATCAAAATGGCATGGACTACTTGTGCAAATGTTTTACTGAAATCAAGATATCTATCTTGATATCTATGGTTTTCTCTTAATCCATTGAAATATTTACAAGACAAAAGAGGAGATTGTCCAGTACTTTGAAATCATGATGATTTCTGATAACTACCTTACAGTTTTCAGGATACTGTAATGGAGTGTTAGAACGATCTTGGGAGACAGGAAGTGGAATAGCAGACTAGACAATAGTCAGACAAGAGATATTTTAGCCCAGAGAAAGAATGTGTGTGAAAAAAATATCTTGGAAGGAACCCACCCCAACTCTCTGGAAAGTAAAGGCAAGGGAAGCTTATCTATGAGTATATAGATAGTATATGTAGGGGGACTCCTCCCTCAGGTTTTTAAAAGAACCAATATATCCTGTCTGTACTCATGCATAATCCCATCTGCAAATAAGTAAACCTGTCAATTTTTTCCATATTTTAATTTTCATGATTTAACTGTAGGTAGCACATTTTTCATCTTTTGATTAAAAATTTGAGGGTCAGTTTATCAGCAGATGGAATTGTACCTGAGTATATACAGTAATTTGAAATATATCTCCTGACCCTGATATTCTGGGCTTTTTGGTAATGCCCATTATGCCAAAAATCTGTCCAAAGGAAATCAATCTTTGAAGCCCCAAAACTGGATTGACAAAGTCCATCTTCTAATAGTATTTATTATATTAAAATAATGCAATGTAATATATACTATTTTAAGTAAATTAAAAATTGTTAATAATTAATCATACTATTAAAGAGTCCACTAGAATACTATTAAAGAGTCCACACCTGACATCACTATTGTGGAAAAGAAAAAAGGCTGGTTCATTGATATTGCAATACCAATGCACAAATTGAGAAAGAGCTAGAAAAAAATAACCAAATATAATGATTTGCAAATTGAAGTTGAGCGATTGTGGAGGAAGAAAGCAATGGCTGTACCAATAGTAATAGGAGCCCTTGGAGCCATGTCAAAAGGGCTGCCTAGATACATGGAAATTTTGAACTTATTAGACTTGAATATCTTTGCAAAAAACCCCACCCTACTAGAACTGCTTATATATTCAGAAGCTACCTTAACAGCTTTTAGGTCCTTGGTTAGCACTTAACCTATTACATTTTTGCCAGTCCCAGACTGTGAATCAAATTGAATAATAATAATAATAATAATAATAATAATAATAATAATAATAATAATAATAATAATAATAATAATAATAATAGGAGATTACATCCTGAAATACCTTTAACACATCAAACAACAACATCTACCTATTTTAGGTCCTTGAGAAGGACTTAATAGGTGGATAAAAATGCCCAAACCAGTCTAAACATCTGGCTGATTGTGCATTGAATGATGATGATGACGACGACTGCCCAAGCTGGAGAGAAGAAAGGCATCAGATTTTCCCTTCCTTGTGTTCTTCATTTAATTTTCATAACCCCCCTCCAAGTCTTAGACCAAGGTGGCTAGGAATTCTGAGAGCTGAAATCTAACATTTCTGAAGAGAACCTAGATTTGGAAGGCAGATTGAAGCATTACTTTCTATTAAATTTAAACAGTCAGCAAATAGAAGATAAATTCATAGCACTTACCTCAAGTACAGCTGAGGCTGGCTGCAAAAACCTTGGGAAGAAGAATGTTCAAACACTTGCTGCCTTAATGAATTTGCTAATAAATGAATACCAAAGATTCCTACTACAGTTTCCAAAATTCTGTACTCTATAATTTTTGCATTAAAACACCTCATTAAATTCTTTGCATTATTTGCTTCTTAATCATGCCACACTGTGAAAGGTCTGACATTTTCTGCATGTATTGTTGGGCCTGAAATAGGGCTATCATATGTACCCTACAAAAATCCACAAACATAAGAGTTGTCCCTGTGATGTACCTTTTTACTTTCTTCTCATGACTGTCTTTAGTTTGGGAGCTCTAAATGAAGCATAGAACAAGAATGAAAAGCTTCTACCAAGAAAGAACACATTTCAACTTTATTCCTTGTGTCTAGTCAATGCAAATAGAAAGATCCTTCTATTTCAGCTAATGGATGAAGTTCTAACATGTTCTTCTATACATCACCCTTACTCCAACTCAAAAGTACAGAGCAGGGGTGAAATCTACTTACCTTCCTTATTGATTCGGAAGTGCCCACGCGTCACATGCACACGTAGACTTTCTGTGCATGTGCAAAACCTTCTGCACATGCACAGAAGATAAAAAACACATTACTTTCTGATTTAAACCAGGAAATAATGACACCTAGGCAGGTGGGCAGAGCTTTGCTCCGCCATCACTACCGGATTGCCGATTCACCAGTCAAGATCGCTAGTGGATCGTGCGATCCGGTCCAATCCGGGAGCATTTCACCCTGATACAGAGTATTTTGAGAGTATTAATTTACAAAGCAGAGCCTCTATGTTATTGTCAGCCCACTGCTAAGACAAGGTGACCTGGTCAGAATTAGGAACTTTTCACATGAAAAATAGGGAAAATCTATGAAAAGATTTGAGGCTAATAACCTGCAGGGCTCTTATTGGCCTGCTAGAGGACTTTACCCTTCCATTTGTTTACTAGGTTTTATTTTCTGTTTTGACTGAGGGATGGTACATAACTTCTTTGAGCAATTATTTTCCTTGGTGATATTCCCATTGGTATATTTTATTTTTGGAAAAATCATGCCTACAGTAAGTGCTGTACACTATTCTGTAATCTGGCATAAATTTGTGTCAAACTAGGAATCATACTGCTTTCCTGCCTTGGGAAACTACTACTACTTTGGCTTACAGGTGAGAATCTATAGCTGACTACACATCCCTGAAGGAGCAGTGATGGCCTTATGGCAGAGATCAGTGACCAGATGGCAAATTCTGGCCATCACGGCCTTTTTAAATAAAGAAGAGATTGTGAGATTGCCCACTTGCACTCAAGCCAGTAGCTACTCATCAGGAGACTGCAGGAACTGGTTGTGAGTTAGGTGCTGAGAACTGAAGGATTTCAGTTAAGCTTACAGCTGTAATGCAACCTATATGAACACAAGATTCACACAAGTGTCACTTTCTTCAATGCTTTTGAATGTAATTCAATTACAGCTAAACAGAGATTTTCTGAGCAGAAGAATAAAAGACTTCTGCTTGGTAAGTGAAAGGAAAATGGTTTAAAGGTTTAAAAACTTTTGACAAAAAGCTTAAGAAGGAGTAGATGGGAGAAGTCTAAAATGGATAAAGAGGATAATTATTCTGAAACTTTAGGGGGGGCAGAATGCTTTTTGTTGGAATTAAAATAGAGAAATAAACCTGACCTTTGTGAGAATGTTTTCTTTTTACTATTAAAAAAGGAAGAAAATTGGTGAGTTTTACAAAACAAAAGATAAATTTAATGTGAGCCAGTCTGTGATGTTGACGATAAGCACAGTGTGCCATTTGAGATGAAAGTGTTAAGGGCACAAGAAGGACAAAACGGAGATGGGGAGAGAGAAATTGATGATAAAGTTGAAATTTTGGAAAGTAAGACAGAAGTTGTGGACAGAGAGCTAGAAAGAAAAATAGATAATTTGGCATTACTGGAATTGAGAAAGAAGGGTTTTTTATTTGAGATTTAGAGCAATTCCAGAGGAATCTGGTGAAAATATACAGAAATAGTTGTTAAAGCTTTGGCAAATTTTATGGATTGGGTTGAGAAGAATACAGAAGCAGAAATAAATAAGGTATACAGAGTAAAATAGAAGATTTGCAAGAGTAAGAAATGTTTTCTTTGATTTGATGGGTACCCTAGAGATGGGTACTCTAGGACAGGGGTCTCCAACCTTAGCAACTTTAAGACTTGTGGACTTCAAGTCCCAGAAGCTTCAAGTCCCAGAAGCTTTGCTGACTGAGGAACTCTGGGAGTTGATGTCCACAAGTCAAAGTTGCCAAGGTTGGAGACCCCTGCTCTAGGGTACCCATCTCTACCCATATATAGAGATGGGTAAATGGAAATTCAAGAGAGTACATCTACTTTTCTGAAAAGCACAAATCCTTTTCAAAAATAGACATGGGGTGAAGTTTGAAGAATTTGGCTACTGAGGTTTCTAAAATAGAGACATTACCAAAAATGTTTTCGGATCATAATTTTTTAAGTTTGGTTTACAGAAGAAATTCCAGTTCTTTCAGAGACTAAACAAAATGTTGTTACAGAAAGAAGAAATAGTAAAGACTGTAAAAATAAATTAAAATACTTTTTTAAAAAATGATTTAAATAAAGTTATAATTTAAGAATGGTTTGAAACTCAAGTACAGGATTTATTAAAGGTTATTTTATACAATATAAAAGTGAACTCAAAAAGAAGAGTCAAGAGAAAAATGCTAAATATTTTGAATGAGAGAAAGAGAAAAGATGGATTAAAGACGTTTCCAGAGAAGACAAGTATTTCTTAATAAATTAAGTTTTTACAACAACAGTTATCTATGCTGACAGTAAGAAAAATGGAAATAAAAATGAATCATGTCAAGCAAAAATACTTGGAGTTTGCAAACAAACCAGGGAAATGGTTGCCATATGAACTATGAAAAGAAATGAAAATGATATTAAAGCTACAGGAGGGAGATACTGTATTAATGGATGCAAAAAGCATTTTATCATTATTATTCTAACTGGTGTAAAGCAAGTGACAATCTCTCTAGGAAAAAAAATAGATGCATATCTGAAGAAATACAATTTGCAAAGGATTACAGAGAAAGATTTTAAGTGGACCTATGACATTAAGAGAAGTTTCTGAAGATATAAAAATATGAAACCAGGAGTGATGATCAGCTACTTACTTTAAATGTTTTGAAAATCGACTTTTACAACCTTTATAAAATACAATGAATTCTAACCAACAGACAGGGAAGATGCCAGTGAGTTGGAAAGAGCCCAAAATAAAGCACTAAAACCTAAAGTTGGACAAGATTTGACTGTAACAAGAAATTACAAGCTGATATCAGTATTGAATTATGTCTGTAAATAGTTTTACAATGATTCTGAATGATAGACTGAAAATATTGATGTAGAAATTTATTGATGAAGATCTATCTGGGTTTTTATTTAAAAGACAGCAAAAGAACAATCTTAAAGAACAATCTTAAAAATACCTTGGGTATTTTGAAATATTTGGCGCAACATAATGAAAAACTAGCCGGATTGGTTTTCTTAAATGCAGAGAAGGCCTTTTTCAATTTGAATTTGGCTTTCCTGTTCAAAGTTCTGGAAGATATGAACTTTCAAGAGAATTATAAAATGGGTAAGATTGATTTAACATAACATAACATAACATAATAACAGAGTTGGAAGGGACCTTGGAGGTCTTCTAGTCCAACCCCCTGCCAAGGCAGGAAACCCTACACCATTTCAGACAAATGGCTATCCAACATTTTCTTTAAAAAATCCAGTGTTGGATTTATGTTTCACAGAAATCACAAATAATTATTAGTAGAGATCTAACAAAGCCTTGTTGCTTATATAAAAGGAAAATGGTTCCGTAGGATGCTGGTTGTATCTTCTCTTTATTTTGGTTTCTGAAATACTGAGTGTAGCCAGTGGTGGGATTCAGCCAGTTTGCACCACTTCAGGAGAACCGGTTGTTAACTTTCTGAGCAGTTTGGCAAACTGGTTGTTGGAAGAAATCATTAGAGCAGAGAACCGGTTGTTAAATTACTTAAATCCCACTACTGAGTGTAGCTATAAGAGAGAAATAGGAGTAAATATTTTAAAAGAATCTTGTATGTTAAGAGCTTTTGTAGTTAGCTTGGTGTTGGTTTGGAAGATCCTTCAAAGGGAATTGGAAAATTAATGGGAAAACTTTAAAAAATTGGATATTAGCAGGTTTTATAATCGACCAACAGAAAACAAAGATGTTAATAAAAAACATGAAAATAGAAGTAAAATATCTAGGTATCACTATGACAAATACGGTTTGTATATTATTTCAAAATAAATATGTTAAATATTTAATGAATGAAGTTAAGAAAAGTTATGTTAAGGTGTGAGAAATTACAATTTTCATTGCTGGAAAAATTTCTGTGATAAAAATGAATGTCCTGCCTGAAGTTATGTTTTTGTTTCAGATAATATCTATTTTGTCAACTAATGCACTATTTAAACAATGGCTGAAGGGAAGGGATTCTAAATTCTAAATTTGTGTAACAGGGAAAAAAGAGGGTTAAATATAAAGTATTATGGAACACAAAAGACAGAGGAGGATTTGGTTTACATGATTTGAAAATGTTTTTTGCAGGTTGCTGTTTGGTTTAGAGCAGGTGCTGCTGAGAAATAGAAGGCTTTTGGAGATAGAACTCCAACATTACATGACCTGAGATTTGGGTACCATGGCTAATTGTGGTATGATAATGTCAAGGTTAATGTAAAGTTTAAAAGTCATTATGTTAAATGTGTCATATTGAGAATATAAAATAGACACAAATCCAGGTTGTGCCAGAAAACACCTTTGTGCTCTCAAACAAAAGACACGTTTTATAGATGAGAAAAAGCAGAAAAAATCAAGTGGCTAAGTTATCATGAGATTCTAGAATTGTTAAGGGGAATAAAAAATTAAATTGAAAGAAGAACTGGTTGCAGAGGGGTATAACTGCCAATGGTTTCCTTATTTATAATTATTAAAAAGATTCAAAGTAGACAAAGGAGTTTATGGTTTTGAAATTTAAAACTGAGTTTGGAGTGGAATTGCGTAGGAAAGATTAACATGTAATTCTTAATTCATTATGTAAACCTCTATTGCAGGGGTCTCCAACCTTGGCAACTTTAAATTCTGGGAATTGAAGTCCTCCAGGCTTAAAGTTGCCAAGGTTGGAGACATCTGCTCTATTGTGATGTGAAACAGAAAATGAACACGTGAAAAAATATAGCATAAAATGGATTAAAATTTTGTATACAATTTACAGATGGAACAATGGGAAAATACATGGCTGAAAGGACTGAGTTCATGCTATGTTATAATTTTAAAGAGAATTTTTACAAAATGACTGTTATAGTTTGTCAACCAGAGACATTGTTTAGAACATATAAAGGCACTTCAAATTCATGTGGTGAACAACAAGAAGAGACATTTTATTAGGCTTGGTAGACATGTAAAAAACCTAGAAAATTTTGGATTCAAATACACACACTGATTCAAAAGATTTTGAAGAATAATCTACAATTGAGACCAGAGGTCTTTCTATTGGGACTGATAGACAAACAGTCTATCAGTTGAAACAGTCTATCAGTTGAAAGAGGTCATGGAATTTCATTTTTGTATGCACAAAGATGGAAAAAGGTTTCATAAGTTTGGGATGGACTGGCAATCATTCTGGCTTGTACAGAAAGTTTGAGACAAATATGAGCTCCAGTCAAGCACTATGGCTTTCCAGGTGCTGTGTTCACTTGCTCCAAAGCAGAGGCCACAAGCATGGGGGCAAAGAAAGAGATATATAGGTCTTAGTCCAGTAGTCAAGATGTAAAATTGGCTGCAGAATTGTGGGGAAGCAGAGAACAAGCAAAGCAACCTGTATTTTCTTTGTCCATATAATAAGCCTTCAAGATGTAGGAGATGACCAAGCTGAGCCCAAGGGAGAGGTCAAAGACATCATCAGTCATGAGTCCCTAACACCCACAAAAGATCTAAGTCCAGCGCACCTTGAATTCCTTCTACTCTTATCTCCTGCTAATTTCCCTTGGTCGTTAGTAGTTCAGATTCTTGTAGAGAGCTCAAGCTTACAATAAATCTTTATATCCATTTGAATTGTCTGGATCTCCTGATCTTCCTGGTGCTTAACACAAGGGAGCCACCCTTATAAAGTTGTAAAGCAGACCTCTCCTTTGCATTTTTGTGGGCTAAAGGTGTCTTCTTTCTACTGTTTTCCATGTCACTAATGGGGAGACAGCTTCTGAAAACAAATATCCAAATAGCAAAAGGGACAGTTAATTCAAAGTAGATTGGGACAGGCCAGCTCCAGTGTTGTGCTTTAATTTTAGGGGTTAATCTGGATCTCCCTCTCCCTCAAATCTCCCACCTAGATGAAGCAAGAGAGGATTTGTCCAAAGTCCCACAGAGTACATGAACCTTGTGTGTTTATCGGGGAGCAGAGCCTCCCATTTGGAAGAGTTTGAGGTTGGTGGGGAGGGTGGAAAGTAGAGGAGTTTTCTTCAAATGGGACTGCTTTTTGAAGAACTACTAACTGCCCTGAAAGTAATTCACGTTATTCTCTGTGCAGACAAGAACACCACCAACATCTCCTGGCCAGGAGAAAAGCACATCAGTGTGGAAGTGTGAATGAGCTCCAGTTCTCTTATTCTGTCTTCTAATTGTAAAGCAGGTGTGTTGATATTAGCCTTTACCAGGTTGACAAGACAGAACACAATCAGATAAGCTAATTCTATGTTATTGTAAACCTGAATCTTGCAAGTCTGAAAGTACAGTTTTCCTGCCGTCACCTTTATAGCTGAATAACATAGGGAGTGTCCCTCCTGAATCTTTTGATCCATCCACTTTGTAGCTTCAGGCCATGCTGTCTCTTGTCTGATCATTGCCTAGGCAGCATCTTTTCACCTGGTTTCCTAAGGTCACTTCCATATACCATTGCAATTCATCAAAGTTCATATCCATGGAAAATACTCTGCTAAGTGGATATAATTAGTTGTTTTGGAACCTGTCTGTTAGGTTTGGGCAATGAAGAGGCAGGAGACCAATGAGTGGCAACAGCTCTTTAGTTTATTGTGACCCAGCGAAAGACAACCGGCAAAAACCCCTCTTTAAATACTCTTTTGGTTGAGGCTTCAACCAATCAGCAACGTGCAATTTTCCCGCCCAAAATTCCCTCTCAAAGTTCAAAATACATTACACTGTCCCTATGACAAAATGTATGGTTACATTTTGGAGCTGAGAAGCAACCGCAACAAAAATATTATAATTTGTTTTGTGTTTACCTTTTGTTCCCTGCATGCCAATGGAAAGGCAGTTAACCTCTCTTCACTTTGGATAAGAATGCATCTTTTTCTCAGTGGGGTGCTAAGAAGCTTAATGTTGAAAAAGCACTTTGCCAACCAAGCATGGGGGAGCTATCAAAGGATACAATCTGATGACTGTTGGGGCTTTGTTTGCTATTTCGTGATTCAAAGCATGCTGCAATGCAAAATGCACAACATGACAAAGGAAAGCTATCTTAGCCAGCCCAGATTCTCCCACACATAATATAAAAGGAACTAGTTTTGCCCCACAAAAGGACTAGAATTGGTACATTCATCATGGGATGGCCGCATTGTCACACAATGAATGGACTATTACAGTTATAACCCCACAAACAGATAAGCAAGGGAGGGCAGGCCTGCTCCTTCACAGAGGGAGGGGGGGGAAAGCTTTCCAGTCCTAATATGCACTGTTTGGTGACAGCTCTCTGGAATTTAGCAGAGCCAGGAAGATTATTTTAAAGGCCAAGCTAGATAATGTTGCAAATTTCCCCACATATTTTGAATGGGGGAAAAAAAGTATGGATAAAGAATGGAGGGAGGAAAGAGTCTTCCTTTGTCGCTTTATTTATTTGCAAAAAAAATCCCAAACAAACAAACCATGCACAGCTTTGTCAGTAATTTACTCTTCAGAGACTATTGAATCATATATATGAAATATATGAAAATGTTGAAAACCCTTCTCCTAAATCATTATATTGTCATATCTTTTGTCTTGTAATATACCTTTGGTAAGAGATAGAGTTGCAATGGGATCTGAACTGTGAGATGCTAATATTGTACTGTTTGTTCAAAGACGACTAGCAAACTTCACCAACAAAACAGGTCAAGTGACACCAATAGATTTTATTCCATTACTTTCCTTGTGATTTTGTAAAAACTCAGGAACCTCAGGGGGAAAAAGACTTTTGCAATTTTATTTAGCTTCATCATCACTTTGTACTACTTGGACTGAGGACCTTCTCCAGGCGTAGGTGAAAATGTTGAAGAGAAGCTCCCTTGTGAAGTTTTCCTCTGGGGAATCACCCTGAAATCTTTTATATTGAAAATGCTGTGGAAAAGGCCATTGGGACAAGTTCTCTCTTGAAGTTTTTCTTTGAAGTTTTAGGAAAATGCAGAAAACCAGGGAAACTTTATGCTGCGAGAGAGATGGTTGTGTGACTTTGGGCCAGTCGCTTTCTCTCAGCCCAAACCACCTCACAGAATTGTGGGGAAAATAAAAGGAGGAAGGTGTGTTAGGTGTGTTTGCTGCCTTGAAGTATTTGTAAAAATAATAAAGGTAGGAGACAAACAAACAAACAAATGAATGACAATATGCCAAAGGAAAGATTCCTTGATCATCTCATCACATACTGAGGATAACCACATAATACTTTACCCCTATTAATATTATTAAAATTCTCTTATGCTTTGAAAGAATTTCCAAAAACAAAGTCTGTTTAGCACAGGGGTGTCAGACTCAAGGCCCAGGGGCAGATCCAGCCTGCGGGGTGCTTAGATTTGGGCTGCAAAGCTGCCCTGGAAACAGCAAAGGACAGGCCTGTGGTGCCTCTGCCAACGAAATGGAGCTGGGGAGGGCTGAGTGCGCCCTCCCAAGCTCCGTTTTTGCTGGCAGACAGTTGCAAGAGCCCATCACAGCCAAAAACAGAGCTCGCAAGGGCCACAGGCCATCCCAAGCTCCATTTTTGATAGCAGAGGATTTCAGGAGCCCATCACAGCCAAAAATGGTGCTTGCAAGGGCCGCGGACGGCATGCCCAAGCTCCATTTTCATTGGCAGAGAGTTGCAGGAGGCCGTCACAGATGAAAACAGAGCTTGGGAGCCTGTTTTTGTTGGCAGAACACTCGGGCCACCACAGGCGCCCTGATGTGAATGACATAGGGCTGGCCACGCCCACCCTGGCCATGCCCATCCCAGCTCCCCAAGGTCAAATACAACCCTGATACAGCCCTCAATGAAATTGAGTTTGACATCCATTCAATTTAGCAAATTGAATGAAAACTAGTAGAACAAAATGCAAGAGAACTTCTCTGTGTGCCCCTAATTCTCTCAGCCAACATGTCTGACCTCCACTTGAGATTTAACCAATGTTAAATGTTAGTTACCATATAGCATACATATATACATACATACATTCTGTACTTCCTGATCTCAATTTTTGTTCTTCATTGTAAGAGGTAGTCTGGGACTCTGTGCACTTGCATCTCATCTATTTATGTATTACTGATACCGAATAAGTACAAGAAAAAAACAAATCAGTCTCGAACTGCACCACTTGAATATTAATCCCAGTCTCTTTTAATTTTACTTTTATTTACTAACCTTCATTGGTGCTATATTTTTAAGCTGCAATCAGTGTGAAACATCTATTTTTTTTTCTGAAATAAGAGAAACTTTTCCACCATTTTTAGGGAGTTCTCTTCATTCGTCGTCGTAGTTGACGTGATTTGTGTATGTTTATACATACAGGCTTGTGTGTGTGTGTTTGTCTAGCAGGAGGCAGAGGAAGAAATTGAAAACGCACCGAATGAAAGAACAAGCCTGAGGCTGAAAAATCAAATCAAGACTTCTCATAAATTGGGGTGGAATTTTAAGCAAATAATTGGCAAATGTGCTATAACAAATGATCCCACCAGATGGGTGGAGAATTGAATACTCTGCAGTAAATTGAAATCTTTGAAATATGGATCCCTAAAACCTGGCTTCCTAGCCCATATTTCAGCATTAAAATGTGATGTATATTTTTTAGGGGGGAAACCCAAAGCAGATGGCAGAGTCTGGATTCAGTTTAAGCTTACAATCAGGCTGCATTGTATCACTCCTATTTTGCATACAGCCCCAAGCAAAGAGCTATGCCAGTGATGGCGAACCTTTTCGGCACTGAGTGGGCAAACCGGAACGTGCGTGCATGCACATGCAGGTGTGCGTGTGAGCATGCCAGAATGCCAAAAACCCGAAGACCAGTTGCCCAGCTCACACAGGCTTGTTTTTTGGTCATTTTTCAGCCGTTTTCAGGCTGTTTTTCAGGCTGTTTTTAACCCAAAAAAGGCCCCCCAAATGGCCTGTTTTTAAGCCATTTTTGGCTGTTTACAGGCGATTTTTCTGGTGCTCTGGCACCCACAAAGACCAGCCGGCCAGTGTGCCAGAGTAGCTGGCAATGACATACGTGCCCACAGGGAGGGCTCTGGTGCCACCTCTGGCACATGTTCCATAGGTTCGTCATCATGGAGCTATGCTTTTGTTGAAATCTCCTATGGCTGCCATTCCTAGGACAGTCTAATCTATGAATAATCAGACCTGTCCAACGTATGTTGAAAATGGATGAGAACTAAATTTTTATGTATGCAAACTATGGTCAGTCTTTCCCAAGATGACACTCTCCCAATGCATTTGAATTAGGGTTAGGGTTAGATAAAGAATCATCAGAAGACACTGTTGTCTGTACCAAGTGACCAGCTAGACAGCAGATTAAATAGCCCCAGAGATCATATCATTAATCCTCTTTTCAAGAGACACATTTTATCCTTACATGTGGAATTTAATTGAGAAAGACAGTTGTTTGTTTGTTTGATTGATTGATTGATTGATTGATTGGAGCCACCGCATTTAATATTGGCTCTGAGGATATCCAGATGAAAAGCAAATATATATCTAAAAACAAAGAATAGCATAACAGTAACTAATTGGAGAGTGATAGGGTGAGAGAGGCACACCTTAACAGAAACATACACAATACATTAGATGGGCACACTAGATCAACTCATTCCAGAACTTGATGAAAAAATACTCTAATTTTCAAAACTAATTTAAAAGTGAGCAAGAGTGGGGGAGCTAGAACTCCTGGATGATGATATTCCAAGCAACAGAGACTGTTGTGGCTCCGGCCCCCGAGCCGGCCCCCGAGCCTGCCCTCATGGAGGAGAGTGACTAGGAGAGAGAGGGAGAGGAGCCAGCAGGGCCTCCCTCACCAGGACCCTCCTCGCTGGCACCACCCCAAGTTCCAGCTGCAGGCCAGGCGGAGGAGCTGACAAGGCCTCCCTCTCCCAGATTCTCCTCCTCCTCCCTGGCAACACCCCAAGTCCCAGCTGCTGACGGTCAATCCTGGATCGACCCGAGGCAGCGATGTAAGATAAGCGTGTGCAACAGAGGAAAACGTGTGGCAGGCTCAGAGAGTGCTGAGTCATGGAGCCACACCCCATAGGGGATAAAAGCGGGTGGAGCTGCCATTGGGCTTCATGATGGACAAAAAACTACCCAGCGTGTGTTGCAGCTAGGTCGATCGGGAGTTAAACGCCTTTCTTTCCTGTCAGCTTGGCAACGGGACTGGGACACGAGTGCTTTTATCTCTGTCCGAGATTAAGACTTCAGAACTTGGCAAGCCTCTGCACGGTTGCTGCCAAGCCTTCTGCTTCCTACAGAAGAATCAGGTCTGTATCAATAAAAGGACTGTGAAACTCGCATTTCTCCGTGACATGGAAGGGGGGACAGAACAAGATACCATGACCGAGAAAATATATTTTGTAGGTCCTGACAGATGTTATTGTTTAATGAATGGAACATAAAACACACCCACACTGTTCGAACTTTTGGGATGGTCTTAAATGATGCAAGAGAAGTGATCCCACAGCTAGCCAAGCGCTGTGCCATGAAGGGCTTTATAGGAGATTGTTGTGACCCAGGCCCAAGTAGGTAGCAGTAAACACAATCAGTTCAAAAACAAACAGACTTCATTAGAACAGCTGAGAATTAACTCATTCTCACTGTCGTCCAAACTAAATCAAAGCAAATTCTTCATAACACAATTCTTCAGTCTTATCACCAACCTTGGTCTAATTAGGCAAACTGTCACAGGCTTTTCTTGGCAAAAGTTCAAAAGCAGAAGACGCCAACAAGAAATAAATGCAGCAAGATAAGGAGCAAGGCTATCAGCATTGTTTTCCGACAAAGAGCCCAAACGCCATTGCAATCATCTCTTGGCCCTACTCGCGAGTTGTCCTCTTTGCTTTAGTTGCTCTTGCCCTCTGGCAGCTCTTCTCATGCGTGCATTAGGAACAGGCTCCTCCTGTTCCTTTGCCTCACTATGGTCAGCCTCTGGAGGCTCCGGAGTCCGCACATCGCTCCCTGATGGCCCTGGCCCCATCTCTGCCTCCGATGCAGAGTCTTCATCCGGGCCTTCCCCAGCCTCCGGGACTCAACCTCATCGCTGTCCGACTCCATTGCCAGCTCTGCAGGCTGCTGACAGAACATAACAAAGATACCAACACCTTGAAAGTAACTAATAACAGTTAAGTTCCCATACCAGAAATAATGTTTGGGAATAGCAAGATGCACCCATAACTACTTGTGCGGATGCATCATGTAGCTTCTGAAATGCAGCCCCCACTAAAGTACACTGAAGTAATCCATAAAAACCATCTTTTTACTAAATCACTTTTGAGAATTGAAAATTTCAATCTAACCATAATCAAACCTGCCCACTCAAAGACCCCTTTTGCAGATGCCAGGTTTCACTCATTCTATTCTTCTTATCTTCTCATCATTCCCATCACCCATCTGCTTCCACTTATGACTGTATGTCTGTAACTTAGTTGCTTGTATCCTTACAATTTATATTGATATTGATTGTTTCCTGATTGCTTATTTGTCCCTATGACTATCATTAAGTGTTGTACTTCAGAATTCATCATGAACGTATCTTTTCTTTTATGTACACTGAAAGCATATGCACCAAGACAAATTCCTTGTGAGTCCAAAGACACTTGGCCAATAAAAAATTCTAGTCTAGTCTAGTCTAGTCTAGTCTAGTCTAGTCTAGTCTAGTCTAGTCTAGTCTAGTCTAGTTTAGTCTTGTCTTGTCTAGTCTAGTTTTGTCTTGTCTTGTCTTGTCTTGTCGTGTCTTGTCTTATATTAGTTTCTGCTCCAGCACCACTCATGACATGTCATTTTTTATCAAGCTTTTCAACCTTATTGCCAGACTTTGCTCCATAATTTTCTGGATTCTGCTAGGTTTGTCTTTTCCCAGAGCCTCAGTAGGTTCAAACATTGTTTTCAAAAACAATTCCCCCCAAATAAGATCCATACCCACTAAATATGTTTAAAGTTGCCTGGTTTTTCTCTCTTGGCACATAGTGGAACAGAATGAAAACAGCCTCCCTGGATCAGGCCAAAGTTCCAGCACTTTGACCACAATGAATCTAAATAAATAAGTGACAAAAAATAAAAAGATGGAGATAACCATACTTGTTATTTCTCACCAATCTCTGATAATTAATCTTTCTCTGGACTTAGTTTCATCTAATAATACACTCTTCCTTGATAGCATAATTTAATGTGAGGATATCTACGTAGGTCAAGCAGTCAGCCTTACAAGGTAGTCCAGACAAAATGAACAAATTCTATTTCATTGTAATATTACCATACCTGAATCTTGCACGACTGAAAGTGCATTTCTTCCTTGTCATTTCTATAGCCAAAGAAACAAGAGGGTCCCTTCTGAGATATCCAATAGTCACGAACTCACCCGCTATTTTTTTTCCAGATCCAAAACATAATTTCATAATTTCAAAAAAAGAATCAGAATAAATATGTGATTGAGAGGGGGAATGAAAGACTTCAAATCAGGTAATATTTCAAGCATTTTTATGCACATTTTATTGTATTTTGTATTCAAACCTGCCTACATTAACTGGCAAGGGGAGGGCAGATGGAAAGAAATAATGACTTATTAATCAAAGTAAATATAGTGGGAAACCAAGTCTAAATGAAGTCCATGGTCTGCTGAGCAAGCTCCTCGTTATGCATCCATAAGTCTAGCTCAGATGAACTTAGATGCAATCTGTCTTCTTAGTAAAAACCAGATTCATTTTCAATTTTTCCATACACCCACATACCAGCCTGTCAGTCTCTAAAAGATTCACGCATGCTTTTGTTCGGCTTTACAACTCACTGGAAACAATTAATCCTAGTGCTGGGATCCCACTGCCTAGAAACTAAATAAAGAAGCAATCAATAAGCAAGTATTTTTCCATCACTCAGCTCTAGGGTGACTGTGATTTGAAATGTGTGTAGCCATAAAAACACTAGTTCTGAAATCATACGCATTTATTTATAGCTGTTGTTTCTCAAAATGGAAGGCACGTTTTTTCCCCCCTCTTCATCTTAGTCGCCATTTCCCTCAAGCCCTGCATAGTAAAATATAGTAGAGTTAAAACAAAACAACAGAAGAAATTATAAGTAAATCAGGGGTATCCAACCTTAGCAACTTAGATTTTCTGGATTTCAACTCCCAGAATTTACCAGCCAGCATTCTGGAATTCTGGAAGTTGAAGTCTGCAAATTTGCCAAGGTTGGACGCCTCTGAAGCAGTGGTGGGATTCAAAAATTCAAAAATTTTCCTCTGATTATGCAAAATATTCTGAAAAAGAAGATAAAGTTTACTCCACAGTTATTTCTATTGGGTATAATTACGGACTGTACAGTAATAGAAACTAAATTGATTTTAAATTTAATATCAGCAGCAAGACTATTGGTCGCGCAATATTGGAAGAAGGAACATTTGCCTACAATTGAAGAATGGACATTAAAAGTATCAAACTTAACGGAAATGGCAAAAATCTCAGCCTATTTGAAAGACTATTCACAAGAAAGATATATATTGGAACGGAGAAGGTGGATTGACTATATTCAAAACAAATATCGGATTAAGAAGTATCAAATAGTCCATGAATGATGGAATTGTATTAGTTAAAGGGGAGTTAAGGTTCCAAAGGGGGGATGGGAGTTTATGATTAATTAGTATATTCTAGCTTATGATTGTTAGATGTAATACCCTGTATTTTGCTCTGGGAAGTCTTGGGGGGGAGGGAAGGGTGAATGGGAGGGGGAGGGGAGAGGGTGGAGGGAAGAGGGAGGTGGGGGGGAAATGTTTGTCAAAATTTTTGTAAAACTTTTCTAATTAAAAAAAATTACTACCGGTTCTGTGGGCGTGGCTTGGTGGGCATGGTGTGGCTTGGTGGGTGTGGCTTGGTGGGCATGGCAGGGGAAGGATACTGTAAAATCTCCATTCCCTTCCCAATTCAGGGGGGAGGTTACTGCAAAATCTCCATTTCCTTCCGATCAGCTGGGACTCGGGAGGCAGAGAATAGATGGGGGCGGGGCCAGTCAGAGGTGGTATTTACCAGTTCTCCGAACTACTCAAAATTTCCACTACTAGTTCTCCAGAAATGGTTAGAACCTGCTAAAACCCACCTCTGCCCTGAAGTAAGTGACAAATATATTTTAGATTACTTTTTTATTCTTTCAGGTAGCTAGAAAGAAAAGGCGGCCTGGACCCAAGGGCTATTCCCCAATGGCTGCTTCAATGGGCCACAGTGTGGCTCAGGCTGTAAGAAGCCTGTTATTAAAATACAGCTGCCTGCAATTACTGCAGGTTCTAGTCCCACCAGGTCCAAGGTTGACTCAGCCTTCCATCCTTTATAAGGTAGGTAAAATGAGGACCCAGATTGTTGGGGGGGCAATAAGTTGACTTTGTAAATATACAAATAGAATGAGACTATTGCCTTACACACTGTAAGCCGCCCTGAGTCTTCGGAGAAGGGCGGGATATAAATGTAAACAAAAAAAAATGAAGTCCTCTCTACATAGTTTAAACTGGGATACTCCAGCCTTAGGAGTATCTTAGGGAGATCTGCAGTTAGTTTCATCTTGCATCACAAAAAGAAAAAAAAAAATCCAACCAGACTATAAATCCTGCAAGGTGGACCCTATTTCTGAAGAGTTGTGCTGAGCAAGCTTCACTGGAATGCAAGATAAAATGTCTGCAAAAATGTCTGGGACTATCCAAGCAAATGGGAGCAGAGCAACCATAACACAATTCATGGAGGCAATCCAGGAGGAAACCATAGTGGTTATTTTTATCAAAAGCTGCTGAGAAATCAAGCAGAGTCAAAATAGTTACATATCCATTGGTGCTCTCCTGTAGCAGGTGATCCATCAAAATGACTTTCCCTGTTTCTGTCTCAAAATTAGGCAAGAATCCAGGCTAAAAAAAATAGAAAATTTTTCTCCTCCATGAAGTTTTCCAACTGGATCAACAGTATCTTCTCAAACATCTTTTTGATTAGACCTTATCTGCAATTTAAGTCTTCTGGCTTCAGGGAGGGTTTGTTCAGGAGGGAGTAGATCATTTCCCTTCAGGCCAGATGTACCTTTCCATAGTACAAAAATATGTTTACCTGATCACTGAATTCATCCCCATTGACTAACTCAAAGAAGCCAAGATGAACAGGGATCAAGATAGCACATAATAGACTAGACATCTACAAGTACGAGAAATCCATATCCACAGAAACTGAAAGCCATTGCATACCATTAGACTAAATACTGCATTCGATACCTTAGTGTGCACAGTATCAATATTTGGTTCAAATCAGGAAGATGATGAATAATTTTACCATATAAATGCATCACAAATCTGCTATTACAGAGCATATGATAGTAACAAAAACAGTAACCAATCTTTAGGGCTTGAATGTGACTAGGAGATGTCTTTACAACCAAATTTGTAGACAGCTACTCAGAGCTCAGGCAGCCATAATTCACAGCCATCTTTCTGACAATAAAATTGGAGATAGATAGATAGAATAGAATAGAATAGAATAGAATAGAATAGAATAGAATAGAATAGAATAGAATAGAATAGAATAGAATAGAATAGAATTTTATTGGCCAAGTGTGATTGGACACACAAGGAATTTGTCTTGGTGCATATGCTCTCAGTGTACATAAAAGAAAAGATACGTTCATCAAGGTACAACATTTACAACACAATTGATGATCAATATATCAATATAAATCATAAGGATTGCCAGCAACAAGTTATAGTCATACAGTCATAAGTGGAAAGAGATTGGTGATGGGAACGATGAGAAGATTAATAGTAGTGCAGATTCAGTAAATAGTCTGACAGTGTTGAGGGAATTATTTGTTTAGCAGAGTGATGGCCTTCGGGGAAAAAACTGTTCTTGTGTCTAGTTGTTCTGGTGTGCAGTGGTCTATAGCTGCTTTGAGGGTAGGAGTTGAAACAGTTTATGTCCAGGATGCGAGGGATCTGCAAATATTTTCACGGCCCTCTTCTTGATTCGTGCAGTATACAGGTCCTCAATGGAAGGCAGGTTGGTAGCAATTATTTTTTCTGCAGTTCTAATTATCCTCTGAAGTCTGTGTTTTTCTTGTTGGGTTGCAGAACTGAACCAGACAGTTATAGAGGTGCAAATGACAGACTCAATAATTCCTCTGTAGAATTGGATCAGCAGCTCCTTGGGCAGTTTGAGCTTACTGAGTTGGCGCAGAAAGAACATTCTTTGTTGTCCTTTTTTAATGATGTTTTGATGTTAGCTGTCCATTTGAGATCTTGCGATATGATAGAACCCAGAAATTTGAAGGTTTCTACTGTTGATACTGTGTTGTCAAGTATTGTGAGAGGTGGAAGTATGGAAGGGTTTTTCCTAAAGTCTACCACCATTTCTACGGTTTTGAGTGTGTTCAGTTCCAGATTGTTTTGGTTGCACCACAAGGCTAGTCGTTCGACCTCTCGTCTATATGCGGATTCGTCATTGTCTCGAATGAGACCAATCACTGTTGTGTCATCTGCGAACTTCAGTAGCTTAACAAATGGATCATTGGAGATGCAGTCATTGGTATACAGAGAGAAGAGAAGTGGGGAGAGCACACAGCCTTGGGGGCCCCTGTGCTAATTGTACAGGTATTTGATGTGATCTTGCTTAGCTTCACCTGCTGCTTCCTGTTTGTTAGGAAGCTTGTGATCCACTTACAAGTCTGTTCCGGTACCTGTAGCTGGTTTAGCTTAGTTAGAAGAATGTCTGGAATGATGGTATTGAATGCTGAACTAAAGTCTACAAAAAGGACCCTTGCATAGGTCTTTGGAGACTCAAGATGTTGTAGGATGTAGTGCAGAGCCATATTAACAGCATCATCTGTTGATCTATTTGCTCGGTATGCAAATTGCAAGGGGTCTAAGAGCGGATTCGTGATGGTTTTCAGGTAGGAAAGCACTAGCCTTTCAAAGGTTTTCATGACTACAGATGTTAGAGCAACTGGTCTGTAGTCATTCAGTTCCTTGATGGTGGGCTTCTTCGGCACTGGGATGATGGTAGAGCGTTTGAAGCAAGAAGGAACATAGCACATCTCTAGTGATTTATTGAAAATATGGGTGAAGATGGGGGCCAATTGGTCAGCACAGACTTTTAAGCAAGAAGGAGTTATCTTGTCTGGGCCTGGAGCTTTTCCTGGCTTTTGTCTGTGAAATAGGTCCTGCACTTCCTTTTCTGTGATCACTAGGGGTTGTGAACCCAATGAAATGGGGTCAGTTGTAGGAGGCTTGGCTGTTGTTGGTGTGTCTGAGATGGGGGTTGTGGAGATAGGTGGCTGTAGTTTCCTTTCAAACCTGCAGTAAAACTCATTCAGGTCATCTGCCAGTTGTTGATTACCTTCAGCCTGGGAAGGAGGTTTGCCATAGCCGGTGATATTTTTAAGAGTTTTCCACATGTTTGCTGGTTCATTTGCTGAAAATTGATTCTTTAGCTTTTCAGAGTAGCTTCTTTTTGCTGCTCTTATCTCCCTTGTTAGTGCATTTCTGGCCTGATTGTACAGCATTTTATCACCTTTTCTGTAGGCTTCCTCTTTGGAATGTCGTAGCTGCTTAAGTTTAGGTGTAAACCAAGGTTTGTTATTACTGTGTATTCGCAAGTTTCTTGTAGGTACACATAGGTCTTCACAGAAGCTGACATATGATGTTACAGTATCTGTGAGTTCATCCAGGTCTGCAGATGTATCTTTAAAAAGATATAAAATAGATATAGATATAGATATAGATATATTCAAAAGCATTTTTATCTCACTCACAGTTTACAGTTTACAATTTACATTTAAAAATGTATCCTTCAAAAAAAAAAAAACAATCGAGGAGGAGGAAAATATAGCTGGGCAGGGTGCTAGGATCCAGGTTCTTTTCTCTATTCCTTACATGGCAACATCTCAGATCATAGATCATAATTCAGGAATCTCAGACAAAAACTAAAAGATTGCCTTGAATGTTTTTCATTTGCTTTCCTCTGTGCAAAAGAGAATTTTCCTTCTCTATTGTTATCTTTGTTTTAGAGTGTGCCTTACCCTTCATAACCTATAAATCCTCCTTTGCTCTTATTTTCCCAGAATGGAAATGTATTGAAAACTTCCATCTTTCCTATCCCCTTCCACAGAGCACTGCAAACAATGCCTCCAATTCTGACACCTTGAGTAATTTAAGCGTTTCCCTCCCAGGAGATACTTTTGCTAGCTAGATACTGAGTTCAGTTTTCCATTGTTCTCAAGGTGATTTAGAACTAATCAAACTGCACCTGTTTGGGGAGTTATTAGCTAGCTAAGACTACGACAATTTATCATGAGTCTGTCACCAAATGTAGAGCAGGTGTCAGGTCACTGTCTTACTTTCCTAGGAAAAGGTACCTCAGTCAAATGTATCTGTTACTACTTTTACAAAGTTCTATTTAGAAGAAGTCAAAACACAAATAAATGAGTTTATTATGAATGCAGAAAATTCAGAAGCTGATCTAGTGGGGAGTAATGAAACAGAAGATTACAGTTTGGAGGTCTATCATTAAGTCTGGGTTTATACAGCACACTAAGCTTTAATAATAATAACAACAGAATTGGAAGGGACCTTGAAGGTCTTCTAGTCCAACCACCTACCCAGGCAGGAAACCCTACACCATTTCAGACAAATGGTTATCCAACATTTTCTTAAAAATTTCCAGTGTTGGAGCATTTACAATTTCTGCAGGCATTGTTCCACTGATTAATTGTTCTAACTGTCAGGAAATTTCTCCTTAGTTCTAAGTTGCTTCTCTCCTTGATTAGTTTCCACCCATTGCTTCTTGTTCTACCCTCAGGTGCTTTGGAGAATAGTTTGACTCCCTCTTCTTTGTGGCAACCCCTGAGATATTGGAACACTGCTCTCATGTCTCCCCTAGTCCTTCTTTTTATTAAACTAGGCATACCCAGTTCTTGCAACTGTTCTTCATATGTTTTAGCCTCCAGTCCCCTAATCATCTTTGTTGCTCTTCTCTGCACTCTTTCTAGAGTCTCAACATCTTTTTTACATCGTGGCAACCAAAACTGAATGCAATATTCCAAGTGTGGCCTTACCAAGCCATTATAAAGGGTATTAACACTTCACGTGATCTTGATTCTATCCCTCTGTTTATGCAGCCCAGAACTGTGTTGGCTTTTTTGGCAGCTGCTGCAGACTGCTGGCTCATATCTAAATGGTTGTCCACTAGGACTCCAAGATCCCTCTCACAGGTATTACTATTGAGCAAGGTACCATATATAAGGTACCTGTGCATTTTGGTTTTTTGGCCTAAATGTAGAACCTTACTTTTTTCACTGTTGAATTTCATTTTGTTAGATAGCGCCCAATGTTCTAGTCTGTCAAGATCTTTCTCTATCTTGAGCCTATCTTCTGGAGTGTTGGCTATTCCTGCCAGCTTGGTGTCATCTGCAAATTTGATGAGTTCCCCATCTATCCCCTCGTCCAAGTCATTGATGAAGATGTTGAAGAGTACTGGGCCTAAAACAGAGCCTTGGGGTACTCCACTGCATACTTCCCTCCATGTGGATGTAGTTCCGTTGAGGACTACACGTTGAGTGCGGTTGGTCAGCCAGTTACGAATCCATACGGTGGTGGTGCTGTCTAACCCACATTTTTCTACTTTATCTTGTAATAGGTTATGGTCTATGTTATGTATTAACAGTTGTGCCTTTAAATATTTGAGCGGGAAATCAGCACGTTGCTGATTGGACGAAGCCTCCAGCAGAACTGTATAAAAGGAGAGGTTTTAGCCCCAGCCTGTTGCTGGGTTCACCCTATATTAAAGAGCTGTTGTCACTACCCTGGTCTCCAGCCTCATTACTTCCCGAACATAACATTGGCGACGAGGGTGGGATTTCGAGGCTAAAGGAGAACCAGAACCGAGCTGAAGCACGCTAGTTCCGAACCCAGCAAACTCAGGGCAGAAACGCGGAAATGGCAAACACGCCACCCGCACTGCATAACCCGGCAAGGAGAAATGGGGAACATATATGACCCGTTTGAAAGCTTTCTAGAAGCCAACGAACTACAGGGCATCCCTGATAACCGCAAGCGGGCTTACTTCCTAAGCCATTGCGGGCCGGAGGTAATCGAGATTGCGGAAGCCCTGGCAGAGCCAACGCCGATACAATCGGTATCGTGGCCGACTCTGCAGACTTTGCTGAAGAACCATTTCGCACCGACGCCGTCCAAATACGTGCAGCGGTTTGAATTGGAGAACGAGACAGATGGAGGGCGAGTCCATCGGTGACTACATGGCCGCTAAGAAGAGCGCCCAAGGACCGCGGATACCGAGACTTAGACGAGGTGCTACTCGAGCAACTCATCCGAGGGGTCAAGGACATCCGCCACGGCGACGACTGCTAGCCAGGAGCAACCTGACACTAGCCAACGCCTGGACGAGGCCAGAGCACACGAAATGTCTACTAAAGCAGCAGAGACTCTGCAAAAGCCTCTTCAATCCAAGACGAGCGCAAAGCCAACGCCAGTACACCAGGAGGAGATTCAGTCCGAATCCGAAGGTGAGGGCGAGGATGAGGAAGGGGTCTGCCGGACCGAGAAACGCGACACGGAGGACCGTGACGAGTGCGGAAGCTGTGGAGGGCAGCATCAGCGCCAACGCTGCAGGTTTAAAGACGCAACATGCCGGCGGTGTGGGAAGAAAGGACACTTAGCTCAGGTTTGCAGAGCGGCCCAACCTTCCCGCCGAAAATTCAAATCGAATCAAAACGCTGAACCGGAAAGGCGGCCCGATTGGTTCAAACAAGAAAGGCGCGAAGTCAAACCAAACGACTGTCATTATAGGCCGCGCCACAACCAAAGTGGAAAAGAAGATTTTCACAAAGCCCAAGATCGAGGGAGTACGGTGCAGGCTTGAAGTGGACACGGGATCAGCGATCACCATCATGTCCTGGGACACCCTGGCGAAGTCGCTGCCGTCCGTCGCGAAGCGCCATCTGCAAGCACAGCGGCTACGAGTGCACGACTACCAGGGGAATCGCATCCCTGTTCGAGGGACCACCTCCGTCCGAGTCGAGTACGGCCCTCACAAAAAGACCCTGCCCATCACGATCGCCGAAGGAACTCTGCCCAGTCTGTTGGGACTAGACTGGTTTCGTGCCCTGGGCATGGGAGTGACTGGCATCTACAGAAGTGACTGCAATTTGAAAGACATTCTCTTTAACGAGTTCAAGATGTCTTCAAGGACTGCCTGGGCAAGTACAAGGGGACCCCTATTTCCTTCAACTTAGACCCCAGGTAGCCCCCATTAGGCTTAAGGCGAGGAGAGTCCTTTGCCCTAAAACCAAAATTGATAAGGAGCTGGACAAGCTCATAAATCAGGGATTTTGGTGCCAGTCGATCACGCAAAGTGGAGACGCCAATCGTCACCCCATCAAATCGGACGGGTCAATTAGAATTTGCGCTGACTACAAGGCGACGCTTAACAAAGCCTTACAGAAAAGCGCTACCGGTTCCCGTGGTGCAACATTTATTGCACTCCTTGGGGCAAGGGCAAGTCTTTGCAAAGTTAGACTTGGCCCAAGCCTACCAACAACTGCCAGTAGACGCCCGCACAGCCAAGCCCAAACGATTGTACGCACAGGGGGCATTCAAGTGCACCCGATTGCAATTTGGGGTTAGTGTGGCACCAGGGCTGTTCCAAAACCTGATGGAACGACTACTGCAAGGGCTCCCAGGGTAGTTCCTACTGATGATGTCCTAATTTCAGGGAAAACATGGAGGAATTGGGGAGCGGTTAAGAAAGGTCTTGAGCATTTTCCGGACAGCGGATTAAAAGTCAAGACAAATAAATGTCAGATAGGGGTCGAATCGGTCGATTTCTTGGGCTACCGGATAGACAAGAAAGGAATTCACCCTACTGAGAGCAAAGTTAAGGCAATTAGGAAGGCTCCAGCGCCCAAAAACAAAGCAGAGCTGCAGGCATTCCTGGGATTGGTTAATTTTACGCGGTCTTTTAAAGAACAAAGCAACTGCTATGGAACCGCTGCATAGGCTCTTAGGGAAAAATACTGTTTGGTCTTGGGGAAAGTCAGAAAATAGGGCTTTTGAAGCAGTAAAGAACCTGCTCTCAAGTGATAGCCTGCTCATCCAATATCACGACTCACTACCCCTAGTGCTGGTTTCATGATGCGTCCCCTTATGGGGTGGGGCTGTACTCAGCCATAGACTTCAAACGGCACAGAAGCCCCTATAGCTTCTACTCTAGAACGATGTCCTCCCAGAGAGGAACTACAGCCAATTAGACAAAGAAGCATTAGCCATTGTATCAGGGGTCAAAAATTCCATGAGTATGTCTTTGGGCGGAATTTTGAAATCGTGACTGACCACAGACCGTTACTGGGATTACTGGCTGGCGATCGCCAACGCCTGTGGCACTTTCGCCACGCTTGACTCGATGGACTATATTTTAGCCGCTTACTCATACAAGCTGCAGCATCGACCGGGAAAGAAGTGGGCATGCAGACGCTTGAGCCGATGCCCACTGCCAGGGGCGATCAAGACCCCACTCCGGGACACCCATCCTCCTTATTGACTCGTTGGACTCTGGCCCAGTCACATCAAAGGAAGTGGCTCGGCATCATACCGGGACATTGTGTTAAGGACTGTACTCGGTTGGGTACAGAGAGGGTGGCCCGCTGCGCCGGGCGAACGGTTCAAAGAATTTGTTAAGAAACGTGATGAGCTCTCGGCTCAAGGGGGGTGCCTGTTATGGGGTGATCGTGTAATAATTCCTGTTAAGTTAAGGGGCAAGGTATTGGACCTCCTCCACGAGGTCACCCAGGCATCGTAAGGATGAAGGGTTAGCTAGAAGCTATGTATGGTGGCCACTCATGGACGCAGAGATTGCTGAGAGGGTAGGGAAATGCCAAGCTTGCCAAGAGTCCAGACCGCTACCCCAACAGCCCCAGTCAGAGAATGGGAAAAGCCCCAAGGGCCTTGGTCAAGAATCCACATTGACTTTGCTGGCCCCTTTCACGGCCAAACGTTCCTAGTGGTGGTGGACGCATTTTCCAAATGGTTAGAGATCATACTTATGAAGTCCACCACAGCCGAAGCAGTAATCGCAACCCTGCGCCACCTATTCGCAACTCACGGGTTGCCGGACACTCTGGTGTCCGACAATGGGCCCCAATTCACGGCAGCCCAGTTTGAAGAGTACCTGGCAGAGGAAGGCATCCGACATGCCCTCTCTGCACCTTTCCACCCTGCGCCGAATGGTTTTGCAGAGCGTTCCGTCCGGAGCGCTAAGGAGGCATTGTCCAGGCTCAAGCCAGGTGACTGGCAAACAAAATAGACTTTTCCTAGCCGCCCAGCACAGAACCCCAAGCACAGCCACGGGAAAAGCCCAGCCGAATTGCTAATGGGACGGAAACTCCGGTGCCCACTTGACCGCTTGAACCCCATTACACACCCGAGGGTTACAAGGGGAGCTAGAAAAACAAGGAAATGAGCATAGGCGACCGGTGTGGGCCCGAAACTATGGGGACGGCCCTAGTTGGTCGCAGGACAAGTAACAAAAGTAACAGGCCAAAATCGTACGTGGTAGAGCTACCAGACAACCGAGTGTGGCGGCGCCACATAGATCAGTTAACGAAACGAATAACTGACCAAACCAAACCAACACAGACAGGTAATGAGCAATACCACTCCCAATCCACAGCTCACAAAGACCCGGGAGGCGCAAGACTTAGCTGAGGTCCCAGAGTTCCAGCGACGCCATCAGGTCCCGAGGGAAACAGCAGGAAAATTCCAAAATTAATCCAAGGCCGGATGGCCAAGAAAAAGAGTCGGCCAATAATCCAGAGCCCGATGGCTCAGAGAAAGAGCTGGGAGGAGAAAACAGCCCTCCGACCAGCTCAAACACCACCCAGAACTGAACCGCGCAGGTCAGAAAGAACTAGGAGACGCCCAGGTTATTTGCGTGACTACGTCGAAAAATAACATGTGAATAAATATGTAAATAAGACCAAGTGTTTTCTGGGAGGGGAGGAGTGTTATGTATTAACAGTTGTGCCTTTAAATATTTGAGCGGGAAATCAGCACGTTGCTGATTGGACGAAGCCTCCAGCAGAACTGTATAAAAGGAGAGGTTTTAGCCCCAGCCTGTTGCTGGGTTCACCCTATATTAAAGAGCTGTTGTCACTACCCTGGTCTCCAGCCTCATTACTTCCCGAACATAACAGTCTACTTTATGAAATGCTTTACTGAAGTCCAAGTAAATTATATCGACAGCATTCCTCTGGTCCACTAATTTTGTCACTTTATTGTGACATAAATCACAATAAAGTGACAAAATAAATTACTTTATTGAATAGGGTTTGTAGAATGCTCCAAAATATATAACCACGGTTTACAAATTATTCTGGATGAGTTCACAGAACCTGCTAAATTAAAATCAAAAATTGGCATTGCAGCTTGTACGAATACAGTGTAAATACATAGGCAAAAGAATTCCAACAGTAGCTTCTCTTATTTTTGCACGAGGAATTGCACTTATCAGCCAATTCAAAATAACAGAGTTGGAAAGGACCTAGGAGGTTTTCTACACATTCAGACATTCTGAAATTGCTCATTGTTTCAATCATTTGTTTTGGCCTCTGATTCATGCAGATAAACCTGTACAAACTCAATATAACAGATTTCAAGATAAAAAGAATATAGGCAGTGGTGGGCTGCTACTGGTTTGGACCGGTTTGGGCGAACTGGTAGTTCCGACCAGCAGCTGGCCTCACCCACTTGCCATGGCACTATCACATCCTATATAATCACCAGTTTTTCGATGCCATGGGCTGGTGTGGAAGGTACGCATGCAAGCGATGCGAGAGTACGGATGCACGTGCTCACATTTTGGGTTCCATGCAAACCAGTTGTTACAACCGGCAGCAGCCCACCACTGGGTATTCCCAGTGCTATGCATGTGTGCGGAATTGAAAAACCAGGGATTATATAGGACATGATAGCGCAAGGGCAGGTGGGCCTGGCCAGCTGCTGGTCAGAACTACTGGTTCATCCGAACCAGTCTGAACCGGCAGCAGCCCATCACTGGATATAGGTATAATACATTCATATCTATCAATGAATATCTAAAAACCTCTGTTTTCCACCTATCCCCTCCCAATCTCCCGAATCCCATCTCCCCAGTCAAGTATTTACATTCTGTTGGGTCATGTTTAACTGGTTTCTATTGAATCCTACATCTATAAGGCCACAATGCATCTACTCTACATCCAATGAAAGATAACTTCACTGATATTTAAAATGAGATACATGAGATACTTATACAATACCAGTTAACTACACTAATCCAATAATGAATAGCTTCTGAACAAGTAGATACAAATCACACACAATGATCTACCCTTTGTAAAACTGAACAGTCCTAGATCAGGTCAATAAGGTTTGATCCAGTAGAATAAATTTATTTGATGGCTTGAATTGTCAGGTTCTTTCATTTGGCACAACAATCATTTGAACAATCTTAGAACTTAGAAAAAGTGATTCCTTCCTTAAACAGCCAGGCTGATAACATCTGTCATTACAAACTGTGAGCAAAGTGTACTTCCTGATCTACCTTTAGATATATACAGTATATATCTATAGAAAGCTGTAGGATGTAACATATAGTGTCTATCTATCATCTCTTTATCATCTATCTATCCATCTATCTATCCTCTATCATCCATCTAATAAAATTAACAATAATGAGTGATGTTTTATGCTATCCATGCTCAATATATAATCATGTGCATATCTTTTCTAACTCTTTTTTTAAATATAAATCTGAGTTATCTTGGCTATAGGTTGCATTTTTAATTCAAGCCACTTTCCCATATGCTGCCACTATTTTTAAATCAGTTTCATATTCATGCTGAGGCTGATGATCGCTATACTTACCCTAAATATAAGATTCATTTCGGTGAGTCTCCTTTTGGGATTTCCCTACTCAAGGGCAAAATTCCTGCACATCCAGGACACAGAGTACCTCTGATGGGCTTTTATTGTAATGTTCCTTTTAGGGGGTGCCATTGATGAGTCTTCTGCTATTTTCTTTCTTCATCCAGGAGCATTGACCTGACTAACTGTACCAAAGTACAGATGGAGAGCCATATTTTATATGTCAAGGGTTTTTTGAAACTGATGCAGTTTGTGGTGTGTGTGTGTGTGTGTGTGTGTGTGTGTGTACACGCTGCATTACTATTAATGTAAATAGGCAGAGCGTTAGATAGATGAAATATGCCCCCCAAAATGTCAAAATATGTTGCAAAAAGCAATCAGATGACCCACAGGATGCTGCAACCAGTTGTAAGTGAGACAGTTTCCAAGCATCCAAAATATGATCATATGACCACAGGGATGGCGCAGTAGTAATCATAACTTGTCAGTGACTTTGTTCAATTGTGAAGAGTTTTTCCATGATCAGGCATAAATAGAGTATTATGTGTACATAGATTTATGTCTTATTGCTCCATGAGTTAATATTTTGGCTGCTTCTAGTTTGTATTCTGTCTCCTGGTTCATTTGTTTTTAATGGCCTGCTTGTTTAGTTAGTTTTTCACTTTCTTTTGGATTATGTCTGCACTGTTTTAGCCCTTTTGAGGATCCACCAATAAAGCAGGATGTAACTCTTGATAGAAAACAGCAACCCACAAAACCAACGAAGAATTGCTTCCAATGAAAATCCCGCACATTGTCAAAGCAATTCTATCACTATCTATAAACACTTGCATGAAAGTCAATTATAATCCAATTACTGGAGGTTACTCAAAGGTTATGTTTTAACTGCTCCACAGAGATAGTAAGATATCATTTCATTCATTGAAATTGAGAGAAGAACTCCTAGAGCAGTAATCAAAGTAGGTTTGAACTCCTGCACTAAAGGGAAATGTCTTGATCTCAAAGGGTGACCTTCACACAAGTACCATTCAGCTGATTCCCCCACATTCAGGAGGGGGGAAAGGAATGTCTGCATAATTAAATGAAGATGCTTTGTATGTGACTGACATGTCGACATTGATTAATTGAGTTAATATTTGCTCAGAGTTCTCTGGCTGTACAGTGTGATTAAAGATACTGCTGAAATTGGTGGCTTGGTTTGCATTCTATCCTTTAAACGATTGCTAAATAATTTACTGTAATTAGGTATCGAAGTACTGAATATTTCAAATGAAAGATGCAGTCTGATTAATAAAGATGGGATGGGTCCAATCTCTGCCAGTGGGGTATTCCCTGAACATAAATCTGATTGTATCTCTGCCAGCAGAAAAAGAAAGAAAGGATATCTGGCAAAACCTTCTTCTCTGTAGTCCCCAAGGTCAGAGAAGGAAGATATGGGAGGCAAAGTAGGACAGGGCATGATCGTTCTGCCCCATTTATTTTATTTATTTGTCTCACTGTAAGGGAGCTGGGCAGTTCCAAAATGTGATAAATAAAAAATAAATTGTATTCCATAAGTTGAAAAATGAATGTCAACAGCGGAGGTGGGTTTCACATAATTTTACCACTGGCTCAGCGCGCACTGAAAATGTGACCGCGCACCTTCTGCACATGCAGATGGCCTTGTGTCCATGTGCTTCACTCACGTACACAGTTTGCATGCATGTACGTAGCTTAGAAAACATGGCTAAATAGGACGTCATAGTGCCGGAGAGGGTAGGCAGATGGGCGGATGGGCAGGTTAGGCCCACCCCCACTCACAGGTCACCACTACCGGTTCATCCAAACTGGTCTGAACAGGCTGAATACCACCACTGGTGAACAGTGTAGCTCAACAGCTGTGTAGCCGAGTTGGAACCTGAACTTTCTTAGTTCTAAATTCAAGTGGAGAATCATTTAAGTAGAACAAAAGATATGTGCAGGTACCCATCCTTCAACTGGTGATGGGCACCAGTGGCATAGGCATTAAACAGAGGTTAAACTATAGGGCTTTCCAAAAAGGCCAACATTAACCTCCCCCAAGGGGCAATGGGACTCATTATGATTGTTATTAAGAGCCACTTTGGTCTAATGATTCAGGTGCTAGCCTAGAAACTAGGAGACTGCGGGTTCTAGGCCTCTCTTAAGGTGAAAGCTGGCTGGGTGACTTTGGGCAGCCAGTTGTTCTTAGCCAGGGTTGCTGTTGTGGAAAAAATAGAAGACAGGAGCATTTGGTATGTTCGCTACCTTGAGTTGATTAAAATACATATTTTAAAAAGGGGGGATAAAAACCTAAAAAGGAAAATCATAATTATTTGTAGCACTATTAAAGCCAAAAAGTTTAGGAATCCCCAAGTATTAAAGGGAGACTAGTCAAAAAGAAGAAGAAGAAGAAGAAGAAAAATCCAGGTGGTAGCCATGAACTCATGACTGAAGCCACCCGCCTGACTTTTTAATCACCATTTCCAGGCATCACTTGGTTTCCAAAAGTATGAAATAGCTCATCTCATATGATAAAATCTACCTTTTCCTGGACTTATGTATTAGGGGAAAGTATGCACAAATATACACATGTTGAGACAAACACTTATAAAAATGCAGCTTCTTTTTGATATCTATGTTTCTAAAGAAGAAAATTGAAGTAGTAATGGGCTAAATAACACATAATAAAAAATATGAGGTACTAAATGAATTTGGACAGATTTTCTTTTTTTGCCTTTAGGATATAGGCAGAATCGGAGAGCAATGAAATGCAGGCTGCTAGCCATACATGGCCCAAGAGCCTCTTTTTTATAGCTTCTGAAGCCATCCAGTTGGATGGCATCACTGATCTTACTTATTTAGAAGCCACCACACTGAGAAAACTGTAAAAGAGAAATTGAGAACAGGAAAATAAACAGTGACATTACTATGGTTGATGGTTGAAAATATAATTTTAAAAAGAATATTCCTTTTGCTACAGAAATGTAGCCCTACCCCAATCTGGGTTCGGAAGAGTAAGCAGTAAAAGGAAACCAGGCCAGCAAAGCACATGGCGGTTGGACACCATCAAAGCTGACACCAGCCAAAACATAGAACAACTCAAACAAGTAGTGCAGAATTGGAAAACCTGGAGACACCTGGCCCATAAAATCACCAAGAATTGGAACACGATCGAATGAATAACATCATCATCATCATCATATCCTCCCAATCTGGAAAATCCATTATTGCTTGATCAATTTAAACCCCATGTTGGCTGGGGAATTCTGCGAGTTAAAGTCCACACATCTTAAAGTTGCCAAGTGATGTTCACTGATTTGAACATTAACTGGCATCTTACCTTTTACCTATGGAAGACTGACCAGAGAAAGACATTGTAATGTCTAACCTGAACTAAGACTATAACGTTTAGAATCTCAATCCAAGAAAAGCATTTTCCTTCTCCAAAATAAATAACTAGAATGTGGAAAGTACTCCAATCAGATTTAAAAGAAAAAATGTACAGCTGTATGAAAATTGGGTTGTTTCTTACAGCTGATATTTTCTGCTGCTGTTTATTGTGCTGCTATACTATAAGAGTTGGACATTTTAAATCCATTGGTTTATCTTTGCTGTTGCCACCTTGAGTTTTCCTGAGGAAAGACAAACTAGAAATGCTCTGAATAAGCCAAGTAATTAAAGATCTCACTCAGTTGTTTGTCTTATGCCTTAGAAAGCTGTTGAAAGCTGGTGCTTGTTTACTGTTGTCAGATGATATTCTGGTGATTGTATTGTTTTGTGTCTCTTACAAGCAGAAACAAAGAAAACTAGGTTAGGTCCAAAGAGAGAAGATGGTTCCCTCAAAGAAGTGGAGCTGGATAAAGCTGGATACTTTTGACTCAGTAGTACATGATAAACTTCTCCTAAAATTAAAATCCTATGGCATTTCAGGACCCTTACACCACTGGATATCTGCTTTTTTGTCAAACAGACAACAAATAGTTAAAATTGGTAATGCTCTTTCAAATCCTGTTCCTGTCAAGAGTGGTGTTCCTCAAGGCAGCGTTCTTGGACCTACTCTCTTTATAATATATATAAATGATCTTTGTATTGATATTTCAAGTAACTGTGTTCTCTTTGCTGATGATGTCAAACTTTTCAACACCACTGACAATGCATCCACAATTCAAAAGGACCTTGATCATCTATCTGCCTGGTCTAAAATTTGGCAACTACAAATTTCAACCAGTAAATGCTCAGTCTTGCACATTGGAAGAAAGAACCCAATCACAAAGTACATGCTTGATGGACATTGCCTCGCAGATGACCCCCACCCTGTCAAAGACCTTGGAGTTTTTACATCTAACGATTTAAGTTCCAAAGCCCACTGCAACTACATAGCTAAGAAGGCTCTAAGAGTTGTCAACTTAATTTTACGTAGCTTCTTTTCAAAAAACACCATGCTACTGACCAGAGCATATAAAACATTTGTTAGGCCAATTCTTGATTACTGCTCTCCTGTCTGGAACCCTTACCATATATCTGACATCAACACAGTTGAGCGTGTCCAAAGGTATTTTACGAGAAGAATTCTCCATTCCTCTGAAACTAATAAAATACCTTATTCCACCAGACTTGATATCTTGGGTCTAGAAAACTTGGAACTTCGCCGCTTCGACTGGATCTGGGTTTAGCATATAAAATCATCCGTTGTAATGTCCTTCCTGTCAATGACTTTTTAGTTTCAATACCGATATCACAAGAGCTACAAACAGATTCAAACTCAATGTCAACCGTTCCAGTTTAGATTGCAGAAAACACGATTTCTGTAACAGAATTGTATATACTTGGAATGCATTACCTGACTCTGTGGTTTCTTCTCATAACCCCAAAGGTTTCACTCAAAAACTGTCCACGGTTGACCTCACCACTTTCCTAAGAGGACTCTAAAGGGGCGTGCATAAGAGCACAAACGTGCCTACCGTTCCTGTCCTACTGTTTCTTTCCCTATGTATATACACGTTTTTAGTACCTCATTTCTCCTCATATATACGTTCATATATTTATAACCTTTTATGTAACGCTTGTATATATTGTTATGACAAATAAATAAATAAAATAAATAAAATAAATAAAGCATATATCTTGGTCTTCTGGGCATCACTGAGCAAGTTCAGAATGAGACCAGTGAGAAATTAAATGGCTTCCCTTCATAAGTAGACCTTTTTACAAGCACACACACTAAATAACAGGGTTTCCTCCTCCCCCTTCTCAACAATACATTTTACAAATGGTGTATTCCTTCTGCACTGCTTTGAACTGGCTCATTGGCAAAATAGTCCTTTTGTGACTGTGAATGCTATCACAAAATAAAAGAGGCTGGCCTATTTTTTTTTTCATGGTTAATTGATGTTCTGTACCCCTGACAATTTCTTTATGGCATAGTCATTGAAATAGGCCAAGTAGTTCATCTATTTCATTAGTGTCAAAGTGAGCTGAAGTCTTAATCTGTTTGAACTTTTGGGCAGGCAGCTGTGTTTTCTCGGCCAGGACTGATAGGAGCCGTGTAACCACTGGCTGTAGGCCAGCTTGTTACTCCAAAGTGAGGACGTAGACAGAACACCAACCTTCATTGATAGTCCAAGTACTGTGGGCAACAGTATCAAAAATTGCTGAAAGATCTGAGAAAATAGAATGGTCACACCTCCTTCATCCATGTCCCATCATAGATCATCCATGACTGGTATGTTTTCAATTTTATTCAGGTCTGAAGCAAGACTGCCAAGAATCTAGATAATCCATATCCTTCAGAATCCTCTGCAGTTGCAGCTCCACCAGTTTCTCAACTATGTGGTCCCCAAAGGGGAAATAGAACAATAGTTGTCCAATTTTATTAAATCCGGGCCTAGATTTTTGGTGGAGACTCAAGAGTGAATTTTTAAAGGCCTCTGAAACCTTTCCCTCCCTCAAGGAAGTATTGACTTCAAGCCAGACACAAGTCCCAGCCTCCTTCCTGTCTACTTTTATGTGGGGCAGTGGTCCAATTCACAAACGATGGAACTTATTACATTATATAATATATAATATACATTATCTATCCACTTTCTCAAGATTCAAAGTGAAGCCTCCCAGGTAACAGTACAATTTATTCACTATATTATCTCAGTAGATTTGTCTATCTTGCTTCCATCTCAGAACAAGTGTGAGCAATTTTATTTATAAAATTGTATAGAGATGCATAAAGGAAATGAAACAGCCATATAGTGTGATAACTACATACGTCTCCATGTAGTTTATCATCAGGAGAGCACGAACTTAGCAAAATCTGCTTTCTTGAAATATAGAAGCTCACCCTGGAATTACAAAATAGTTGGAAAGACACTGTTAATAGACTCACATAATTATTTTTGCTTTCATTTTCATATCCCATAATGTTACCTTTATAGTCCAATTTTCCTCTGGGAATGTAAGGTAATTTCCCAGAGTTTCCTTTTCTTTTATCATGATCACAACAAGGCTTTCTGGCTGGGGAATATTTGGTTGTTTGTTTTAAAGGCAGGTAAGAAGGAGAAGGGCTAACTCTGCCTATTTTCAACTTTGGCTCCATCAACAACTTTCTTAAGTCATAACACTTACTAGCATGCAGCCCTAAACTAATGATTCCCAAGGGAACATAGTCCATGAACGAAAGTTGCTCAGATGAATTTTAAAAAACCTTCAATGACCTAAATTTTCTAAAATACAGTAGAATACTTTTACTTTATACTTTAATGGCCATGTGTGATTGGACAAAAACCTGTTGTAACTTGTTATAAAATTCTTGTTGTAAAATTGTTATAAAATAACTTCTTGTAAAATTCTTGGACATGGTACCAAGTGCCCCGATGACAATGGGTATCACTGTTACATGTTTCATCCATAGCCGTGTAAATGAGTCCCTAGGGAGATAGGGCGGTTGAGATATTTCTTGATTTTTTCTAGTTCTTTTTCTTTGACTCTGGCATCTCCTGGTACAGCTATATGAAATGTACAGAATTTTAAAAAACACATCAAGAAATTGCAGCTTCCTGTAATAACACCAGCGGAACTGCAAAAGACTGAGCTACTCGGAACAACATACATTTTAAGAAGATACTTAGTCGATACCTAGGATGCTGGCAGCAACCCATATCAACCATCAGAGCCAGTCAATTATATTTGTGATATTTTTTTTTAATTTACATTTATATCCCACCCTTCTCCGAAGACTCAGGGCGGCTTACATTGTGTAAGGCAATAGTCTCATTCTGTTTGTATATTTATATACAAAGTCAACTTGTATTGCCCCCCCAACAATCTGGGTCCTCATTTTACCTACCTTATAAAGGATGGAAGGCTGAGTCAACCTTGGGCCTGGTGGGACTCGAGCCTGCAGTAATTGCAAGCAGCTGTGTTTAATAACAGGCTATCTTACAGCCTGAGCCACCCACGGATTTTTAAATGTTTAGTTGACTGAGTTTCATGTTTAAGGAATAAAAGTTAATCATCATCATCATCATCATCATCTTGTTAAAAGCAATTGGTGCTGACAAGATCACCATTGGTCAGCTGCAGAAGGCCACCTTACTGGGATCTGCTCGCATAATTCGCCGATACATTACGCAGTCCTTGGGAAGTGTTCGACTAGTGATCTGTGATACGAAATCCAGCATAATTATCTCATTTGCTGTGTATACTGTCATTTTGTGTAAATAAAATAATAATAAAGCAGCTATACTACATGGCTAAAGGCAAAAGGTAAAGTGTAAAGTAGGGCAGTTATGTCATTTTGCAACTAACATTTGTGAAGAAAATTAACATTTTTAGGTCTAAACCAAACTATGTTCAAAACAGGTTTCCTTACCCTTATTAGATCTGTAAATATGAAAGCCATATATCGGCTCATTTATTCAAAGTTACTTTTCATTGCTCAAGTATATGTGCATGGATTGAGAATTCTTGATTCTGATTTAAACTGAATAATTTTAATTCTAATATATTATTAAACTTGTGAAAAGCTTCAGATTCCATCATCTGCCTCCTTTGCATTCTAACAACTTCCTTTGTTAAGTGTGAACCAGCCAACAAGAGATTTTCACATAAAATTATGTCCCTTTCAATTTCTCACTTTTTAATAACATCTCTGAATTTCAAGCATATAATGCTTTTTACTGATTCCAAGTCTCCAAGATTCCAAACCATTTCTGCAAATTTACTGTAATTGTCCCAGCAAGCTAATGTGTCCTATGTATTTGGCATATGTCCTTGGTATTTTAATATTCATGTTTTGTAACCATGTCCCCATTACCTTATCTAACCCTAACAAAGATGCCATGGTTTATTGGTTCAGGTTTTGGATTTGTACCAGGAGACCCAAGTCTATTTTGAGCCACAGAAGTTCAGCAGATAACTTTAGGCAGTTACTCCCTCTCAGCCCAACCTACTTCACAGTGGTGTTGTGAGGGAAATGGGAGCAGTAGTGTTATGTACATTGCCTTAAGCTCCTGACTGAAACACTGAGTTAAAAAAACCCTAACAAATAAGCTACAGCCCCAAGAAAGATAGACAATATGTCTTGTTTCACTCTCACTCAGACTTTCCTGGTATTGATTATCCTTGGCATGTTATTATATTTGTTGCAAAAATAAATTGCTTTTTCTGCAGAAACCTGAAGATGGGCTTAGAGGTCTACGTGGACACAGCTCCATAAGGCTCATGAAGTTGCCTAATGTAATATTTCCAAGTTAATGCTGAATCAGAAGTTCTTCATAAAGTTTGGCTAGAATTTGGTAGCTGCAGCAGACAAGGTTATTTAGAACAAAACCTTACTTCTTTTCATCAACAACAAAACAAATATAAATCAAGATGCTATCTAATCTAAGCCAATCACTTGAATCTTGACGTCAAATCAACAAAGAACGTCCCAGAGTCATAAGGGGCTACTTATGGATCTCAGGTGGATTCTCATTTTGCCTTTTTGCTTTCAACCATATTGTTGGGAAATAGAAACTTGGAAACTCTCTATGGATTTATTCATTATTTCCCAGATGTTATGTCTTACCAGCCAGCCTTCTTAAACACTGTTGATATCTTCAAGGACTCTGAAACACCTCTCACCATTTTTCAAAATTCAAAAGATTAGCAGTATTGAAGCATTTGTAATAGAGCTAGCAAAAAAGATAACAACAGTAGATAGCAACAAAGAAATGCAGATGAAAATCATTTAACTCTTCTTTGTGACAGCCTCTCAAGAATGGGAAGACTGCTACCAGATCACCCAGTCCTTCTCTTTGTTAGCCTACCTAGTTCCCACAACCATTCAGCCTTTGGTTTAGCTTTTCTCTGCACTCTTTTAAAATCAATCAAACACATAATCAATAAATCAATCATATATACATACATACACATACACACACATACATACATGAACAACAAATGACTCTACTGAAGGAAAAGAACAACAGGGCCATGAAAATATTTACAGATTCCTCACCTCCTGGACATAAACTGTTTCAACTCCTACCCTCATAACGACACTATAGAGCACTGCACACCAGAACAACTAGACACAAGAACAGTTTTTTCCCCGAACGCCATCACTCTGCTAAACAAATAATTCCCTCAACATTGTCAAACTATTTACTAAATCTGCACTATTAATCTTCTCATCGTTCCCATCACCCATCTCCTTCCACTTATGACTGTATGACTGTAACTTTGTTGCTGATATCCTTATGATTTATATTGATATTGATTGTTTCCTGATTGCTTATTTGTACCCTATGACTATCATTAAGTGTTGTATCTTTAAGTGTTAAATTTGTACCCTATGACTATCATTAAGTGTTGTAAGTGTTGTACCTTGATGAAGGTATCTTTTCTTTTATGTACACTGAGAGTTTATGCACCAAGACAAATTCCTTGTGTGTCCAATCACATTTGGCCAATAAAAATTTTATTCTATTCTATTCTACACATACACATACATACATACATGAACAGCAAATGACTCTACTGAAGGAACAGCAACTTAAACTGAAATTCAGACCAGAAGAATCTATTGAAAATATATTCAGTGATCACATTGACTTTCTATATATATTCAGGTGAATATACCTACAGTATACAACTGTATATTCTTTTCTGGGTTTTCTTTGCCAATTCCAAAAGCATTGTTTATGTTGGCATTGTTTCTCATAATTTCTCCTCTCTGGAAAGGCAGCTCATGTTGTTTCCAAAGATAATATGTTAATAGAAGGAGAATATTTGGTTATGCATTCACACTAAAAAGGATAGACTTTCCTTCTGAGGATGTTCCCAATTCTTAAACACTGAGGGCCATCTTTTGTACAGAAAGAGAAATGCAGGGTGTTTAGCAGTATAGCAATGGCTGTTGCTGCTTGTTCAACCAATTTCATACCTTCTAACTCTTCGATAAAATTCCCCAGAAAACCTGACATCAGGCAGGTAATTAAGAGCTGTAACTCACAAATTGTTGTGTATTGGGATAAAGATCCCAAACTATGTGCACAAAATCTGATTTAAAGGATGCATTCTAGTTCCAAGACAAATACTTCTTTTAAAGTGCCTGAAGATGGCAAGGAGATTCAACCCCAACTTTTGACAGAAAAACAAGAAAAGGAGGAAGACCCATGTGTGAAACGTAGGTTTATAGTATGTACCCCACCCGCAAAAAACACACCAGGTACCTATATTTCCTCTGTAATTTCAAAGGAATGTAAACATTGGAAAACATACCTTTAACTACAGTATAACAAGCCAGAGTTCTCTGTGGATGTCCCAGCTTATGAAACAGCTTGTGCCACATGATGAAGTTGATCTTCTACCTCTTTTAATTTTTCAGAAAGCAGTTCAAGTGTTGTTCTTTGTCCAAGCTTTTCTGGGGTGCTGTATTGTCTGTCAATCCTGTGGTTAAATTCACTTTTGTGATTTTTTAATGATAATTTTTATAGGCCTGGTTTGTTTATAATTGTGGACTGTCCAGGATATGTATTGCAGTTATCAAAAGTTAATAAGCACACACTGTTGAATAAATAAATATAGAACAGCTTCCTTTTCCTCCTTTTCTTTCTTTCTTTTTCTGAAAAGTCTTCCTCCAAATAACATAAAAATAACACCTATCAGGGTTAGGTTGTGGAGAGAGAGAGAGAGAGAGATTAAAAAAAATATTAGTCTTCCTTTCTTTTCGCAGCTTTCTCTATTTATCAGCTGTAATTCTAGTTTGTTTAATAATTGATAATTGTCTATACATACTTCATGTGAGACTGACCTATTTTATTAATCTGCACATTTCTACTGGAAAGATTAGAGGAAAAAAGATTTATCCAGCACATTTGCAATCTGACCACATTATAACTGCTGGAAATATGATTTCAATAATGTGCAGTATTCAGAATCTTACAACCTACTAACCAAAAGAAAACATAGACTATAAATAGAGAGCTAAGAATTTACTTTGTGTTCTCTCTTGGTAAATCATTTCATCTAGTCTTTGTGTTAGATCAGAAACAGATTATTTAGTTCAGGTGTCACCAACCTTGGCAACTTGAAGACTCGTGGACTCCAACTCCCAGAATTCCTCAGCCAGCAAAGCTGGCTGAGGTATTCTGGGAGTTGGAGTCCACGAGTCTTCAAGTTGCCAAGATTGGAGACACCTGATTTAGTTTACAGTTTCCGTAGCAATTTGTCTTCAGAAGATGCACGATCACACGGTGGCAGGAGAGACTCACCTGAATTAAGGACTCATAATGATCATTTAACAGTTCTAAATAAACATCCAACTTACTATGCCAGAGGAAAACAGCCTTTTCTTTTCAGATAAAAATTATCTCAGATAAAGAGAAAAGAAAGATTGCAATCGTAGAAAGATGACATAAAATTTGCTCAGAAAGTTGAAAAAAAAAACAAAGCCTAAAAAATTGAGGTTATTAGTCTTGTTTAGTTTTGGAATAGCCAAGGTATTGTTTATATCTTACTTTTTGTTATATAATCATCTCCCCAACAGTCTGTGGACTCCCTGGCTTTATTAGTGATTCTGATCAACACCACTATTTTTCCAGGTGCTTAACAGTAGTGGGTTTCAAAAAATTTTACTACGGGTTCTGTAGTGTGGCTTGATGGGCGTGGCATGGCTCGGTGGGCGTGGCTTGGTGGGCATAGTAGGGGAAGGATACTGTAAAATCTCCATTCCTTCCTCAATCCAGGGGAAGGTTACTGCAAAATCCCCATTTCCTCCTGATTAGTTGGGACTTGGGAGGCAGAGGATAGAAGGGGGCAGGGCCAGTCAGAATTTTTACTACCAGTTCTCCGAACTACTCAACATTTCCACTACCAGTTCTCCAGAACTGGTCAGAACCTGCTGAAACCCATCTCTGGTACTTAATCTCAGTTGTGGAGATTATATTAAAACTTCCCTAACTGCAGAAGTCATGCCAAACAAGCTTCCTTAGTGTCACAGTCACTAGTACCTGGGAAATAGCATTAATATGAACTGGAATGGGGGTGGCAGTTAAAATGTCTGCAAAGTATCTCTACTAATATTCCTGTCTCAGAATGGTCTCTCCCGTCCTCTTTCTCTGCATGTAATGGTAGAAGACCATTGATATGCTTTCATATAACTCTGTGCCCATATCAAAACAGCTTACTTTATGTGCGGCCAGAACCTGAAAATAACATTTAACACAGCACAGTACTTAAACAAAATGGTTCGGTTGAGATCTGCATACGTGGGACTGATTGGGTTAGATTGTAAAGATGACACTGAAATATAATTTTATGTCATTTTATTCTGTTTTATATATTCATGTATTAAATTATATTGTATCTTGTCCTATAACTACTATATTTTACCTTACTCTTGTTTTAAATTGTTTGTATAAGATTTTATTGGCGATATGTGTTTGTACCTTGTGCTTTGATATGGCCTATAGGCTAATCAAAGCTATCATTTAAAACTGTATTTTATTCCAATTTCACTTTAAATCATATTTTATTCCAATTTCATTTTAAATTGTATTTTATCCAATTCCATTTTAAATTGATTTTATCAGCTTTTAGTAATAATTTGTGTCTGGAACTCTGCACTTTGATATGGCCCAAGGGCTAATCAATAAAGTAAACTCTGACATATAACTCTATGCGGTCTAAGCACTGAGAGGTGCATGCATTCTGTGGACAAAGATTGACAATTTATAAATTAAAACCTTTATACATAAAGGGCCTTTGGGTTATATATGGTAGAGAAAGTATGGAGAATACCAGCCTCTCTCATAATGTTCCTTGGCAGAACATTTAAAAATTATCTAGGGCTGCTTGCCCAGTAATTCTCTAAGATATTTAGTCAGGCACATCATTCTCAAATTAAATTCCTGGGGTTTTAACAAAGTATTGGCTATTCATTCAGTTTTATAAGTAACCCTGAACTAGGACTGAAGTATGAATGAACAGTCTTCTGCCATTTGGTAATGCAGTCCAGCCAGTCTTTTCTTTATAAATAATTCAACATCCTTTGCCTGCTTTATGCCGTTGGGCAAGAAAAACAGCCAGGGTCTGATAAGCATAAAGCACTTGATCTCCAGGCAGGATTCCACATCCACTTGGATGATGTTTGCCAAAGGCAATACGCTGCCAATTCCTCCATTATAAAAGCAGTGCAGGAGGGAAGATGGCAGTATAATAATTTAAAAAAAATAGGATGTGGTGCATTTATATATTCATGAATGTATCCAAAGATGAGGTTCTTCTTTCTGTTTATATGTTCACAGAATTATCCTGCCCTTTAATACAGAAGCATTTCCATAGAAGCTCATTATCAAACCTACTGAGGAGAAATAATGTCTCAGATCAAAAATAAATCAGAAAAAAGAGAACAGGCAAACTCATTGCACGCAAAAAGAGCTCGAGTCCAAACAATCCTAGGAAAATGAAAAAGTACTCTGAATGCTGAAATTAGATTGAAGCAGGCACCAGGTAAAGCTCTCCAGGGACTGCATTTCATAAATGGAGCACAAGAGCTGAGAACACCCTGTGGCTATAAACACAGGTCATTTGAGATAAATTATTAGACAAAACCCATGGAGGATTAATCCATCACAGGTTATTAAACTGTACCAGCCCAAAATGGAAAATGTCCAGGAAAAAAGGATATTTTGAAAGGTAGGGATATCTTACAGAGGGTGGTACTTTACTGAAAGATTGTACAATCCTAAATTGATTAAAGAATTAAATTGCAAAAATAAATAGAGATGGAAGGAAGGAAGGAAGGAAGGAAGGAAGGAAGGAAGGAAGGAAGGAAGGAAGGAAGGAAGGAAGGAAGGAAGGAAGGAAGCTTTGGATAGCAGCTGAACCAAATACAAAAGTTGACTGATCAGTTTTCCACACTGTGGTAAAATATCCTGTATTATCCTATGCAAATACTATGTCCATTGTTGTTTCCTTTTTGATGTATTTTCCTTTTTTCAAATCTAACCAAAACAAGTCAATTCGGTCTTCTATTAAATAAACTTCATGAACTGAAGAAATGGAAATCCTTGGGGAATAAAACATGACCTTCCATAAATGCAAATGTACATATGTATATAGTGCCTTTTGAAAATCCTTTTCAAAGTCAGATTTGATTTTCAAATACTGTTAGATGGCTTTTATAAAGCAAAAGTTGAGCTTATCTTCCCGTTCAGCATCACAAGATTTCCTACTGTGCCATAAGAAATCTGATAGTCCAGATATTCGTTAGAATACTCTACATTTCTTTGCAATGAAAATAACAGTAATGAATCTCTAACCTTTTACTAGCAAGCAACTATTTTTCTGAATGATGCAAGAACTATATAATTGTACAGCTGGCTTTTACTGTTTCAAGTACTACTATTCAGATGTATTCATTCAAAAACTAGTATAAGGCAGATGGCAATTGTCAGTGATATTTCAGTGGCCATTTTAAAACCAGTATACAGGACATTGCTGAAGGTGAAAAACATTAGATTGGATCCAGAAATGTTAAGTGGATTTGTAGTCAAGCAATGGCTTCTCCTGTGACCTCCATTTCTCATTTATAATGGCTTGAGGGTCTACACAGTATGGAATCAGCAACTCTCCAGAGGCTGATGAAAATTATCCATTATTGCAACAACAAAATAATGACACTGCAATAACAGAAAACCATTTATATAGTGATTTGCGGAACCTGAGGTTACCTTTTATATTTGAACAATCAGTGTTCTGCTAAACTGTGATGCCAGATGTAGAATTGTTTAGACAATTGGGTTTAGTATACTTACTGTTTTGTTTCATATATGAATGTTATTTTAAATGTTAATAATGTAATCATATGCTATGAAAGCATGTATTGTAAGACCAATTTTAATTAATGCATGATTTAGTAAAGTGTTTCCTTCCCTTTTCCTCCCTTTTTTCTTTTTCCACATATTAGGCAAATAAACATTAGATTGTCTTTAATGAGTTCTAACAGTGTTTCTCATATTTTATATCCCCATATTTACATGATAAACTGGATATTAAAAGAATATGATCATATCATATTGGTATCATATCAAAAGCAATTTGGATAATGTTTGTCTTTCATACTTCATCCATCAAGTACAAATTAACCTCTCTCTCAAAGCTCAACAAGATTTTGCATGATTTTACAAGACAGTGCCCTCAAACCAATACAAGTTGCACATAGGTATGGAAAATAATATTGGCCACAATCATAAAAGTAGCATTGTTCTGTGACCTGGTTTAGCATTGCCATTTATTTAGTGTTTTGGTTTTTCATGTTGTTCATGTGTATATTTAATCCCACATTTATATATTAGGGAAAGAACTAGAAGGCAAGGATACACAAAGGCAGATAGGTTTTGTGTTTTCAACCATAATTTAAACAAAATAACTTTTTACTATTTAAAGACATGGGCTTTTTGGTCAAACTACACTAGACTAGACTAGACTAGACTAGACTAGACTAGACTAGACTAGAATAGAATAGAATAGAATAGAATAGAATAGAATAGAATAGAATAGAATAGAATAGAATAGAATAGAATTCTTTATTGGCCAAGATTGTGTGTGATTGGACACACACGGAATTTGTCTTGGTGCATACACTCTCAGTGTACATAAAAGAAAAAATACATTTGTCAGGAATCATAAGCTACAACACTTAATGATAGTCATATGATACAAATAAGCAATCAAATCATATTCGGAACAGTCAGTATAAATCATAAGGATACCAGCAACAAGGTTACAGTCATACAGTACATAAGTGGGAGGAGATGGGTGATAGGAACGATGAGAAGATTAATAGTAGTGCAGACTTAGTAAATAGTTTGATGGTGTTGAGGGAATTATTTGTTTAGCAGAATGATGACGTTCGGGGGGAAAACTATGCAACCACATCAACTCATCATTGTAACTGGGATACTCTTGTTTGTAAGAAATGAAGACAATGTTAAAATCAACCTCATCAAAATGAAACTACCTTAGTATTCCTATGTAGTATCATACAAAGGACCTTTTCCATTATCTCTATATGGACAGAATATGTACAAGGAAGCCAAAGTTGTAAATTCATGTCAGCATATTCTAGGATGGAAAGGGATCAGTCTGTTTTTCTAGCCATCCATCACTAATTGTTCTCTCTCTCACACATACACACACACACATTAATGTATTTACAAGCTACAAAACTCTGAAGATTGGAGGATATTAATCTGGCTTGTGATATAATCCTTTACTGGTTAGTTCAAATACTTTGGGCTCAGCAAAATGTCATACAGTATATGGCCTGGACTGGAAGTTTTGCTGTTGTTTGCAAATTGATGAACACCGCTTGCACTCCTTCTCATTGATTGATGAAAGGGTGTAGTAGACCTTCTGATTACAATAAAATTATGAATCAACCCAGGAAATTAAATTTAGGACAGTTATACAATATTTTTCATATGGTGCATAAAGTTTCCTACTACAAGATATAGTGATGGTTCCTAACTTGGACTAATATTAGACTAATACTGAAAAAACATAGCTGGGGAACAGAGGTTCTTATTGGCCACTGTTAGAAGAGTATGTTGGATTAAACAGATATTTGAGATGATCCATGGCAGCTCTTATACTGTTGAATCTGCTGCTTCTAAATCAGGTTGCCAAGGAGACCACAACTCCCCCAAATACTGATAACTTATGGATCTGAAGCCTGATTTCTTCAGTTTATTCTAAGATGTAGTCTTCTCTTCACAAGAAGATACTTGAATTTCAATACAGTAAGATGAGGAGGATGGGATGCCATCTGAATTTTCTTAAAACATAATATTGCTTTGAACAATCCTGTATTAATGTGCAACTCGCCAATTATTTTGTTCCCATGGGAACATCACAAATGTAATTTATTTAACAAAAATGTGCTGAACCCAAATTAAACATCAGTTATATCAATCCACTAAGCTTACATACTAAATGTCAGCAACGAAGAACATTAATTAAACATAGCAATTTTATATTTTTAAGGCAAGGATCTTTAGATGCTTCTAATTAAGTAGTCCATGATGTTCAAAGTGATAAAATCCTGACAAATGCCTGATCATATGTACCCCAAATATTATTATAGTAAATCGTTGGCTACCTTTCATGGTTGGGAACTATGTTTTATAGTTGAGGGAAGGTGAGAGCTATGGGGATAAAGTAAATTAGGCCTAAGGATGAAACTGAATTTTCTTTTCTTTCACATTTTTGAAGGAAGGAAATTCTTTGTTTATTAAACAGAGATTATAAACATTAGAAACTTAGAGTGTATGGATTCACCTAAACCAGTGGTCTGCAAACTTGGCTCTTTTAAGACTTGTGGACTTCAACTCCCAGAGTTCCTCAGCCAGCTTTGCTGGCTGGGGAATTCTGGGAATTGAAGTCCATAAGTCTTAAAGTGGCCAAGGTTGGAAACCCCTGTTTTAAAGAGAAAAGTAATATTTTCATTAAACAGTGAACCTTCAGTTGTTTTGATTTTCTGTTTTCCCACTTCAAAATGATGGGAAATCGTCCTATTAAGTTTCTGACAAGTACTTCAATGAATGTTGGGACAATTCTAAGGATAAAAGAGGTTTAAGGGATAGATAATCCGCGCTGGGGTGGGTGGGGGAATGAGGGAGTGCAATTTGCCCTGACTGTATTTGTTTCTTTGTTTGAATTTATAAGCCACCCAAAGCAAGGTATCCAATCTTGGCAACTTTATGACTTGTTGGCTGGGGAAGTCTCTTTGAGGTTGGTCAGCCTTGCTTTAAAGTAACTTAGTATGTTACTATCATTCTTGCCTGACCGTCACTTGGTTTGGCACCCGAATGGATTTTTTTTTCTAGCCCCCAAGCATAAAAATAAAGATGATTTTCAAGTTTCTACAGGCTTTCTCCTAAGTCAGATTGCTTGATATATCCTCTTCTTTCTCAGGGTCTGTATTTCCAATCACTTGCAACCTAAGACTTCACAAAGTTACTGAGTCAGACTGTACCCAAGCTACCCTAGGAAGAAAGTAGTTTAGTATTGAAAATTGTAATTTTGCATGTGGATTTATTATTCTACTTACTTTATTGTATTTTTAAATATATGCTAGGGCCTCTTGTGGCTCAGGCTGCTAATGCACTCTGTTATTAACAGCAGCTGCCTGCAATTACTGCAGGTTCTAGTCCCACTAGGCCCAAGGTTTAAGGGCCGGAATAGCTCAGGCTGTAAGGAGCCTGTTATTAGAACACAGTAGCCTGCAATTACTGCAGGTTCAAGCCCGGCCCAAGGTTGACTCAGCCTTCCATCCTTTATAAGGTAGGTAAAATGAGGACCCAGGTTGTTGGGGGGGCAATAAGTTGACTTTGTAAATATACAAATAGAATGAGACTATTGCCTTATACACTGTAAGCCGCCCTGAGTCTTCGGAGAAGGGCGGGATATAAATGTAAATAAAATAAAAAATAAAATACAAATTTTCAAATTTTGCTTTTACAAACAACTTTTCCATTATATCTTGTTATTTCACTTTCCCCCTGTCCAGTTTTTCTTTACCCAACTATCTAGCTAAAAAATAAGTTTTAGAGAATGAAAAAAAACCTCAACCACTAATTTCCAGAATTGAGTGGTAAAATATATTAATTTACTACTAATCCTCTAGTTCTCCCCGGTGGTGAAATCCAATTTTTTTTACTACCAGTTCTGTGGGTGTGGCTTGGTGGGCATGGTGTATGTGGTTTGTGTGGCAGGGAAAGGATACTGGAAAATCTCCATTCCCTCCCCACTCCAGGGAAAGGATACTGCAAAATCCCCATTCCTACCCCACTCTGGGGCCAGCCAGAGGTGGCATTTGCCGGTTCTCCAAACTAGTCAAAATTTCCGCTACCAGTTCTCCGAACTGCTCAAAATTTCCACTACCGGTTCTCCAGAACCTGTCATAACCTGCTGGATTCTCTGGTTCTCCCTCTCTCTAGATAGTCCAACAATTTTGTAGAGTGGAGAGTGGAGAGTTGGGAATGGAGCGGAGTGGAACAGAACTTGACAGGACAGGACAGAACAACTTTATTTGGCCAAATGGGATTAGACATACAAGGAATTAATCTCTGATGCATAAGTGTACATACAAGCAACAAGTGATAAATCATGATCACAATCATAAAATACAACCATCATAAATCATAAGATACAGTGATAGTCATAGGATACTAAATTAAGTGTTGTGGCCCACCAGTGGCCAGCAGAGCTGGTGGAAGACTCAGACAGTGAGGAGATTGGGGAGGAACATGGGCCAGTCCTGGAATCTGGGGAAGGATCCGATGAGCACTCTGCATCGACAGCCAAGACGGGCCAGGGCGATCTGACAGTTGCCAGCTGCCTTCAGAGTCGGACATCAGTGGGGCAGAAGAACAGTTGGAGCCTGTTCCCAGTGTGCACATGCGCAGACCTGCCAGGAGAAGGGAACAGCTAAGGAACAAGGGTCAACTTAGGAGTAAATCCATATGTGGACAGTGAGTGGCCCCTCCCATAGGGAATAAAGAGGAGCAAAAGGGGAAGGGACTTTGCAGGAGACAATTAGTTCAATTCATTAGAGTGAAGATCTGTTTCTGACTTCTTGCCAAGTATTCTCTGCTACAGAAATGTGTTTGGAAGATATCGGCCTGGCAGCTTTCCAAGCCTGATAAAGGTATATAGTTGTGAAATCTCTTGAAAGACTGTTGGTTGGGACTTTTCTGGAGAGGAATTCCCTTTAAACTACATAAAAGGGGTTTTACTGGGATGAGGAGTCGGCTTTGTGCTTTTGGGAAGTGTAGGTCAGAACAATAATTAATCAACATGTATCACAATAAGATACTAATAAAAGCAAGCAATATAAAGCATGAGATACAAATAACAAAGTTATAAGAAGCTAAGGAAATAGATAATAGGAAAGATGAGAAGGATCTAGTAATAGTAATACAGCTCTACTAGGTGGTTTGACATCTCAAGGCATAAGACAGTGTTGTGGGAATTAGTTGTTTAGCACAGTAATAGCATGGGTTTTTTTTCTTTTATACAACATGCAAATGCAAATGTGGAAGATGATCTGAGAGGAAAATTGAATGGCCATTCCAGTCTAATACATTCATTTTATGAAAACTTTAAAATTAATGTTTCATGTGTGTAAATAGCCCTAAACACCTACCCTATGTTTTTTTAATGAACAAATTTTCATGTATTAATTGTATAAATTGCATTTCCTGTTTTGAAACAATTACATTTAGTTCCCCCAAACCTGGAGGCTCTTGTGCAAATCTCCTGCTTGCATTTTTAAATTGAAGTTCACTTGGCTACTCAAGGAAAAAAAACACTGGACAAGACAAGCTTTCAGCAGGTTCATTTAGGATAATAGAAATGGAGGACACTACAGAAAAGTAGAGGCACTTTAAATAAAGTGGCAACCTAAAACAGAGTTGTGAAGGAAAGCACAAAAGTAAAGGGATTGTGAGTAAGTACTGAAGGGAGCAAGCTGGAAACCAGTGGTTCCCAGGCTAGACAGAATTCCTATGTAACATTTTCCCCTCTACCTCCTACAGCCATCAAGAGCCTGCCGAAACGTCTATTAACTCTGCTATGGAAGAAGCCTTGAGTTTAACTTTAGGGGCACAAATGCAAAGTAGTAGTAAATGATCCATTAGATGGTATCATTTTTGTCTACAGTAAAGAGTCTGAGTTGTGTTTGTGAGTTTTCTGCTGAGTAAACCAATTCCTGAATAAGTGGAGTATCTGAAAAGTTGAAAGTTATTGCCAAATTCTGGTCTGAAACCTGATGTATCACTTTTGTTGTGGTCTGCTGGCAGCCTGCAGAACTTGCAGCAGAGTCAGACAGTGAGGAGGCTGGGGAGGAACATGGGCCAGTCCTGGAGTCTGGGGAAGGCTCAGATGAAGGCTCTGCATCGGAGGCAGAGGTGGGGCCAGGGCCATCTGGGAATTATGTGCTGACTCCGAAGCCTCCACAGTCTGACGTCAGCAAGTGCGCACATGTGTAGAGCTGCCAGAAGGCAAGAACAGTTAAGACAAAAGGGGCAACTCTGGAGTAAGATGAGATGATTGGCCCCTCCCATAAGGCATAAAGATGGAGCCAAAGGACGAGACTTTGCAGGAAGCAACTTTGCTCATTCTGGTCGATTTAAATTCTGAAGTTCTGTTTTGACTCTGTGCTCTGTGTGGCCTTGCAAAGCTAATTACCAGTTAGGTCTTTGACAGCATGTCAAGGGAGATAAAGGTGGGTGCTTATAAGCCTTATCCTGAAGGACTGTGGCAGACTTACGTTGGACTCTTTACAAACTATTTGCAACTCATTACACGCTGTGAATGAACAGAATTTACAGCCGTTGAAATAAAAAGAGGGTTTTTGGGACTAATTGTGTGCTTTTTACTGTCTCAGGAAGCCTAGGTCAGAACAACTTTGGCCCAAAAGAATGTTTGTTTGGCCCTGGATGAGTGGGGTTGGTAGACAATTTTACTCAAAGGCTAATAAGCCTATGTAAGGTTTCCAGACATCCAATAAAAGGAAGATGTGTCCTTTTTATTCTCGGCTACCCCCATCTGGCAGGCATAGTCTTAAAATCAAATATTGTCTGGCTTTTTTAGCATCTTTCTCTCCTCGAGCAGCTTTTTTTTCTATTAGGCAGCACTTTCCTAATAAGTGCTAATTGCAAGTTAACAAGCTCTGAGCAGTGACCCCAATTAATTGATTATTACCTTCAGGCTCGCTTGCATTGCTGCCTGAAATTGACAGGACCTTAATTAGTCACCAGCTGAAAGCTTTTACCTCCTAACCAGGAACACCATAGGCAAACAATTGAAGCTAGCATATTCCTCTCAATGTATTCCCATTGTGTGCCTGTTTACTCACTTGTAATCTCTTCCCCTCCAATAAATGTAGAGCAAATATTAGTGTGTTCTTCATTTTCCTCCTTTCCTTGTTCTCCTTTGTTTCTTCAAATATCTGAGTAGACAGCAGTGGTGGATTTCTATGGGTTCGCCCTGGTTCAGGGGCCCCACCCAGACATCATCATGTATGCTCTGCATATGCGCAAGAGGTTCTGCCCTGCGCTGAAGCACCACACATCAGCAAAGCACATGTGTGCTCCTGGTTCCGAACTGGTAGCAAAGATAAGAGGAACCCACTACTAGTAGACAGGTCTACTTTATAGGGCAATGTTGGCAAACCTATGGCACATGTGCCGTAAGCGGCACATGAAACTGTCCCGCAATGATGCGCGCCCTTGCCAGCTCCTCTTTGTGTTCCTGTGGTCAAACGCGCACTGGTCAGCTGGCCATCATGCATGCAGTGCTAGCGGACTCCCAAAGAGTGGCGGTCCATCGCACATGCGTGAGCCGGCACCCAGACTTCCAGGTTGACATCTCGCTCATGCACGATGGACCGCTGCTCTTCCGGGGTTGCCGGCACCGTGTGCATGACGGCCAGCTGACTGGCGTGCATTTGAGCACAGGAATGTGAAGAGGAGCCAGTGAGGGCGCGCATTTGTCGCAGGACAATTTCATGTGCCACTTCCAGCACGCAGGCCAGCACACCAGAATGCCAAAGATTCGCCAACACTGTTATAGGGTAACCAACTTCATTAGCCCACAGATAGCAGCAATGGGGTGGCTCATGATTTTACAGCATAATGGCTTGTGTTAGCATGCTTCTTCTAGACACTTCTTTGATTTTTAGTTCAGATTTTGTTGGTATCCTACCTTGAACATAAAGTTTTGAAATCTTATTTTGAAGGGAGCTGTTGACAAGCTTAAGCTAACTATATACGGATGATATAGGGAGGCCTCTAAAGCTAATGTAGTGACATGGAAATATCAATTTTCTTGAGAGGTGGTAATGGTATCTATACAAGGGAAGAAAATGCCAAGCTAAAAATTAAAATAGATTACTTTAGAAATGACCATCAAAGAAAATCAAGGACAGAGACAACCTAGAAGTAAGAAGAAAGACTGAGAAAAAGCCAAGATAGTATTCAACAATACACAAAAAGGTGGGGAAACAGCAGTCCAAGGCAGGAACAAACAAATTATATCTTTCCTAGCCCACCATATTTCTCACAGAGTGGTAAGTACCCCTTTATCTAAAAACAAGTTTGCTACCTTGAAAAAGAAGACTCCACATCCTCTCTAAAGTAGGTTGAGAAAAGACAACACTTGCCCAACTCCATATTGCCCAACGAAGTATAATTCTAGTTGCCATCAGCCATACTCTATTGCAGGGAACAGAAAGGAAAGGCCACATAAAAATATTTTCTCTAAATGACATCCAATTTAAACTTGATAAGCTCATTCAAGCTCTAACAATGCTTGGTGCTAGTAGTTGCTATGTCACAACATCTAACAATGGGACTAAAAACAGTCTGGAAATAAAACAAGTGCTTCAAAGAATCAGGCTCTGCTGTTTATCCCTTTAAATAGCTTGTTGGCTAGGAATTCTGCACATCGGAAAGTCAAGTCGTAATAAATCTGCCAAGTAAGCTTCTAAACTGTCATCCCAAGCACATAGCTCTGGATACATTTCACTTTCTGCCTAGTTTACTAGGGTTTAAAAGAATCTTGTTCATAAATCGTGCAATGTACAGGATATGTTTAGAATGGCAGACTGTTCAACAAAAATTGTGTTTTCTCTTCCAGAATTTTTAAAGATGCCCCAATCCAGTCTGGTTCAGCTGTACTCTCCTCACTTGCTTGAGGCTACAGCCTTCTAGATGATGATTACTACAGAAACCAACGCTTCAGTGTAGAGATAATTTTTCTCTCCTCCATTGACTCATTGTTCTGCTCAGTTAAGAGATCTTCAGAATAGATTCCTGATTTTAAAACAAACCTCTCCATTGACATCTCTTATCCCTCAGGATAAGAACTGGACAACAACTTAGAGGAGAGTATAACTTCCTAACTTTCATATTCAATTCAGTTCCAAGATGAAATTATCCCTATAAGCTCACACCTACAAGATTCAAGAATTAAAGCAGTATAGATTTTCTCTCACCTCTGATATTGACCCAGATTTGGATTCTGATATACAAACTAATTTGTTATATTAGAATGAACTATCACTCCATCCATTTAGAGGAAAGCTACTATTTCACTTCTCACTTTTTATTCTTAAAATTTCTTTAAAAGGCTGACAATAACCTAATCAATCTCTACATACCCACTGATGCCCTCAGCCAGTGGTGAAATCCAAAATTTTTTACTACTGGTTCTGTGGGCGTGGCTTGGTGGGCGTGGCAGGGAAAGGATACTGCAAAATCTCCATTCCCTCCCCACCCCTGGGGGAAGGATACCATTCCCATCCCACTCTGGGACCAGCCAGAGGTGGTATTTGCCAGTTCTCCAAACTACTCAAAATTTCTGCTACCGGTTCTCCAAAACCTGTCAGAACCTGATGGACTTCACTCCTGCTCTCAGCCCTGATGAAGCTGCTAATCATAAAATGAGAAAGGGTTCAGCAAACACTCAGAAGCTGCTTATAGATGAACTAGAAGAGAGGGAACCTTCAACTTCAAGAGCTACATTACAAAAATGAAAGCAGGCTAATATATAACAGCATAACAGAGTTGGAAGGCACTTTGGAGGTCTTCTAGTTTAACCCCCTGATCAAGCAGGGGGAGACCCTATACCATTCTGGACAATTTTTTTTCCAATTTCTTCTTAAAAACTCCAGTGATGGAGCACCTACAACTTCTGAAGGTAAGCCGGTCCACTGGTTAATTGCTCTGTCAGGAAATTTCTCCTTAGTTCCAGGTTGCTTCTCTCCTTGATTAGTTTCCATCCATTGCTTCTTGTCTTGCCTTCAGGTACTTTAGAAACACTCTTTATTTATTTATTTATTTATTTTGTCACACAGAATATATAAGCATAAGCATGAAATTACTATACAATATATAATATATATATACAATATATGATTATGTAATAGCTATATTAATTGGATATAACGAAAGGAAACAATAGGACAGGAACGGTAGGCACTCTTGTGCTCTTATTCACACCCCTTACAGACCTCTTAGGAATGGGGTGAGGTCAATAGTAGACAGTTTTTGGTTGAAGCTTTGGGGATTTTGGGAAGAGACCACAGAGTCAGGTAGTTTATTCCAAGCATTAACAACTCTGTTACTGAAGTCATATTTTCTGCAATCAAGTTTGGAGCGGTTCACATTAAGCTTAAATCTATTACGTGCTCGTGTATTGTTGCAATTGAAGCTGAAGAACTTCTGGCTAGAAAATACAAAAAGACACTATATTCATTATGAGTATGTCCTTGTGATTCAGGAGAGGTAGAAACCATCAAACATCTGTATGATAGTTCTGTATTGCCAATTTTACATAAAATCTTGAAATGCCCAAAATGCCACACTCCTGACTAGCAAAAGAGGATACAACAATCAACACTGTAAGCAATTTCTGTTTTGCAACATCAACCCTGAAATGACCGACAAAGTTGACAGACAAAGAATAATTTGTTCAGGCAAAGAATAAACAGGAACAATTAAGGCTACCTGAATATAGCTAATCAGAAAAATCTCAGGGACAGAACTGGAGCATTGGCTATTTTTTAACTTTATGCATTGGTGATTTGACAGGGATCTGTAAGAGAAGTTTATATATTTTAAAACCATTCGGGGTGATTTTATTGTTTTATCTACAATATACTTGTGTTTTATATTGCTATTTCAAAGTTTATTATTATTTGTACTGCTAATGTTTATATATTTTCTCCTTTGTTTCCTTTTGTAGCCTAAGCCCATCTTGTAGCATATTTTGATTGAACGTGTATTGTCTTTTAGCCAAAATTCTTTGTTGTATGTACCATTCCAAATTTTCCTGATATTGTCAATTTAGTTTTGGACATTTGAGTATCAATTCCCTTAACCACAACCGCTATTTCTTTCTAGTGTAGAATTGGGTACCTCATTCCATCATTGGGTACCCAAGTTTCCTAAATCATTCCTTCCAGTTCAGTATATCGAAGCCTTGACCTCTTCATTTGGGTTGCCGTAAATCTTGTCCGATTTGTTCAACCAGAAGAAAAGGTACTCTTCCCCTATCAGGCTGTGCAGCAGTTCCCCAAGTGGGAACTTCATTCCCAGTAAAGATGCTACCCGCTTGAACAAGTAGCAGCGGCTGACACCTGTTGAAGGCAATGTGCCTTGGCTTTCAGTTGACTAAGTCGCTTATTAGATCAAAACAAAAACACGCTCTTGTATCCGACGACCATAGATAATTTGAGTCGGGCGTCCCAGACGAGCCGCCTGCTGCCAGAAAGGAAGCGTGCTTCCGGGGGCGGGGGGAGACTCGCGACTACATCAGTCAGTAAGTGGTGGGCAGAAGCCACCTCGCGGCTAATTCTCCACCCCCACCTCCCTTCATTCTCGCAGCCTCCTTGGAAGGAGCGCCCGTTTGCTCGCCTCTTCCGGACTCTGAGCCTTCGCGGGGAGAGGCGTGACCAACTCGGGGCGCGCGGGCAGGCGACTCCACGCGCGGCTTTTTTTCTCTCTCTCTCTCTCGCCGAGACTGGAGCCTCGGCGTCCATCCTGCGGGCGCTGGTGCCGTCTCCTGTCTCGCCTTGCAAGCTTGTCGACCGACCATGTTCCCAGAAAGCTGATTGCAGCCGGGCAGCCGCGACGGCACTGCCGCCGCCATCCCAGTGAGCTGGAATTGGTAACGCGCCCCAAGTTGGTCCTGCGGGAGGCCGCTCCCCAGCAACCCAAAGAGGCGTCCGGCCCGGGCGGCGGCGGCGATAGCGGCCTCGCTCCCAGCTTTACCCTCATCTCGACCAGCAGCAGCAGCAGCAGCACCAGCTCTGACTCCCACAGCACCATGGACCTCTCCTTCATGGCCGCGCAGGTAATGGGACCGCCATGGCGCGACAGTGGGCTCCGTCGGCCGGCCGAAGGGCGCTTCCTTGGGCTCAAACCCGGGTCTCCTCCAGGCTCGCTCTTCAGCCCGCCCTTCGTGGATGTTTGGCAGGGTAGCGAAAGAGGAGAGGAGCTGCCCGAGCTTTTGACTCGGTTCCAGCCAAGGATGCCTTCGGGTGGGAAAGAAAGCAATTGCACAAAGCTGGATGTTTCCGATGCCAGTGATGGCTTCTGCATATTTCAGATTCGGTGATTGTGTGTCCTTTTCTGGGGAGAACGGTCCCGTAATTTTTTAAAAAAATTCTCTTAAATTAAATCACTGATTGTGGAGTGGCGGGGATAAAAAGACTTAGGCAGGTTTTGAATAAAAATGTCCCTTTTAAAATACTTCGCCTGAAGAAGGTATAAATGTGTGCCTGTTTAGCTGGGCAAATAAATTATGCTACTACTATACTATTGTTTGGTACCGCTGAAAGGTTGATAACTATAGAATACTTTGATTAGCTTTGGTAGCATGGATAACTTGGATAGAGTGTCTTGAGTAACCTTTAGCAGGACAGATCATCTGGAAGAAAATCTACCCTGTCACTAAGAGTTGACAGCAATTTAATCAACCACACAATCAATCAACCTTTAGGGAGGCGGGGGAAGCATCCTACACTTTCTAAATATCTCTGTCACTAGAAATAGGTAAATATATATCAACATGTAGTGAATGTGAAATCCTGGCAGGTGTACTCTGAATTCAGAGCACGGACCATTTTTGAGAGGTAAAACTACTATCTTATTTACACAAAAGAGTAAAGCGTAAGTAAAGGATTAAACCTTAATTTTCTTAGGCGAAAGAGAAAAATAACCATATGTTAATTAATTATATACTTCACCAGATGGTCTGCTAGTTGACCTCAATGCCTACTGACTGAAGAATAATTTCCAATTCTAGTCTTCTCAACATGGTACATTTCAAGCATGCTGTGCTTGCTCGCCTATGATCATCATCTAGCATTGCCTTGCTACCCTCCAGATCGGTTGTACTACAGCTCCATTTATTTTCCCAGCGATAATGGCTGGAGGGTAAGAGAATAATAAGGTGAAGGCAGTGATAATTCTATCCTATCTAGAGGGCATCAGATTGGGAACAGACATATTTGTTTCTTACCAAAGAAAGTTTGGGGCATAATTCACATTCTTCAAAAGACCAAAGAAATGATCACTAGAGTCTTGAAAAGGCCTTCTGTATATTTCCCAGTATCCTCTTTAGTTGGAGGAGAGGAAAAAAATCCATTTAACAGCAACAAAAATAAAGATCTAATCTAATGTTTGTTTTGTTCTGTTCCTTCCTACTCTGTTTCCAGGCAAAATGAAGGTATCTTTTCTTTTATGTACACTGAGAACATATGCACCAAGACAAATTCCTTGTATGTCCAATCACACTTGGCCAATAAAAATTCTATTCTATTCTAGTTCAAAAAACGTGTTTACAAGCTTAATTGGGAGCTGCAGCAAACAGAAGTTGTGTAATTGGACATTTCAAGCAAGGTTTCTTTGTTTTTAAAAATAGGATAGTAGCAATAGGGCTGAAAATACTGTTGGTTGGATTATTTTTAGTTTGCAAAGCTTCAAATTTCTGCTGGGTGATTTTGTGTTAATTCAAATTAGATTGTGTTACAGATGGATGTAATACTCTTGTGATGATAACAATTAGGCATCATGCTTGAAAAATGCATTAACTTGTTTTATTAAAAGTAATGAAAATGTCATTCACTTGCGCAGGCAACACACACACACAAACACACATCTAATAATGAAAGCAGAAAGGATTTTATCCAGAACACAGTATGAATTGTATCCTGAGATAAATTTTGTCCACTATGGATGTTCACATTTATTTTATTTTCTATTCTATACTATACTCAAATGTTCGCATTTTCATTTCCAAATATTTGTATAGCTAGATCACTTTAAATGGTAATAAGTATAATTTCTTTATATTTTCTAAAAATTATTTGACGCAGTCTTGAAATGTAAAATGAATCTGATAGGACTTCTTGCTTTATTTTTTTAATGGTTATGAAAATGTGTAAAAAGGAGGAAATACTTTTGTTTTATTTTGGAAAAAGGTGAATTTCAAAATTTGATACAAATTTGAACAGTTCTACTTTCAGATAACAATTATATGAGGTGAATTGACGAATTGAAATAAGAGTTAACAAGTTGGCATAGTTTGATCACATGTGTTACGTTGTTTCTGTCCAGATATTTAACTATGTTGCAGTAAAATATTATATAGTAAGCTATTTCCATTCAACGGTTCTCTTTTAAAAATTCCATTCTACTCCCTCTGTAACAGCCAGTCAGGATTCCATAATAGTTGAGCAATCTTTGTTCCTATTAGTGACTATTCAAAGTTATGATGGACCTCTCTGGGGTTACTTAGAACCCAGGTTCAAAGTTCCGATGGTCGTCATCCCCCCACACATCAGACACTCAGCAACCAATCTCCATTTACAGCTATTTAAAATATTCTGTGGTCACATGACCATGTTTTTTTTATAGTTTTGTTGAAAACTGGCATTTAGTTCCAGTTTTCGGCTAAACGAGCCCATAGCAAACTATTGATTCAGTTAATGATTGCCTCGTTTGCTTTATAACCACTGTGTTTAATGATCACTGCAAAAATGGTCATAAAATCAAGTTAGTCACATGGATGATCAGATTTATGACCATCACAACTTACAACCACAAAAGGCAAGTGGTCATAACGTGATGACCACCAGTATGATGTTGGTTGTTTTCCCTGTAGATTTTCTTTGTTCTCCTGCAAACCTTGAAATTTTGTCAAGTCAGCTAATAAATCTGTCTTATTTCTGGTAAAGTGTTTTGGCAACATAAACATTATAAACTGAGAGCAAATGTGATTCATTAATTAAAGTGTTAGAGTAGGATTGTGGTAAACCAAGTCTTAGTCCACAGAAGCTCATTGAGAGATTTTGGTCCAGTAAATTTTTTCTTTGCCTATCCTACTTCCCAGGGCTGTTATGGAGAAAAATGGAAGAAAAAAATATACAAGTGTGGGCTAATGGTTAAGGCACTAGCTAGAAACCAGGAGCCTGAGAGTTCTAGTCTTACTGCAATGCTCTCTACATGGGGCTCCCCTTGAAGAGCTCCCGGAGACTCCAGTTGGTTCAGAATGCAGCTGCGCGGGTGATAGAGGGAGCCGCTCGTGGCTCCCATGTGACACCACTCCTGCGCAGGCTGCACTGGCTACCTGTGGTCTTTCGGGTGCACTTCAAGGTGCTGGTTACTACCTTTAAAGCGCTCCATGGCTTAGGGCCGGGTTATTTACGGGACCGCCTACTGCTACCGATTGCCTCCCACCGACCCGTGCGCTCTCACAGAGAGGGACTCCTCAGGGTGCCGTCCGCTAAGCAATGTCGGCTGGTGACCCCCCCAGGGTAAGGGCCTTCTCTGTGGGGGCTCCCACCCTCTGGAATGAACTTCCCCTACGACTCCGCCAACTTCCTGACCTTCGAACCTTTCGCCGCGAGCTAAAGACATATTTATTTATTCGCGCAGGACTGGCATAGAATTTTAGATTTTATTTGGTTTTTAATTTTTAGTGGGTTTTACTGTTTTAAATATATTTTAATCTGGGCCAAATTTAATAAGTTTTTTAAATATTATTTTATCTTGTATTTATTCTGTTGTTCTGTTTTATCCGGCTGTAAACCACCCTGAGTCCTTCGGGAGAAGGGCGGTATAAAAATCTAATTAAATAAATAAATAAAATAAATAAATAAATAGTCTCATTTTTGACATGAAAGCCAACTTAGGCCAATCACTCTCTCTTAGCCCAACTCACCTAAAAGGGTTGTCATTGGAAAAATAGGCAGAATCAGCATTATTTATGTTTGTCACCTTGAGGTACTTATGAAGAAATAACGATGGGATAAAAATCTTATAAATGGGATATATTGTATATTTAATAAGTAAACTCTTTAGAACTTATTCTCCTTTAGCAGTTTGCACATAAAATCCTCTTTGTATCTGGCAAGTAAGTTAAATTAGTCATTTATTCCAGGACGATTTGGGGAGTCAGCATAGGATTTTGTTAAGTAACTTTCATTTTCTTTGTTCTTCATCATTATTTCTTCACCTTTCTAAGTCTACCGAGATTGGAGTGAATTATGAATTGTGTTGATTATAGCAATATATAGTTCTTGCCACCAGTAAATCTTATACTTTAGGTTGAGACCATTACTGAGTTTCTTTCAGTTTTGGTTGTTTGGGAGGAATGGGGGAGAAAGAATACTATTCCTCTTTGATGTGAAAGCTTCTAATAATAATAATAATAATAATAATAATAATATAATAATAATAATATTTTAATTTATAGACCGCCCTTCTCCCGAAGGACTCAGGGCGGTGAACAGCCAGTTAAAATACAAAAAACAAACCCATACAATATTAAAAACTACCCATAAAAAACTTATTCAATTGGCCAAGCTAAAATACAATTACACTATAAAATCACTAAAATTTAAAAACCCCAATAAATCAATTTAAAAGTTTAAAAATTAAGCCAGTCCAGCAAGATGAAACAAACAGGTTTTAAGTTCGCGGTGAAAGGTCCTAAGGTCGGGCAGTTGTCGGAGTCCAGGGGGAAGCTCATTCCACAGGGTAGGAGCCCCCACAGACAAGGCCCTTCCCCTGGGGGCCGCCAGCCGACATTGTTTGGCTGATGGCACCCTAAGGAGTCCCTCTCTGTGAGAACACACCGGTCGTTGGGAGATTGAAGCCGGCAGAAGACGGTCCCGTAAATATCCCGGTCCTAAGCCATGGAGTGCTTTAAAGGTCGTCACCAATACCTTGAAGCGCACCCGGAAGACCACAGGTAGCCAGTGCAGTCTGCGCAGGATAGGTGTTACATGGGAGCTCCGTGCTGCTCCCTCAATAACCTGCGCAGCCACATTCTGGACTAACTGGAGTCTCCGATTGCTCTTCAAGGGGAGCCCCATGTAGAGAGCATTGCAATAGTTCTCTCTATTTCCAACCTGTGAATATTCTCAGTTATGCTGATTGCTTAGGAGCAACATCACTAGATAATCTTGGACTTCATTTTTGATAATCTCACATATACAATGGGAAGAGATCATGGAAGCATCTGGAGAAGAGTAAGTTACTTTTCAGAGGCAGTTTTGGAGTAGATGTGGCTTGCATGTAATTTAATTAAGGAAGAAGCCAGAGTGGCTGGAGCTGCATTATGTACTTTAGAAGAGCATTTTTTAAAAAATATGACACTTACTCTGGTGATTATAATAAGCTTTATCGTATTTTGCACTCCAAAACTACAGGAAATTTTGCAATTGATTTTTTTGGGGGAAATCCAGATTGAAGCATTCTTAATAGTTGTTGTCCATCTTCCACTTAAAGGAATCCCGTGATGTGACCTAACCAATTCTTTTGTTGTCTGCTTCAATTCTTCTTACCTAATATTCACCTGGATGACTTCCTCTTGAATAAAGGGTATCTTTATAATCAAACAAATAATATAACCAGAAACAGCATTACTCTCAGGCAGAGGATTTATTGGTAATCCAATTCAAAAGCTACTGCATTACTTTATATCTTTATAATGCAAATCCATTAATTATATTTTAGCCTCGTGTTGCAGTCTGTGTATGATTCAGTGTGTGAATATTGAACCCAGAAAAGTGGATTACTTAATCAGCCATGATTGAGGTAACCAAGACTAAGCACGCAGTACAAATCTAATTTATGTATTTTAATCAGGAACCTCTTCTGAAGGTTGCTAAGAATACCAAAAATTGATTAATTGGTGTAAGTATAATTTAAGATAGTGAAATAAGTTATGTATAATCTTTTAGTGGAGCTACTTTTAAACATGTCTAAGCCTTTATCTACCCCATAGTCCCAATAAGGCATGCTGCAATGAAAATATATGCCCAATTAGAGGAAGCTCTTTATTTTTAATAAAGATTTTCTTATATAATGAAAATTATATCTCTACTGGATGAAACAAAAATAATTCAGTGTGATTTTCATAAAGGAACTGAAGAGTTATGTAGATATCATTGAAGAGAATATTATCTCTTTTGAAACAAACATGCCAGCTGCAATTAATGAGGCCTGATGTTTAAATTCTAGATGGCTTATTTCTTAGTAATTTATTTCTTGCAATTCTTTTTCGATATCCTTCCTCCTGAATAGAAACTATTCAGATGAAATGTTGAATACTTTTCTAACTCATCATTGCTACATTGGCAAGATACAGAGCCCTGTAAAAACTCTTACTTAGATTGAAGTGAAATGCAATGATGTGGAAAATTAGGATGAGTGCATCAAGAAATTCATTGATGATAAAATGTGTTAGCACAGTTTGGTCTTTGGACAAAATGCTTCATGGCATGAAATACCTTCAGGAATAAGAAATCATATCATAACCTTTGACGTGAAAAGATCTGTCTAAATACCTGTCAATTTTTACCTTAATTATCAGTGGACCTAAAAGAGAGAATTATAGTTGCTACTAAAATGCAAAATACTTTGGTGATAGTAGATAGAAGAATTGTGCTTTAATAAAAATTATTTAGACAGTCTATTTTTAATTAAATTAAAATTAAATTAATTAAATTAAATTTAAATTAAAATTTAATTTAATTTAATTAAATTAAATTTAATTTAATTTAATTAAATTAAATTAAAACTGATGCTGTTTATCTAAACAGTGTCCTCTTATATAAGAACATATAATAATTATATTCGAAGAATGTAATGAAGAAAGTAAAAATAAAATGAAAGGAAATCTGGATTTCTGGCAGAGGTTATTCATGACAGAAACAACATTAATTTACATAGATATCTGCATGCTTTAGTAATTTCCAGTCTTTGGGGGCTGGGCTGATAGACACATCTGGAATTTTGAGAGTAACTTGTGAGTATAAATATTGCCTCTTTTTGCTATGAGAACATGTATTTTATATAGTTAAGCATTACTAAATTCCTTCCTTCTTTTTGTATCTTTTTTGATTTTATTCTTTTTAAAATTTTGCTGATTTTTTTTTTACTGTTATTGCTTGCAGTTCCAAAATGTATGGTCGGTCTGTCTGACTTTCTAACTTGTTTATTGTGATGTGCCCTATATTTTCTACTCTGTAGCATTGATTTCTACCATGTTTCCCCGAAAATAAGACCCTGTCTTATATTTTTTTGAACCCAGAAATAAGCGCTTGGCCTTATTCCCATGCGCTCAAAAGCCTGATTGGGCTTATTATCAGGGGATGTCTTATTTTAGGGAAAATAGCGTATAGAAAACCATATCCAACAGGTTATTTGCGTTCCAGTAGATTTCTGATAACCTCAGGTTCTACTTTAAAGTCATGTTTGAAATATAAAAACACATGCACATTTTTGTTTATATTTCACATTTTTGAACCATCTTCCTCAAAGAGTTCTGTATCTCCTATTGTCTTCGATGTGTAATATTTTTTTATATGGCCATTTATCCTCTTTGGCTTCCTATCGGTGTTCGTATGTTTATATTTACCATTATGTAAGCCAGATGCTTCCAAGCATCTGTTAGCTTTCCAAAAAAATCCTCCTAGACAGTTTCACATTTGAAATTGAAGTGCCCAAAGTTTGGAAAACATTCCTTTAGTGTAAGCTTCCTTTTTCTCAGAATGATTGTTTAATGCCTGATAAATCTAAATTTATAATTCCTAAAACATCATTTTATCCACAGCCCCAAAATGTATCATCCTGAAGTGAAACAGGTAATGTTTTATAGAAGGTTAATTTGGAGGTCCTGTCTCTTATCTTATATTTGCCCTTCAAGACTACTCAGGAATACTTATAGTTTTGTGTCATTCATCATGACTCCTGATTGCATTCCAACATTTTTTATAGAGACATCCACTGTCCATTACCTTCAAAGCGGCCAGGCACTCTACCAAGCATGCACTATTTAATCCATCCTATTTTTTCATGACATTTTTAAAGAATGTGTATGTATTTTTCATGTCTGTTATATGCATTCAAAATTGTGTTTTTGTTCATCAAAGAACTGTGTACAAATTTGGAAAGGCTGCGAAATCAAAAGTTAAGCTACTGTATACAAAATATTAAAGCAAATCTTGCCTTCATTTTAAAAAAGCTAAACAAAAAACCAAAAAAAAGGCATTTCCCAACTTCTCAGGAATAGAGAAGAGCAGTATTATTCCTTTGATTCCAGCCAAATTATCTTTGGCAAAGGTATATTGGTGGCTTACAAGCCTCTTTCTCCAAGGCAAGGCTGCAAGTCAAAGTGGATTAATTCCTCCTTCATGCTTCATCTAATGGTGCATGTCAACTCTGCCATGTAAAGTGAGTTATTGTTGGGCATGTGTCCATTTTACGTATCCTCTTTATTGCATTTGGTGGCGCAGTGGTTAGAATGCAGCACCACAGGCTACTTCTGCTGCCTGCCGGCTGCCTGCAATTTGGCAGATCAAATCTCACCAGCTCAAGGTTGACTCTGCCTTCTATCCTTTCAAGGTGGGTAAAATGGGGACCCAGATTGCTGGAGGGAATATGCTGATTTTATAAACCACTTAGAGAGGGCTGTAAAGCTCTGTGAAGGAGTATATAAGTCTAAATGCAATTGCTATTTGGGTTCCTGATTTAAGAATGGCAACTTAGATTTATAAGTAAACTAGACAACTTGTGCCCTGGAGGAGCATCATTAAATAGATATTTCCTTAAACTAAACAGAGAAACAGAATGATCAAGGGTGGGCAAAAAAGCAATGGAGAAAAAGCAACTACTGATTTCTGCCAGCTTCCCCACTGAATTTTGTTGTATCTGGCGTGAAAATTCAGAAATTGCCTTCTGAGAAACATTGAAAATTAAGATCACGTGACCTAACAGCAATGCAGTTGCACTGCCAATAGCACTGAAGCAACCACAACTTTCCCAAATTTCATTCCCTCGGGAGTCAGGGGTCCCGGATTTTGGATACATTCTCTTAAATTAACCATCTGAGGTGGTTCAAAAATTGTTGCCCAATGATGTACTTCTTTTCCCCAGTTAAGAACATGACAGCAAGTTTTAGTGGTATATAGTAGATGCAAACAACATACATTTTTGTCTTTGCAAATGTAACACAAATTCAGCTTATATAGAATTGAATAAAAATGAAGCCTATATTTCTTACTTATAAGCACTGTCACTTATATCTTTTGCAGAGCTCTATTGAAATTCAAGATTCCTGCAACCCTTAGCTTCTCAGTTGCTTTGTTGACAGGTTTATATCCTTTGGGGGTTAGTTCTGGAGCTTCTTCTAAAATATATTATCCAGATTTTGAATATGAGTGTATTATTGATAAATCAGTGATAATTCAATCAAATGATAGCACTTTTTCTCTGCATAGATGTTTAACTTACTGTATATGCTTAATTTATTACCAATTATCAGGATATTATTAGCTGGCCCTCTTCTTCCTTTATATTATGTTGTTTTAATACTTTTCACTCCTAAGGGGGATTTTAATTCTGATTTTTATTAAGCATTTTATCCTGAGTTTTGAGTGATAGGTGGGTGTCATTATTTTCATCTCCACAAACCCATAGAAAATAAGGTATATTTGACAACTTTAGCTGTACTCTTGAAAAACCAATAATAATAATAATAATAACAACAACAACAACAGAGTTGGAAGGGACCTTGGAGGCCTTCTAGTCCAACCCCCTGCCCAGGCAGGAAACCCTACACCATCTCAGACAGATGGTTATCCAACATTTTCTTAAAAATTTCCAGTGTTGGAGCGTTCACAATTTCTGCAGACAAGTCGTTCCACTTATTATTATTATTTATTTGAATTTATATCCCGCCCTTTTCCGAAGACTCAGGGCAGCTTACACGATGTTAAGCAATAGTCTTCATCCATTTGTATATTATATACAAAATGAACTTATTACCCCCAACAATCTGGGTCCTCATTTTACCTACCTTATAAAGGATGGAAGGCTGGATCAACCTTGGGCCTGGTTATTAATTGTTCTAGCTGTCAGGAAATTTCTCCTTAGTTCTAAGTTGCTTCTTTCCATGATCAGTTTCCAATACATTTTTGTTAAAGCATAAATCGTGCTTCCCCTCTTTTCTAATATGATTGCTGGGTAGAAAAACTCATTTTGTGAATATCCCACCATTTGTCAACCAAACAATATCTCAATATAGTTTTCAGATGTTTTTTAAATTGGTAGTGGGTTTTTCTCTCTTACAAAGAAGTATCATACTATGTACCTTTTAGTGATTTTGCTCTCTCATTTGTAAACAACTCAGTAGTGCTGAGATGAATTATTCTAACATCAACAGCATGTTTATCAGGTGTAACTCTTATTTGGATATATTTCTATGTATATCCTTTTACACCTTTTCATTGAGTTTCATTGAGTTTCCTAATGCTTTGTTTATAGAACAGTAATGCATTTTTAATTTCTGAGTATTTTGGAGATACGCATTTTTTCCTCTTGACAGCTACAAACATGGTGGTTCTTCTTTTGCTGGTGCTGCTGCAAAATGAGAATGTTATGATTTTCATTCAAAACACAACCATTGTACATAACTAGGTGTCAGGATAAATACATTATGCTGGGCAATGAAAAAATACACTAAAGTTTTTAATCTCGTTCTACAGAATTATCAACAGATTGTAGCAGACAAATGTTTACATATACATACTTTGCATACCTCTAAATATTCCATCTAGTCTTATCAGAGAAAAAAGTTTTCTTGCACAAGTACTATAAAATCTCTAGTGAATTTATTTCTGTAGCAGTAAGTAATTTACTGAGTTGTTCCCATTTAATATTAGCAAACTTTGCTGCAAACCCTTCTTAAATCATTGATCACTTGGCTGAATACATGGAAAATTCAAAGTGGAGAAGGAATGGTGCCATACATACACTAAATCTAACTTAAGAGAATGCAGTTGCTATATTCATGTAATACACATTATGCAGCATTAGGCCATAGCATGTTGGCTTGATTCCACATGATTTGTATCCCACAATATGATAAAAATTTATTGTGTATTATCAGATAATATCAATCTTGATCTTACCAATTGCAAGAGTCTTGATCTTATCAATCAAATAAATATACCTGGACATGTAGAGGTTAGTCTATGAGCCACGGTGGCACAGTGGTTAGAGTTCAGTACTGCAGGCTACTTCTGCAGACTGCTGGCTGCCTGCAAATTAGGCAGTTCAAATCTCACCAGGCTCAAGGTTTACTCAGCCTTTCATCCTTCTGAGGTGGGTAAAATGAGGACTCAAATTATTGGGGGCAATATGCTGACTCTGTAAACCACTTAGAAAGGGCTGTAAAGCACTGTAATGTAGTATATATGTCTAAGTGCTATTGCTATGTGCTAATAGTAAAGAAACAAAATATAATAGTGTGTGTAAATCATCATACAACATTCTTAATTTCACATGGTACCATAATATTTAGAATCCTCCAAAACAGATTGGAGCCCAACATGGAAAAGTTGCTTTTCAACCTGCTTTTAGAAAAATCCAAGACACATCATTATTGCTTATTATTTGCATACAGGATAGTTTTCTATTAGAAAAGACTCTGGAGAATATTATGAGCCACCAAGAAAACCAGTAAATGGGTCATTGAACAAAGAACTGGATGGCTATATCCTTAGAAGATTTAAGGCCCAAGGTGGAGACTAATTGTTTTGGAGAAGGCGTGTCTATGCAGTTTGATAAGAATCAGCATTGATTTGATGGTACATAATCAGTCAGTCACTGTATGTTCTTTTATTAGATGATCATATGAGTTCTACTCATTTGTAATTCTTACGGAATCAATAATTTGCCCTTACTTTGGAGGTAAATGTCACCGTCAAACTTTAATCATATTTATCAGTTTGATTATTATACTCAGTTCAGTGCTGATATAACTTTGTGTAATATTTAAAATTGCTTTTCTCCTTGTAAAGGATTGATGGGAGGAGGTGTCCCCTGTTTTTTTCTGCTCTGGCACATGTAAAATGTGAATAATAAACCAGCAGGAGGAGCTCTGATCATGCCTTCTCATAACCTATAGGCACTGGTGACAATGTCAGTGTCCCTCTGCAGAGGGAGTAGGAGCAGATATGATGGTTGCTGTTTTTATTCAGGCAAAATTTTGCATACACTTGAACTACCTAGTTCAACGTTGGAAAACGTTTGTGAGCGATAAACTATTGAGGCACTTCTAAATTTTCCAAATGTGGAATCTAAATTATATCCAAGGCATTTATGCATAATAGTATTCCTGTAAAGAATCTCTTTTATAGTTTAAAGGACTGTTTAGTATAACAGTAACATAATAACAGAGCTCTCTGCTCTTGTCTATTTTCTTTTTCCTACAATAGATTGGTGTCAGGTTTTATTGCTAAACTAACAGTGGCAGCTATTGTAATCTACCATTTTCTTCCCCTAAATGTACCAGTTAAAAGCAAAAAAGCAGCTCCAATAGAATTGACAATATACAATTTTATTTGTAGACTTCGTTTGCAAATTTTTAAAACTGGTTTACAGGGTTGATCTTAGACTTGTAAATTCATGAAAAAATCAGCCTCTAGACTTAACTACAGGTAATCCTCAATTTACAGCCACTCATTTAGTGACCATTCAAAGTTACAATGGCACTGAAAAAAATGACTTATGATCATGCTTTACATTTATGAACATTGCAGCATGTTTGATCCATAGTCATGTGATCAAAATTCAGATGCTTGACAACTGACTCATATTTATGACGATTACAGTGTCCTGGGTCATGTGATCAGTTTTTGTGACCTTCTGACACATGTAGTCAATGGTGAGGCCAGCTTCACTTAACAACCATGTTACTAACTTAACAAGTGCAGTGAGTCACTTTTTAACACTCTTCCTCTTCTACCTTCTTTTACTTTCCAGACCTTCCTCTCCTTCTCTTATCTACATCCTCTCCTCCCTCCACCCTACACCTTCCTTCTCCTCTTCTACCCCTCTTCCTTCCTCTTCTCCTCTTTCCTACCTCCTACTCTCTTTTCTCCCTCCCCACCGTTCTAAAATGGTAACTGGGCAGACCCGACCCTACATTAATTATATTTATACATCTTCAATAATCCCTGTACATTAACCATCACTCCATCACTAGCCTCCACCCCCAATTCCCTCCCCTTACCCCCACCCCCAGCCCGACTTCCCAGAACAAAATGCAGGGTATCAAAACTAACAATCATAATCTAAAATAATTCCTAAATTATAATCTCTAGTCTCTCCACACTTAGTCACACTCTCAATTCCCCTCTCCTTCAGAAATATATCTAATACAAATTATTTCCTAAATTTACTCATATGCTATTCGATATTTTTTTATCTGATACTTATTTTGAATATAATCAATCCACATTTTCCATTCTAAAATATATTTTTCTTGTGTATAGTCTTTCAAGTAAGCAGAGATTTTTGCCATTTCTGCCAGATTTGATACTTTGAGTGTCCATTCTTCAATTGAGTCATGTGATCAGTTTTTGTGACCTTCTGACACATGTAGTCAATGGTGAGGCCAGCTTCACTTAACAACCATGTTACTAACTTAACAAGTGCAGTGAGTCACATAACTGTGGCAAGAAAGATCATAAAATGAGACAAAATTTACTTAACAAATGTCTCACTTAACAACATAAATTTTGGGCTCAATTGTGGTTGTTACCTAGTACAGCCTCTTGAAAATCCTTGTATTTTTGGCAATAAATATACATTTGAAATTGGGAAAGAGAGGAATTTCATTAAAATTAATGCTTGCTGAATGCAGTTATCTGAACTGACCCATAAATCTGGAAATCGTTATTATTCGTGAAGCCATATAATTATCATTTAAATTATATGGCTTCATTTATGTTTCTAATTTTTCTAAGTTGCCCAGTAATTGTAGTCTTTCTATATAAATCAGGGAAGAGAAACTTGCAGTATTCCAAATTCTTATATTTCTTTTTGTTGGTTGGAGCTAATGATAATTAAAATCCGACAATATCTGGGGAGATAACCCACATAAGAGGAACTTGTGTGGGTTCCTCTTATCTGGGTTATCTAGATCAGGGGTCTCCAACCTTGGTCCCTTTAAGACTTGTGGACTTCAACTCCCAGAGCTTTGCTGGCTGAGGGACTCTGGGAGTTGAAGTCCACAAGTCTTAAAGGGACCAAGGTTGGAGACCCCTGATCTAGATCTCCCCCTTCTACACACACTGACTAAAACTAGCCCCAGAAAAAAAAAGAAAAAACCCAGTATAGAACAGTTCCTCTAACTTCCAAACTCCAGAGCCAGTCTAGAATGATAAAATGATACTGAGCCATTGAGAAATCAAGGATAGATGTGCAAAGACAAGGATAGATGTGCTGCCTCTTTCTCAAGCCCTCCAGTGTTAGGGTCTAATACTGTCTCTGTACTATAACATGGTTTGAAACTTGATTGGAAAGAGTCCATATAACCAACTTCCTCTGAGCCTCCAGAAGCTGTACACCTACCACTTTCTTCATTAAAGAGGGAAGCTAGGAAACGGAAAAAAACTTGTCTAGTACTGATTGGTCCAAGGATGGCTTGTTAAAGAGGGGATGGACCACCGTTTTCTTCACCTATTGCCTATCTCAATAAAGTATAGTTGCAGTCAAGCTGATCCAGACTATCTCGAAGGACTGATATTAATCTTGAAAGCCTCTTATTTTCTATTAAGACAGGCAAAGAATCTTACATTTGATTCTGACCCTTAGGGCACTCAACAGAACCCCTTGCTGCAGCATTATTTCAACTGGATTTTACAAATAACTAATTGGAAAATGCCATGGTACAAGTAGTACAGTATTTAGGCAAAGTTTGTCTCAGTCTGATTTAATTATGGCAGGTCAACTAGTTTTTAGAAATTTAGGAAATTTGTAGAATTTCCTACAAATCATATTACAGTGACGTTCGTTCTGAGTTGGTTGAAGGAAAGGGCAGCCAAATGTGGTTGTGTCCATCACAAGCAGTGATTCAGTGGTGAACAATTATTCTATTTCCACAAAGATTTAGAGCATCCTTTAATGATTCTGCTAAGAGAGCAATGGAAAACTGAAAGATTCATCAAGGCCAATGCAGAACACATGCTCTATGTCCATATCAGAGTATATAATGTTATCTCGTTCCTTTGCCAACTACAGCCATTCTGTTTTTCCATATACTAGTTGGACTTTGGCTTCCTGGTGTGTTTAGATTTTCACATGAACACGATTTAAAGTTCTGGGATTTCCTTTTTGCTACAGCATAAACATTGCTGCCTCCAACCATAAGCAGAACAACTTGCTTCCATGTTCTTTCAGTCTCAGTCTGATGTTGATCATAAAACTCATAAACCTCCTCTCTGCATGAATGGTTGGAGTATAAATTAGATACTCATCATATTACAATCTAATTGATATTACTTGGTCATTGACTACATTGCGCTAAGTAGTGTCCTTATTATATCTTTCCTTATTATGGAAACAATACTGTCCCTTCATTGTTGTTCAAGTTCTAAGTAGTAAATAATATATTTTGACTGAAGGAGTCCAGTTCCTGTCCATTTTAATTTGCTAGTGCCTGTGTAAGTTATTAATTTCATCTTTCACTGTGTTGAGTTTTCCTATGTTTACGTTTCTCTGTCTTTGCAGTTTCACATCTTATTTTCCTGCAAGGCAACATCAGGAAGTAGATGTCCCAAAGGTTTTAATCTAGTCATGTCACAACCACAATTACTTCTCTGAAAGATTCTCAGCTTTTCCTCAGCATGTTAAGTACCAGTTGACCCGAGGGGCCCATCATCAAGTTACACTGTATATCTCTATATGGTTTTCTTGTTAAAGTATCAGTGTGGTTTACCAAGTTGCTTTCTCCCACACAGTATGAAATGATGCCTTTACCCTTGTCACTAAAGTGAACATTGGCTTACAGCATCTTCCTGTAATGTTGCTGCCTAATACAGGTGCCTATTTGCTTTAGCTGGATAGGTGGCATGACCTTCGTGCTTTGGATGACCCTGCTGGGATTATGTATTCTTGGCATACACTCCCAGGGTTCTTTACAAATCCCACCTAGGAATAGACACATACACATACACACATCACAGTGAGGCAGAAAAGTGGGATTTGACATTAATTATATAAGGGACGCTGTGGCTTAGTGGGTAAGAGACGCTTGTCGATCGAAAGGTCGGCAGTTCAGTGGTTCAAATCCCTAGTGTTGTGTAATAGGGTGAGCTCCCGTTATTTGTCCCAGCTTCTGCCAACCTAGCAGTTTGAAAGCACATAAAAATGCAAGTAGAAAAATAGGGACTACCTTTGGTGGGAAGGTAACAGCGTTCCGTGCACCTTTGGCATTGAGTCATGCCAACCACATAACCATGGAGACATCTTCTGACAGTGCTGGCTCTTCGACTTTGAAACAGAGATGAGCACCGCCCCCTAGAGTCGAGAACGACTAGTACATACATGCGAGGGGAATCTTTACCTTTTTATATTGGTCCTATTTTATGGATATGTTTGCATTCAAAGAGGCTCTGAGGTTTATGAAATGTGCCATGTCCAAAATGACAATGAAATCTGATAGATTTATATTTTGAATGACTTGCTATTCTGATAAATAATGTAACTGCAAGTTCAGAACAAAGGTCCATCTAATATACCATCTTTTTTTTGGCCACAATCTCAACCAGATGCCTATAGGTAGTCTTGAATAAGAAAATAGCCTTTTCATGTTGTTTCTTCTTCTACAACCTGACACCCTCCAGATATGTTAGGCCTCATATCCCATGATTCCAAGACAGCATATCTGGAAATTATAAGAGTTGATGTCCACTACTTCTGTAGAACAAACGGATGAAGACATCTGGCTTATAATATTATGAGTAACATCAATGATATTTGTATTATCTGTTAATTTATCTATTACCTACAGAAGACATCTAGGCTAATACCTGGTGTTTACAAATAATTTATAAATCTACACATTATGGGAAATGGCTACTCATACTAGGAACCATCAGACTAGTGCAGTGCATTTTTAACCCCCATTAAAATGTCAAAATGGTACATGAAGAAAAATAAAAGGAATTTCAAAGTAAGGATATTACATATACTTATGCTTTTGAAAATAACATTTTTAATTGCCAGCTGGTAAACTGCAGACTTCCAAGACAGCATTATTCACTCTTTCATTATTGTGCACATCAGGCTGTGCAAATGTGTGATATTTTGAAAGTAACTATATGTCACGTGTTGTAAGTAGTTCTTTTCTTCCTTTCTCCAGGAGAAAGGATTTTGAATGCATGAGTTTCTTCAATATTGTGTAGCAATAGCTTCACTATTTAAATGAGAGTTGAAAAACTATTATATTATAATTGTAAGTGCATTCATTTAACTGTGATCTACCTTGAGGTATATTAAAATTTAGGAATACTGTGATCTAGCTTATGAAGACTAATCATGAATCAGTAAGGATGATTTGGAGAATCTAGTATATGGGAAGAAATATGGGTATGGGGATTTATATAATATAAAAATGTATCCAGATGCTACTATTTGCAGATATTTCTTCCTATAAATATAGATACGTTTTTTCTCAAAATGTCTTCCAACTGTGGGGCCTTCATGCCCTACCCAGGATGTTCAGGGTTTTCTTCCAACCAGTTCCCTGGATCCTCTGCTTTGTCCCCCTGTTTCATCTTATTCCAATATTTACCGCTGCCTTCTCTTCTTAAGATTTTTGTCTCTACTCTTTGCCTTTGATCCCCTTCAACTGTGTCCTGCATTTTCCTCCTCCTCCATTAAGGTAAAGGTAAAGGTTCCCCTCGCACATACGTGCTAGTCGTTGCCGACTCTAGGGGGCGGTGCTCATCTCCGTTTCAAAGCCGAAGAGCCAGCGCTGTCCAAAGACATCTTTCGAAAGCACGTAAAAATGCAAGTGGAAAAAATAGGGACCACCTTTGGTGGGAAGGTAACAGCGTTCCATGCGCCTCCTCCATTGGCAGTTATAAATAAACTGCCTATAATTTAAATTAAGTTATTCCCCCAATCTGAGTACCAATACAATGCTGTTGTAAGAGGAACCCTGCCAAATCATACCAAAGGTCTACTTTTGTCCTACATCTTGTTGCCTGCAATATCTAACCATGTGTGTCTGTTTGCACACCCAGAGCATTATAATTTTTGTGATTTTACATCCACAGGCTGACTCTCCCTCCATAGTTTGCCATACTCTCAATCGAATTCCTATAAGATCGCCATAACCTCTTAAAAGGATTTTTTTAACAACCTCTTTGGCTGAAGAGCTTGTAGAAAACATGCTTTTTAAAGGTTCTGGCAATCAGGCAACTCAGCTGGGATCACCAGAGGAGCCTTTTAAAAGCTTTTGTTTTTTACAACCTCTTCGGCTAAAGAAATTGTTTAAAAAAAGCTTTTAAAGGGTTCTGATGATCCCAGCTGAGCCACTCGATCATTAAAGGATTTTTTTTACTTTTAAAAGCATTTTTTCGGCCGAAGAAAAAATGCTTTTAGAAGTAAAAAAAAACACCCTCTGATGATCGCACGGCTCAGCTGGGGCGGGGGGGGGGGGCGCAGGGATTTTTGCTACCAGTTCTCCGAACCACCCACCGCCATTGCTACCAGATCGGGTGATCCGGTCTGAACCAGGAGCATTTCACCTTTGCTATATACCTATTTTTACCTTCACTAACTTTGTTTAACAATCATTTAAAACTTGATACTTGCCCTCTAGAAAGACTTCTTTCTGAATTAGATACTTCTTAGCTCATGTTGGCTTTCCTACCCAAGAGGCAATTGAAATGCTGCTTTGACATCTTTTTAATATTAAGTGCCAGCTTTTGATATCTGGCTATTGTTTGTCTTCTTCCCAAAGTAATCCTATGGCTAGCAGTGTCTATAGTCTCATGACCTTTAAAGACAGTAAACTCCCCAAAATAGTTGCCAGCACATGTTGAAGATTTCTGAGAATTATACTCCCATACCTCTGAAGGTTTGTGTCATGGACTTAACTCTTGTTTATCCTGTACTTTCAGAAGTGGAGAAAATAATAAGTTAATGTAAATGTACTGTCACACTTCTGTTTTGTATCGTTAGAAAAGAATAGCATATGCAAATACTATAAACTCTTCAATAAGCCAGCTTTCCAAATTTTGGGGATCTTTAAAGTTAATTAAGGTTTTTCTAGAGAGAATTTAATAGGACAAAGTTTGATGCATAAAGCTTGCAAATATATTTACACAATCACATAGTTCAAGATGGAGGGGGAAAAAACATCCTGTGGCCATTTGGCACTAGATGGTTGATTCTGTGCATTGGAGAGATTTTAAGAGTTTTAATAGATCATTCCATGCTTGGTTCCAGCTCTAAAGCACATCTCATACATCTTAATTCACCAATCAAAAATGGCAGGAAACATATAACCAGGCTTCTGGCAAAGACTAGTGTGCCTCTATTTGTTTTCCTAGTAGTGATAATTAGAATAAACAGATTAATTAAATTGCAGTCTACTTTAACTGGGAAGAAGTCCAGTTGAAATAAATGGGATTTATTTCTGAGTAAGCATCTGTACAATTGTACCATAGTATAAATTGTACAAAACATATAGAACTGCATTTTATTTATTAATGTTTATTAATAATGATATACCACAAAGGTCTTTCTTTCTTTTTCCCTGAGAATGAAAATTTTTAACTTTAAAGAGATCTTAACCATTCTGAAGAATTACCTTTTCACTTACTTTCTTTATCTTGGTGAAATTTTTCTTAGGAGGCCTGCAGTTGTGAATGATTTATATTCTAATATTGCCATAGAATTACTGTAAATTGCAGACACAAATCTGTTTCTAAGTAGGCATGTTTCTTTTAGTATCCACCTGACAGGTGCTGAAAATAAAAGTTTTGTTCTGCTACAGTACTATTCACTAAAATTCATTCTTGTTAGTGAATATATTAATCTGCCTCTATAGTTGCTACTTAGCACTCTCGCATAAAACATAAACAGTGGAAAGTACTGCTGAAATATTGGATGGTGTCTGAATTTCTCACAGAATAGTCTTCCTCTGTTGAGACTTGGCTAAACACCTTAAAAAGAGATATCTGAATGTTCATTCAAGATTTCTTTTTCCCCTCCTTGCAGAGAAGAGTGATTGAAGAGGAAGGGATTATAAGAGAATAAGCAGGTATGGGGAATACACGTTAAAAGGAATGTGGCAGCTTGGAAGCCCCAAGCATGTTCAGTCTGGGAGCTTCAAGAACCCCGATATATTCCCCATTGTGAGCCTGCTTATAATCCTTTCCTCTCCGATGACTGTAAATACAAACAATAATTATCTTCTAATTATCCCAGTGCTGGAATGAACATTACCAAGGGTGGGAGACTGGGGGGGAAAGGAAAGGTGAAATAAAATTGCAACCATAGTCTCAGTCATGTGATTTCCCAGTTAGTGACTGCTTTGCTTAATGACAGACCTGCCAATCCCAATTGTTGAACTAAGTGAGGAAGACCTGTACTTAGATTGTGATGGAAAAGATATATAGTTGGATGTCATCAGCTTACTGGCATTAGCCTCTTCCCAATTTTTTTTTCCTGGCTTCAGGCTATAGCCTCCAGGCTATAAATCCCTTAGGAGAAGGAGTCACATGTGCATCTGTTGGAAATCCTTTGGGAAGAGGCGTAGAATATTCACCATCATTGTCATCTTCACCTGGGTGGAGTTGTATGTTTGAAAGTACAAGGTTGGTGAAAGCTACACCTCATACGGACATGGTGTGTGTTTGTGATTATGTATGTATACACACACAGAGAGACACACACATATACAGAAGTGGCTGCTTTCTATAATTCAAAGGCTACATTAAGAAGAATTGCTTTTGTAGATACTGAGTACTCCTCAAAAGCCATTCTATCCATTATTTAGTAAGAATAAACTGGCCCATTTTAAACCTCTTTGTTCATTTAAATTTCTTGGACAAAGTTTCGTTGTCCTTTTCCATACCCCTGATGCATCATTTCCTTTAAAATCTAATCCGTGTGTGTTTTGACTGTAAAATCATCAGGACTGGATTTCCAAAATGAATCCTGGGTGATTAGATTGTTTGCTTTCTGCACATTTCTTATGGGGAGTTCTTTTGTAGTAGAGTAGTTCCTATCAATTTCTCAGCTGTCAAAGACATATGGGACCTTTCTAAGTAAAGCTTTAGTTGGCAAGTGAAAATATACTTGATTTAATCCCTTTCTACTTGCATGAGAGTTATTTAACCTTTGGAAAGGCTAGAAATATTTTCATGATGGATAAAGCATTTTTACAGAGGAAAAAAATAATTAAAAAGTCAAAGAGCTTCCTTGCGTATCAGGTCACGCTATTATCTACGTAATCAAATTTTCTCTAACTGACAGCAGCGTCTTAGGCAAGCCTCTTTTTAACCAGAATTAACAGAAATTGTTGACCTCTTCTAGTACCAACCGGTTTGTTCACCTTGCAGTCCAAGGGACTCGCAGGAGTCTTCTCCAGCACCATAGTTCAAAGGCCTCAATTCTTTGGTGCTCAGCCTTTCTTATGGTCCAACTTTCACAGCCATACATTGCAATTGGGAAAACCATAGCCTTGACTATACGCACTTTTGTGATGGAGTCACTGAAGCAGTAGGAGTGAACTTAAATGAACTCCAGAGCATGGTAGAGAACAGGAAGGCCTGGAGGATGTGCCCATTGCGACCCCATGGACAATGTTCCTCCAGGCCTTCCTATCCTCTATCATCCTCTGGAGTCCATTTAAGCTCATGCCTACTCCTTCAGTGACTCCATCCAGCCATCTCGTTCTCTGTCGTCCCCTTCTTCTTTTGCTCTCAATCTTTCCCAGCATTAGGCTCTTCTCCAGTGAGTCCTTCCTCCTCATTAGGTGGCCAAAGTATTTGAGTTTCATCTTCAGGACCTGACTTTCTAAAGAGCACTCAGGGTTGATCTCCTCTAGGACTGACCAGTTTATAATTCAGATTTCTCTGCAATTCTTCCCCCTTCCCCCCAAGTAATTGTCTCCAAGTATTTTGAAGTATCTACAATACTCAGCTAATAACACCCAGCCTGGTGCTATAAAATCTAGCACATTCTAATATCACCAGACTAGGGAATCCTGTATTTAATTAAAAATCTCCCTCCTCCATTTTTTTCTTTTTCTTTTAGTAAAGTTTTATTTGATTCTGATCTCTTGGGTTTTCTTGCCAGCCGTGAAGAAAATAAGGCTGGTCCTATAATGGATATAAAAAGTCTACACAGCCTTATTAAAATGCCATGTTTTTGAAATGTAAAAAAATCAGACCAAGATAAATCACTTAAGAATTACTTCCATCATTAATATAACATATAAGCTGTACAACTCAATTGAAAAACAAATTTAAAACTTTTAGGGGGGGGGAAATAAAAATAAAAAACTTACAATAATGTGATTAGAAGAATGCTTTACCTCTCACTTGAATTATACAGTTAGTCCTTGATTTATAACCATAATTGAGCCCTGAATTTCTGTCATTAAGCCAAGCATTTGTTAAGTGAGTTTTGCCCCATTTTATGACCTTTCTTGTCAGAGTTGTTAAGTGAATCTGGCTTCCCCAGTGATCTTACTTATCAGAAGGTTGCCAAAGGGATCACATGATCTTGGGCCACTGCAATCGTTGTAAATATGAACTAGTTGCCAAGCGTCTGAATTTTGATCCTATGATCACAGGGATACTCCAATGGTCGTAAGTGTGAAAAACTGTAATAAGTCACTTTTTTCAGTGCCATTCTAACTTCAAACGGTCACTAAACGAACTGTTGTAAATCAAGGACTGCATGTACCTAAAAGCCTTGTGAGATGCAGAACAACTTCTAGTATAACATGAATGTAGTAATGCCTAAAATTGCCCACATTTTTGCATTCAGCACCAGCTGCAGCTTTTGAATGTCCTATTTCCAGTTCACATCACAACAGCCCCAGGACAAAATTCAGATTTAATTTATGACTACCAGTGTACATCAATGTAAAAATGATGTAAACGTACATGATGGACCTATCCCAATGGCTTTTAGAAAAGTCCAAGACACATCAACATTATTGCTGATGCTTACAGGATAGCTTCCTATTAGAAAAGAGACCACAATTTGGAGACCACAAATTCCTGAGCTGCCTTGGACTCAACCAGGGGTGAAACCAGGGGCCGGGATAGCTCAGGCAATAGAGAAGCCTGTTATTAGAACACAAAGCCTGCAATTACTGCAGGTTCGAGCCCGGCCCAAGGTTGATTCAGCCTTCCACCCTTTATAAGGTAGGTAAAATGAGGACCCAGATTGTTGGGGGGGCAATAAGTTGACTTTGTAAAAAATATACAAATAGAATGAGACTATTGCCTTATACATTGTAAGCCACCCTGAGTCTTCGGAGAAGGGCGGGGTATAAATGTAAACAAACAAACAAATCCAGCAGGTTCTGACAGGTTCTCGAGAACCGGTAGCGGAAATTTTGAGTACCACCTCTGGCTGGCCCCAGAATGGGGTGGGAATGGAGATTTTGCAGTATCCTTCCCCTGCCATGCCCACCAAGCCACGCCCACCAAGCCACACCATGTTTGCCAAGCCACACCACGCTTACAAAACAGGTAGTTTTAAAAAAATGGATTTCAGCACTGGACTCAACCCATATTCCTTCATTTCTCTAACTTTGGCATTCCAATCATTATTTTTTGTGTCCTTTCATATAGCAACTTTTACAATTATCTGCTAATTTTTTCACTACATCTGTAATAGGAGCATACAATTATACAGTGTTGATATTAACCAAATATCTATGAATGCTAACAGATAGGTTTCTGTAGTTTATAGATTTATAGCCAAGCACACAGCAATTTCATAATTTTACATGGGTCACTGATCTTCACATTCCATTCCATGTTTTCATTTAGTGTGCCGATTCTATTATCTTTGTATAGTAAAGAAACCTAACTTAATATTGGCAGGTCCAATATCTACAGTTGCTAGTGGCGTTGGTCTGCTTATGTTATGGCATCTGGATCTACTAGTAAAATTGCAGCTTTCTTCCTGACCATGTGCACAAGGAGGTCCCTTGGAGGTTAATTTTGTGAAATGTATACTACTCCTATTGACCTTATCAGCCTCTTTTTGAATGTCATCTTTCTCACAATCCAGAAAATTAGACACAGACATAACAATCTTTTCCATGTTCTGGAATTGCTCTTAAGACTTAAGCAAAATTCTCTTTCTGTTAATTCAAGTAGAGCCAAGTTATCCAACTCTTCCTCCATCTCTCTATTTATAACTTCTGTCTTACTTTGCAAAACTTCCACTTCGTCAGTAATTTCTTTTTCATTTGCAGTCAGTTGTCTTCTTTAATCTTCTTAACTTCTCCTTTCAATCTTTTTTATCCTCCTCCTGTTTCCTTTTTAACCATAGCAGTCATCTTTTTTTGCCAATGTCTTCAAACATTTTTTGCAATAATTCTGATAAAATGACCTTAGTTGTAAATTGTTCTAGTGAAACTCTGCATCCTAATTTAGCAAGTTTTCATGTGGTTGCCATTGTGACAAAATAAAAGTATGTCAATTAAATTGGTGAAGGTCAAGGCAGGCTCGTCTTTTTTTTTTTCTGATTTTCTTTTCTTTAGCATTTTAGTCCCACTTACCTCTCTATAGTAGTCTCACATATTATCTTTATCTTCTATTTTTTTTAAACTTCATCTATTGTCTACTCTCCTTAAAAATAAACACCAGCATTCTCATGTCTAATTTTGTTATTTTCAGAAAAAAATTATCAAAGAAAATCTGATTTTTGAGAATCATTGTCCCCTTTATCTGTTTAAAACTGGTTTGATCCTGTTAAGCATTTTGCTTTTAATTTAAAAACCACTGAAATAGTTTTTTTTTTCTTTCTTAATTTCAAGAAGGTGGTTCTCACTGAAAGTCTTTGATCTCCACTGTCATTCAGAATACAGAATATTTTGTATTGAAATTCAGTCCAGATGTGTCTAAGAAAGTGACATATTTGTTGGTCAAATATCCATTAAGACTGCACAATGGTTAAAGGCACATTGTAAATCTCCTAGTTCCCAAACTTCAACTCACAACAGAACACAAGAAGCTCAATTTCTATAGTCTCCTTCCAAGAATGCAAGTTGGTAATCTCAAAGATTTCTCTTTGCTTCCAGAAGGACTTTTGTCAGCCAGAAAGTAGCTCCCAGCTTCAATTCCACCACAGTCTTGTCACTACTTACATAGCTACTCACAGAGATGCCTAATCCACCATCAGTCCTCATCTGAAAGCTTATTGCTTTATTTCTTTAATAATACTGATTCCAATGCTTTTCAACCTGGGATCATATCCTTTGACACCCAAACTTGTTTAAATGTTTCCGCTAAACCCATATTGCTTTTGTGGCATTAATAGAGAAGTGATTTTTTTGTTGTTGCTTTATTTCTGGTTTAATGCTAGGGATTGCATCTCTTAAGAAATCCTAATGTGTACAAAGCCTCACATGTTCTCTTTCCCATTATGGATTACCCTTAATTTCTACTCTCCTATTTTATTGCTAGAGGAAATCCTATGAGATGAGAGTTTCCACATCCACCAGCAGAGTTCTTAAGGTCATTGAAGCCACTGAAGTCATCTTCTAGGACAGTGGTAGCTAATCTTTTCTGGACCCCCAAAATGCAATGCGTGCACGCCCCCCATGCATGCGCCCTGCCCCCCTGTGCATGCACTGGTGCCCCCACACATGCACCTCACCCCCCCCCACACACATGCGTGGCAGAGACCCAAAGACCAGCTGGCTGGCGGGAGTTATGTGTGCATGCACGGCGGAGCTGAACTGGGGCAGCAGCTCACATGCCCACAGAGAGGGCACTGCGTGTCCCCTCTGGCATGCGTGCCATTGTTTCACCATCACAGTTCTAAAAGGAAAATGCAAATAATCTAGGCTTTAAAACTATGATATAGCCAGAGAGCATGTTAGAAACATTTTACCACATCGTTTAAAAATTCAGGAGTGCTATTTTTTTCATTAAATGAATGTGAAAAGTTATACGAAATGAAGATAATGAAAGTACAAAATGAAAGGCTTTCTAAAATGCTAATTTCATAGAGGTTGAAAATGAGACAAGAAGTTGGGAAGGGTTTATGACAATTACTTAATAGAAAGAAGAATGGAAGGCACAATTGTGGGTTTCTTGTCAATTTATTTCTTTTTTTCTGTGTTGTTTATTTTCTATCTTTGATCTTGTTTATTTTCTGTATTTTATTATATTGAAAGTTAAAATGCTGATTTCACATTTTGGTTTAAAGCCATTTTCATATTTTGAACCATACTTTCATTTGAAGAATTGCTATCTTTGTGGATGCTATTTTCCTTCTTCCTAATAGCACTTTGACAATACTAACAAAAGCTTGAAATCTTTCAGTGGTATTGATCATGAACTGCTTGCAAATGTGGAGATTCCAAAGCAACGGTTTTAGAGTTGACAACATTTTCCTCTTTATTTACACAATGCAAATTGGTGGTGGTGGTGGAAGAGTGAAGAAGAGAACAGAATCAATAGCCAGGAAAGAAAAAAATGAGCCTTTGAAATTGGCTTAAGTTGCTGGTTCAACACCCCTTTCCTACTTCTAATCAACACTCACTACAAGTAGAGTTTTCCTTCAAAAATTGTTTTTGAAACATTAAAACTTTAAAATGTGTGGTCTTTAACTCTCGGAATTCCCTAGCCAGCTGGCTTGGATGAAATTCTAAACATAATTTCTTTGATTAGATAATATGGTAAACTGTGTTTATTCTAGTCTGGTAGGGGAAGTGACTCCATTAGGGGGAGGAGGTGAGAAGTGACTAAATCATATCAGACTCCTCTAACTCTGTTGCCTAACTGCAGCCCATCAACTCCAATAAAAGCATTGTGTGTTCTGAAGCATCCATAACAAGGATGCGCCTTGCTGTGTTATTTTGGAGGGCCATATAGTCGTATTGTACTTGTAAGAGCCTTTTACTTTCATCACCCACTGTTAGAAAACCTCTCTTAATCCTTCATGCTTTTCATGGAAGAGTAGAGCTCATTAAATTTTGATGTCCTTTGAAAGGAGATGTTGCTGTAACGTGAATGCAAAACATATTTATTTCATGCAGTACATCTGCTTAGACGAAACTTATTTTAAAAAACAGGTAACCTTATCTAAAGCATAGTCTGCAGCTTTGCTGACCAGTTGAGTTTAGCTACTTTCCTGTATGCAATATGTGTCTACATGGTCATCTTCCAGCTGGACATTAACTTTTGTATTTTAATTTTTTCTTCCACAGCTTCCAGTTATGGGAGGAGTGTTTATGGACTCGCCCAATGAAGAATTTAGCACGGAATATTCTTTGTTTAATTCATCTGCCAATGTCTACACTGCTGCCTCAGTGCCAAACCAACCAGAAGAGCCATCTCGTTCTTCAAATGATGCCATTTTGTTATGGATTGCAATTATAGCCACAATTGGGAACATTGTAGTTGTTGGAGTTGTGTATGCATTTACATTTTGAGAAGTAAAGAAGACAACTCTGGGAGACGAGAGTTGCTTTGCCATCATTCCTAAGAGCAGATGTATGTGTATGTATGTAACACTATGTGCACATACCTATATAAAATGTAAATCTTTATACATATTGGTAGGTAGTTGTAATTTCTTATCTAAGGTCCCAATTAACGGCAAGTGACAAATAAAATCAGCAAAATACTCTTTACAAAAAAGACTTTTGTAAATTATGTGGAGATGAAACATAATTTACACCATAGCCAATTAAATATGGATCTAACATGAAAGATCAATGCATATAAATGGAAAAGTAGATTTGCTCATCAAGGGCTCTATTGTAAATCTATAGGTTATTTAAATAACCTTTGGATTAAACATCGGATACATCTTTTTTCTGTTTTATTTATTTTTTTAGTTTAAGCCCCCCAGTTGTTATATTTCTACACATTCTGTGTAATTCTATTGCTCTCTAAAGACACAGAGCAAATGAAATTTCAATTTGTTTTGAAGTCTGCTAGGGAAAAATGGTCAGGGTGTTTACTCTTAAGTAGTGCAGAGCCTCACAAGTGAAATGTACATTATTCACAGAAATTTCACAGATGGATAGATTCCTATTGTAAGCCAGATTTAATTTTTCAAAGCTTTCTCTCTGGGAGTAAAAAAAAAATTGCGAGGAGTCCTAAAAATATCCACATGTCCGAGTTTGAAAACAGCCCTAAGAGTTAGAAGTTCTCAGTTGTGGGAGACTGACTGGACAGGGCAATTTTGAAAAATGGATGGATTAAGAATTTTTCCTTTCAAGTGTGTTGTAATTTTCCTATGTATTTTTAAGCGGTTGGAAACCAAACTACTGAATTTGAACTATCCAGTTGGAATAGGCTTGGAGGGCTTGAGAAAAGAAATTTAGAGGTAACAAATTGCAACTCCAAAAGTTATCTCACCTCTACCTTATGGTGCAAATTAGGGCGTGCCAATCTTTCTTAAGACTAAGAACCTTATTGGAAGTATTCTATAACTGTATGCTATAAAATATGTTCTCCTTTTGCCAATTTTATGGAGATGTATTTTAAAATGGATATTTTTGATCTTTTTTAGAAACTTTCTAATCAAACATATTTGTGTGTAATTTTTTGTTTCCTTTATAACATAATGGATCTTTTTTGTTTAACTAATTCATGTATAATTAGTTAAATTTAGTTAAATTTTAACTAGATTTAACTTTAAGTTAAATTTTCCAGAAATTTAAGGAAACTCCTTTTCTACGTTTTTACTATAACCACAGCCCTGAGAAATAAGTTAACTAAGAACTTTTAACTGGGGTTCTAAGAATGATTAGCTTAAGGTTATCTGATAAATTGCTATTGAAGAATCTGGTCCTAATCCAATATCTAAACCATCATATGACACTGGCTGTCATTATATGATCTGAGGTACAAACTTTTCTTCTTTCCCTTCATATTATCTCATATAAATAATTGACAGGTAGTCATTGTCCATTAAGATTGTGTAAAGGATTTCAAAAGATACTTTGTGAAATTCATTGATGCCTCCTTAAAGTGATGGGGCAATCTTCTATGAAAGGCTTGATCTAGTTTTTTCAAAGTGTTGGGTTTTTTTTTCAAATTATTTCAGTGGGCACATTCTGGTAGCCATCAATGAGAAAATTCATGAGCTCTGCTCTTTCTTCCGATGGGTCATTTCTTTTTTAACTGATATTGGACTAGATAGTTCTTTAAATAGAAGATGATCCTCCAAAAATAGGACTTGCGGTTATCATAATGTCTCCATTTTTTCCAGGGATTGCAACACCTTCTGGCTACTTTTGCATGCAAAATGAATTTCCCCAATTTCTTCACTTTAAAACATAAATGAGAAGTAAAGGTAATTTTACATTCCCTAATGATTTCAAGAACATTTCCATCTTCAGGATTAGATGAACAAGATAACCATTTCCTTTCTAGTAGCTCTGTAAAATGTCCACAGTTCTACCATATCTTACAATGCAGGCCTCTTTTTGCATATACTGTCAAACAGCAAATCAAATTATACTCCTTTTTCCCCTGCCAGCTGCTCATGATTTGGCCAGAAAAATATTTCACTCAGATTAATTTATTTTATCCAAGTCAGCAGTATGAGTAGTCCTCTACTTTTTGCAATGGTTGTTAAGTGAATCACTGCAGTTGTTAAGTTAGTAACATGGTTGGTAAGTGAATCTGGCTTCCCCATTGACTTTGCTTGTCAGAAGGTTGCAAAAGGTCATCACAGGGTCATTGGAGACTGCAACCGTCTAAATCAGGGGTCTCCAACCTTGGCAATTTTAAGCCTGAAGGACCTCAACTCCCAGAATACCCCAGCCAGCAAAGCTGGCTGGGGTATTCTGGGAGTTGAAGTCCACCAAGCTTAAAGTTGCCAAGGTTGGGGACCCCTGATCTAAAAATATGCCAGTTGTCAAGCATCCAAATCTTTACCAAATGATCACAGGAAAGCTGCAATGATCATAAGTGTGAAAAATAGTCATGTTACTTTTTTTCAGTGCCATTGTAACCTCAGACAGTCACTAAATGAATGGTTATAAGTAGAGAACTACCTGTCCTTCCTTTTTCTCTTTCAAAGTTTGACATATCCTCTGTGGATAAAGAAAAGGCTAGAGTTAACGAAAAGACTAGCATAGAGTTGACAATGTTTTAGAAAGAGGAATAGAAAATAATCTTGTGGAACATGTGCAGTTATCCTGGAAAGCACGATTCCATCTCCACATTGTCTCATGAATTGCTGGTTCTCATTATTCTTTGAATGTTAGTTGCTTCTCCAAAAATGTCTGAACCCAACAACTGTTTGTGGAAGAGAGTAAAAATTTTCTTACCCTTTCTCTTTCTGACCACACTGACTGCCCAGGCATTGCGCTTTGAGAGTCGTCAGTCCAGCTAGATTGGATGAATTGAGACAGAGGAGGAAATATGTATATCCAGCAAGTTTCCTGATTAAAGAAATGAAAGTTGGACAAGGCTTTTTTTTTCCCCCTGAGAAATCCAAACTGACCTGGTAATTACCACAAGTCAGTTTGCAGGGTTTTTTTTACTAAATATTTATTTATTTATTTATTTATTTATTTATTAGATTTTTATACCGTTCTTCTCCCGAAGGACTCAGGGCGGTGCACAGCCAAGTAAAAACAACAAACACGTAGACAAATTAAAAACATATTAAAAATCTGATTATAAAATGGCCAATTAAGATTTAAAACTAAAATAAAACAATCCTAAAACCCCCTTAAAATTCCATCAGGCTAGCCCTGCACGGTGAAATAAGAAAATCTTGAGCTCGCGTTTAAAGGACCAGAGGTCGGGGAGTTGACGCAACCCCGGAGGCAACTCATTCCATAGGGACAAATGTAATTGTTCATAATTCTATAATACAGAATAGAAAGATGACAGCATATCAGAAATAACTATTTGTAATGTACTTTACTGTGAGGAAACCAAAATTGTTACTGCAGGTATGTGATTTTATCCCTTGCGTCAATTGTTGTTCAAGAAGGACCCAATTTTTAATATGAATCATAGTGATGAGATTGCTGTCATTTCTAATTCTCACCGAACTGTGGAGATGAAAGGGATACCATCTTTCTGCTCAGTGCAAGACTCTTGCTACTAACAGTATCCAAATAAATAGTAATTTAACTTCTGCTTAAATACCTCTAGTAAGGAATAGTCCATCATTTCTTAACACAGTCAGTTTAGTTTCTGCAAAGAAGAAGCTTAACTCAAATCTTCTACCCTGCATTAATTCTAGTTCTGCTCTGTTCATCACCTGAACGGATTCCATTTTTCATAAACATTTTAAAATCATGGTATCCTTGTGCATTAAGACTGTAACCAGTAAAAGTGCATTCTTTCTTGAGCGGAGTTTGACTCCAGGTGGCTTCATGGGCATATCTTTGTATTTTTTTGGCAACAACACAGAAATAGTTTTGCCCCTTGCCAGCTGAGGCTAGGTCGCCTTCTTCAGACATTCCTGGTAACAATTACAAGCTTAAATCTTTTTTATAAAACTATGTGAATCCATTTTAAATAGAAGGGACAATATCATACATTGTCGGAAACCTCAGTAATATAAATGAGAAACATTTGTTTTGATAACTGTGAACAGGTGGTGTGTGATGTAATAAACCGTTGCTGCTTTGCCTTTTCTAATCCATCTTGACAACAACTTTAGAATCAAAGCTGTTTATAAAAATGCATCTTGTATACAAAGTTGCAACCTTCTATGTTAACAATTTTGATGTAAATTTATAATGTGGGTAGTTGTTCTATAGTAGGTGGATAGATCATGTATTTATATGGAAACTATTTTGCAAGACTGTGTGTATTCTCTCTTGCTGTTCTTTTGCAATCTGATGGTAATCGTTCACATGTTTATGAAGCTTTGCACAACATGCCACTGTTTTGCAAAACATACCCTCCCTGCTTTTCTTAAGTATTTTAGGATAATAGTCATTCGGACAAGTAGAGTAATCCTAAAATGTATACTGTAGTGCGGGCCAAAATGAAAATTCTGATACTGGTTTTGTTAGAAACCTGGTATTTTCATAGGACCAACGTTAAATATTTTGACTTTAATAATTTTTAAGAATGAATGTCCATACAAAACAAGAGACTGGGTACTGAAACTACCATTTAAAAAGTTTGTGAGCATTAACACCAAGGTACTATATTTAATTAAAATAATATCTCTGCCATGTTTCCCCGAAAATATGACCTACCCCAAAAGCAAGGCCTAGCTTGATTTTTACACATGTGCCTAACATAAGCCCTACCCTCACCCAAAAAAAAGCCCTAATTAAGACCCCACCCACTCCAAGATGCACGGGTAAAAATTAAGCTAGGGTGGGGATGTGGGGTGGAGCTGCCCTACTACTTACCTTCGGACAGTTGCAGCCAGGCCTTGCACATCCCAACACCTGCCTTGCCGACCCACTTCTGCAACTGGCAAGGCTTTCCTGATCGATCCGGTACTCTGTTATCAGCTGCAGAGGCCTTCAGGAAAGCCTTGGTAGCCGCAGAAGAGGTTCCTGAAGGCCTCTGACAACGAAAAGGAGGCCAGGGGGCGTGACATACACAATTGAGGTGAGTCAGTGGACAAAACCTCCCCCCCAAAAAATAAAAAAAATAAAATAAGACCTAGTGCCTTTTTTGGTGGAAAAAATAATACAAGACAGGGTCTTATTTTTGGAGAAACATGGGTAAGTTCCATCTAATTGGAGCACTGCACTGCCATTGTCAAAGAAGCCCATCAGGAGTTTATCTGCACTGCCCTGACAATTGCACTGCCATTGTCAAGTATAAGCCCAACAACGGGACCAAATCAGTCTCCTTACATTTGCCATTGATTCAAGCCTTATTACTGATCTGGAGGTAAAGCAAATAGGAGGATAAGTCACAGGTGAAATTGGAGATGAGTGAGATATTATCTTTGTATAGGAGTAGAAATTATCCAGGATAAGAAAAGCAGAGGAATGTAACAAAGAATGAAAATGAAGCCCAAATAAGTCCTACTATGTATAGTTGACTTGCTAACATAATGTGACACAAGCGTCAGGCTTTCTAGGTTAACTTGGAAGAGGTTTCTAACATTTTATCTGAGGAAAAGGTTATCAGGGGTCTCCAACCTTGGTCCCTTTAAGACTTGTGGATTTCAACTCCTCAGCTTTGCTGGCTGAGGGACTCTGGGAGTTGAAGTCCACAAGTCTTAAAGGGACCAAGATTGGAGACCCCTGTTTTATATAGTTCCTGATTGTGAAGAGTAGAGTTTCCCTTGGCATCTTTAAGACATGTAGACTTCAACTCCCAGAATTCCCCAGCCAGCATGACTGGCTGGGAAATTTTGGAAGTTGAAGTCCATATTTCTTAAAGTTCCATGGTTGAGAAACCCTGGTATAAAAGAATTCTGTTGTCTTTAACCAAGACACTTTGTTTTAAATCTTCTGATTCAAAGATTGAGAATTGAATGGTCAGAACTGAAAATAATGAAGGCCAACAATTATGTTCTATCCTAAACACGTCTTAGCTCAGGTAAACTGTATGCTTGCATGACACTAGGAAAAAGATATGAGTAGCTACAGAACCAAGTAAAGATGAAGTTTACATATTGATAATTAACAGAATAATAAATGATAGGTTATCATATTAACTGACAAGATTATGATAAACTTGTAATCCTTGATGAAATACTTTATATATTCTTGCTTTAAACACTTTCTTATACTAGTTGGTTCTTTTGGAAACACCATTGTACATTTTTTCTTATATAAATTGGTCTACTGATACTTTTATTCCTGTAAGATAGTCTTGTTAGATGGGGATTCTGAATAGGGGCGAAAAATCCAGATGTTTTCTTTCTACTTGGGTTTTGCAAAACAACTTGTAAATTTTTGACTGAGTTAAGCAAATTGTACTACAATGTTCCTTCTGTATAGTCTTCACTATTGATGTAATTATTGTTATTGACTGAGTAGGTTGCAGATGCCTTTGTTAAATAGATAACTTGTGCTTTAAAAGAACCTGATATTAAAGTAATGTTTGTAAATGTTCATACTTTCTATTAATCATGAAAAGGGTTGGATATTGGTACTAGAACACTGCCACTGTTTTCACATTCCAAAGTGGGCACATGATTGACAAATGACTGTCTGATCTTAGTTTGAAATGAAATGAGTAGGAGATGAAAAGTGTTGCCACATCTCCAAATAATCTACTACAAACTGTGCAGCAAAGAGAGAGAGAAGTTCTACTCAGTTTCATCTCTAAACACTTTTGTCTGAGCTGCTACCTTTAGGGCTTGGAGCCATGAAGAATCAGGCAAGGATCGTCCCAGTAAGGAAATAGATTCTCAGCCTTTCAAAAACACTACTAAAGCTGACAAAAATAAATCAACATAGCTCTCAAATATTGCTGATCTGGGAACATTGAGCTTTGTAGAAGATTTCAGTTCAGCACAGAATCTTATGAAAGCGCTCTGGATTTTAAACACACCAAGCTCTATCTTGAAGCCTGAACAATTAGTGACAAAGGTAATTTGCAAAGAAAAAAGAAATTCTTATAAAAGATTTAATGTTACAATCAAATGAAGAATTTGATGTTCTCAAGAGAAGTCCAGCTTTCTTTTAAAGACAAAAGCCACTTTTGTGCTTTGACATTTCTCCAAAACATAGAGGGCAAGTTCTCAAATACTGAAATGGGTTTAAGTTAAAATAATACAATTATTTATGTCTTTCCATTTCTGTCACATTGCAAATCACAATACAGAGACAACTTTCAGGAGTTCTGAAGATCCCATTCAAGGCTATCATGGAGGAGAAAATTCTGTGCCGTTGTTATAGTGATTTATCAAATGCAAACTGACTGGGAAAAAACCCAAATGTAAAAGCTACTCTGGAAATATGCAGCAAAATGGCAAAAAGTCTTCAGAACAACGATATTGGAACTAGCCAGAATCTATATTTCCTGTTGTCATTCGTCTTTCAACAAGAATAGTTTATAGGTCAGGGTGGAGATTATTGTCTAAGCCCAGATAGCTTAAGTCATGCAATGTGCTAAGCCAAAGCACATTATGGTTTGGCAATGTGCAAAGAGTGACTTTGAAGTAAGTTTTTTTCTTATGAATCCCTTATCTCCCATACAAACAGAAAAATACTTCTCATATTGTTACGGATTCAGAGGAGAATTTATTTAACTGATTTATTCCCAGATCAAAGATGGATCTTCCACACTATGAAATCTATTGAAAGGGATTTGGGGCAAGCCAGATTTTTCACATAAGTACATATAAATGTAACACACTTAATATTACGCAGATCTTTGAAAGAGAATAAGAAATAATGAAAGATAAGGATAAATAATTTAACTAAATCAGGTTTATGCAGTGTCATTCATTCTACCTCTTCGTAACTTGATATCCTTTCAAACTCTTCTGTGACCAAGTCCACTTTCCACTTCATGTGTCGCCTTTTGTTCTTTAAACTTCTCACTGCTACTTTTTTCACAATCTCGTTAATCTCATTCTACATAAATGTCCCAGTCTATCTCTTCTTATCAGATCCCAAAAAATCAAGGTTTCTTCCAAGCAGATTTCTTTATTGTTCTACACTTGTAGACAAAGTCTTGCCAAATTGTAGACCCCTTATCTAAATCAAGCATATCTTCTGAGAACTTCTGGGGGGGGGGCTGTCTTCACCCTCTTTCTATTACACAAACTGTCTGAACTGATTTGCCTCTTACTCCTCTGGAATGTGCCCCCTCAATCCTGGGAGTCCAGCCCATTACCTTCAATCACATTTGACCCATTCATTTATGTATTTCTTTTGCAGTTTCACCTTAATTCAGTTTCTATGATCAAATGCATTGTTGTATTTATTTCACATTCATTCACATATTCGCCATCTATTCATTCTTATGACCCAATCTTTCTTCATTTTACTATCCACAATCCTTATATCGTATTCCACTTCCATCCAGCCTTAGATTCTATATCCTATGCCATGTCCATCAGCAGAAAAAATATCCATTGAAAAAAATATATATTGGGTTCTTCCAATTTCAAGCTTCTTCAAAACATTTTGGAAAGATTCAAGTGTTTGTAAGAGGGAGAAAATGAATGAGGATTTTCACCATCTGAGCAGGAATTTCTTGCACAATCTTGTATAGAATGTTGCATGTGGATAGATGGAATTTGAATAAAAGCTTTCCCAAAAATGATGATGGAATCCTCAGTAATCCCTTGTTTATTCATAACTTCTAGTATTCCAAGAAATACTATGTCAAATATGGGAATGTCATGATTCTTAATGCAAGTCTTGACTTTTGTGATCGATCTTCAAAATTCCATAAAGCAATTCATCTCAGAATTAAAAGCTAGTCGTACAGAATGTTGATTTAAGCAGTTTAAAGAGTCATCCATTCCGCAGCAATTATTCTAATCGATGGATTATTTTAAAACCAGATTGGAGACCAGTGCAATGGGGCTGCTCCTGAAGAACATCCAGAAGCTCTATGAATTGTGGAGTGGTGGCGGCAGTGGCCTAACAGTTGTGCAGATAATTAGCCCAGGGGTCTGCAAACTTGGCTCTTTTAAGACTTGTGGACTTCAACTCCCAAGTTCCTCAGCCAGCTTTGCTGGCTGAGGAACTCTGGGAGTTGAAGTCCACAAGTCTTAAAAGAGCCAAGTTTGCAGACCCCTGCTTTAGCCCAATTTCTGTTCATAGGCAACCAACAATAAATTACTCAGAAGTAACTCCTTATGTGGTTTTTGGTTCCTTGGTTCCCTTACAAACTTTGAGCTTCCAAATGTTTTTCGCAGACAATACCATGTGCAGCACCAATTCAGAAATCCAAACTGGTACTCATTGCAGTTGGGGAACACATGCAGTGAAGTGAAAGATTAGGTTTAATTATGAATGAAAGGGCTAAAAACTATGTCAGAAAGAATAAATTGGTATCACCTCAGTGGTTTTGGATGCACAAGGAAATAGGAAGCTTCAGTTGATAATAGCTGCATGTTACGCTCCATTTAACAGTGATTAGGAAGAACCAGATATTTGGGAGGAAAGAGAGTGCAATGTTCTGAACTAAGTGGTTCGAGAAAAAGATTTGTTCTGCTGTGCAACATGATGAAATAGATATGAATGAGATGAACGTGTACAGAAACTAATTGGGCTACTTGGAGACTCAAGAATGAATTGGAATGGTGGCTAGTAATTATCTATTCAGAAAGAAATTTGTTTCAGTGATTACATGGCTTAAACAAAAGATTCATAAAGAAATGAATACATATCAAAAAATATTTCAATTCAATTATTTACGAAGCAAGGTTGAGAGAATTACTGAAGATAAAAGAATGGTAAAAGGTTTCTGACTGTCCAGAGCAAACAAATTATATAAAAATTTCTTAAGACAGATCAAGAAATAATGGGCTTAAATATTGAGGATATATATTCCTTTGAAAAAATGTTTACATATAGAGCTTTTAACAGTAGAATAGACTGCCTTCAATGGTAATAGTATCTTCTTTGCTGGAGGTGTTTAAACAAAGTTTGCATAGGTACCTGCAAGGTATGCCATTGTAGTGCAATCCTACATTGGGGAGGGAGATGGACTAGATGATCTGCATGGTGTGTAAATGTGGCATATCTCTATGTGTTTACATATTTGCACATTTTAAAAATGTTTACACATTTACAAATGCTTACATAAGTACAAATGGTTTACACATTGATACATTTTACAAATGTATTTACATATTTACACATATGCAAAAAAAGACAAAAAAGCTAAGAAGGAAACAAAAAGAGCAGAACACATCCTTTCCAGGAGCCTATACCTAGATAAGCAGGGATTAACACCAGACAAACAATCGAGTAGAAAATACCCTAATCAAGAAACTTATCTCCACCAACACTAGCAAGGCAAGCTACTATGTATAAACAGGGAGCAAATCTCACATTCACCAGCATTGATGATGTTACCCAGTTACAAGTAGAAAAATAGGGGCCACTTTTGGTGGGAACGTAACACCTTTGGTGTTTAGTCATGTAGGCCACATGATCACAGAGACGTCCTCAGACAGCGCTGGCTCTTTGGCTTTGAAACGGAGATGAGCACCACCGCCTAAGGTCAGGAACGACTAGCACATATGTGGAAGGGGAATCTTTACCTTTACTAGTAAGACTTTCCTAGTGTGCTATAGCCAGTTGTTCTAATGAAACTTCCTCAGTATTAAATATATTTTTGTTCCTCATTTTCCTTTGTGGTACAATTCCTCCCCATCCTAGCAAAACAAAGTATGCATTTCTAAGAAAGCATTAAGGGCAGCAGATAAAATGAACTTGAAAAAAATATTCAGTTCCTTACCCAGAAACTTCTAATCTCTCGCTTCATAAAACAGGCAGAACTAATGCTAAACCCCTTCTAAGAGCATTCCTATCTTCTGTCTTCTGTGCAATGAAGTTTTTTTCTCCCCTTCCGTTTCCCATTAGGTACTTCCAATCATCAAACCAATTAAATCTCTTTTTATTTTCCTAGCTTTGATTTATACTATAAGGTCATTCCAAGACATTTCTAACAGCATAAATTTAGGCAGCAGTGTTTTCAGTGCCTGGTTAGAATCAGTCGGTGTCACAATGGTAAGATTAAAATGTCTCTTGTTCCCAAAAAAAAAAAAAAAAGCCTCCAGCAAAGTGAGCAGAACATGGAAACTGTGCTAATGACATTGGAGCCAGATATATTATCTTATCCGAGCCAAAGGAGAGTGTGGAAACGCTTCAGTCTTCTTCCTATGTTGTTATAGCAACATGTCCTATTTTGTGCAAAATTGCTAGGGATATTATGATGAACAGCCTCACTGCCTCAGTGTCCTGCTTTGCTGGTGTCATTACTCTATTCCACTTAAAACTGGTTTGCAGTCCTAACACTTGACTTCAGGACATGACTCTGACAACATTAAGAGAGAATGGCAGCAGGAAAGAGGAGGGAGACAGAGAGAGAAAGAAAGAGAGAGAAATTTCTTAAGAACCCCAGTGGTTGTTATTGAGGAACATCTATATTTCCTGCATTTTCACTTATTTTAGATTTGGGATCAAGTAGGGTTACTTTCTGTGGATGGAGGGCCAATATTTTAAAAAATTGGGTTTGCATACAAACGAATGTTTAAAAAAAGAAATAAAAATAAAGTTATCTGTCCTAATATGGTGTTTTTTATGTTACACATTCTAAACAGAAAGAGGGGGGAGAGGGGGGAGAGAAAGTGTGTTACATGCATCTTCCACTCCTTTCCCCATCTGCAAAGAATCTTAAATAGGCCGTAGTTCTCCACATAATGTTTTTCCTGCTATTTCCCTCCCCAAGCAGCCTAAACTTGGCAGTTTCTATTCTTGCCATATCAGAACTGATACACTGCAGTGTGAACTGTGAATGAAAAACAGGACAGCAGATCTGGTAAAAAGTCCAAGAGGCAGAACTGAGAAATAATTGGTAATATTAGTAATATTACTGAAAGCTGTAGGATACCTGAAATCACCCTAAAGTATGCCTCTCTACCACAGCATATTCTGCCTTATTTACAAACCTTGAAAAGCAAGGTTTTCAATCCTAAAGGGTGGGAATCAGGGGTGAAATGCTCCTGGTTTGGACCGGATTGGCTGATCAGGTAGCGATGGTGGCGGGGGGGTTCGGAGAACCAGTAGCAAAAATCCCTGCCCCACCCCCCGCCCAAGCCCAGCTGAGTCGAAGAGGTTGTAAAAAAAATGCTTTTAAAAGGTAAAAAAAAAAAGGCTCTGACAATCCCAGCTGAGCTGCGCGATCATCAGAGCCTTTTTTTTAAACCTTTGAAAGCATTTTTTTACAACCTCTTCGGCCGCAGAGTTGTAAAAAAAATGCTTTTAAAAGTAAAAAAAAGAGATCGCACATCACAGCTGATCATCCCCCCCGCGTGTGCTGTTCTACTTACCCCATGCCTTCTTTTGGCATGCACTCCGCATGCACACCTCACATTTGGTGTGTGGTGCGCACTGTGAATGCACACATAGTGTGCACACTCAGCCAGCAAACCGGTAGTAAACCAGTTCAGATTTCACCACTGGGGGAAATGTATTGCCATCCCTAATATAGCAGGCTTAGGGATGATAGTACAATTTTTCCCCTTTAGAATTGACTGCTTCTTTGGTGGAGGGTGTCTTTCCGGCCGCCTTGAAAGAGGCGGTGGTGAGGCCCCTCCTCAAGAAGCCTTCCCTGGACCCGGCTGTTTTAGGTAATTATCGTCCGGTCTCCAACCTTCGCTTTGCGGCGAAGGTTGTAGAGAGTATGGTGGCATATCAGTTTCCCTTACACCTGGATGAAACTGTCTATCTAGACCCGTTCCAGTCCGGTTTCCGGCCCGGCTACAGCACGGAGACGGCTTTGGTCGCGTTGGTGGATGATCTCTGGAGGGCCAGGGATAGGGGTTGTTCCTCTGCCCTGGTCCTATTAGACCTCTCAGCGGCTTTCGATACCATCGACCATGGTATCCTGCTGCGCCGGTTAGAGGGATTGGGAGTGGGAGGCACCGTTTATCGGTGGTTCTCCTCCTATCTCTCCGACCGTCGCAGACGGTGTTGACGGGGGCAGAGGTCGGCCCGGGCGCCTCACTTGTGGAGTGCCGCAGGGGTTGATCCTCTTGCCCCTTCTGTTCAACATCTACATGAAGCCGCTGGGTGAGATCATCAGTGGTTTCGGTGTGAGGTACCAGCTGTACGCGGATGACACCCAGCTGTACTTTTCCACACCGGACCACCCCAACGGTTATCAAGTGCTGTCCCGGTGTCTGGAGGCCGACGGGTCTGGATGGGGAGAAACAGGCTCAAGCTCAATCCCTCCAAGACAGAGTGGCTGTGGATGCCGGCATCCCGGTACAGTCAGCTAAATCCGCGGCTGACCGTCGGTGGCGAGTCATTGGCCCCGATGGAGAGGGTGCGCAACTTAGGCGTCCTCCTGGATGAACGGCTGTCTTTAGAAGATCATTTGACGGCCGTCTCCAGGAGAGCGTTCTACCAGGTTCGCCTGGTGCGCCAGTTGCGCCCCTTTCTGGACCGGGATGCCCTATGCACGGTCACTCACGCACTCGTGACGTCTCGCCTGGATTACTGCAATGCTCTCTACATGGGGCTCCCCTTGAAGGGCATCCGGAGGCTGCAGTTAGTCCAGAATGCGGCTGCGCGGGTGATAGAGGGAGCCCCTCGTGGCTCCCGCATGACACCTATCCTGCGCAGACTGCACTGGCTACCTGTGGCCTTCCGGGTGCGCTTCAAGGTTTTGGTGACCATCTTCAAAGCGCTCCATGGCATAGGGCCGGGTTACTTACGGGACCGCCTACTGCTACCGAATACCTCTCACCGACCCGTGCGCTCTCATAGAGAGGGACTCCTCAGGGTGCCGTCAGCGAGGCAATGTCATCTGGCGACACCCAGGGGAAGGGCCTTCTCTGTGGGGGCTCCCACCCTCTGGAACGAACTACCCCCAGGACTTCGTCAGCTTCCGGACCTTCGGACCTTCCGCCGCGAGCTTAAAACATACTTATTTATCTGCGCAGGACTGAGTTAGATTTTAAATTTACGGGTTTTAAATTGGGTTTTCTTTTTATATTTTTTTTAGTTATTGGGCTTTTAGAATAAGTTTTTTAATTGTTTTTATGCTGTATTTATGTGTTTTTAAGTGCCTGTTAACCGCCCTGAGTCCCTCGGGAGATAGGGCGGTATAAAAATATGATTAAATAAATAAAAATAAATAAACTCAGCTAGAGAGAAGTTCCCTGAGGATGAACTACAGCTACCAGTCCGAAAGCTCAGAAGACTAAGCCTCTGGTCCCAGTGACTAAACCAGATTGGATCCCACAACATTTTTTTTTAATTTGCATTTATATCCCGCCCTTCTCCGAAGACTCAGGGCGGCTTACATTGTGTAAGGCAATAGTCTCATCCTTTTGTATATTATATACAAAGTCAACTTATTGCCCCCAAAAATCTGGGTCCTCATTTTACCTACCTTATAAAGGATGGAAGGCTGAGTCAACCTTGGGCCTGGTGGGACTTGAACCTGCAGTAATTGCAAGCAGCTGCTGTTAATAATAGACTGTCTTAGCAGTCTGAGCCACTCAAGGACCCTTTATCCTAGAACACGTATAGTTGCCTCCATTCATAGCAGCTTTAATTTAAGACAGGGCTCTCCAACCTTGTCAACTTTAAGACTTGTGGACTTTAACTCCCAGAGTACCTCAGCCAGCTTTGCTGGCTGAGGAACTCTGGGAGTTGAAGTCCACAAGTCTTAAAGTTGACAAGGTTGGAGACCCCTGATTTAAGAGGTAAACACATCTCCCTAACCACATCCAGAGGGTACCTCACTATTTAAAAGACCATCATCATGCTTTCATCTTATTCCCATTCCATCAGAGAGGCAGCTGTTAATTGTTTTACTTTTAAAGTACACTTTTTTTTTTCCTCAGCACAAGTTTTCCAATAGGCACAATCGAGGATGTTGCTAGAAATTTTTTTTGTTACTCTGAAGCATTTAAATTAAATAAAAGTATTCATACATGCCCTTTAAAAACATTAAGGTGGATTTGCTAGTAGCCTGAAGAAAAAAAGGTTACAAAGATGAGAGAGTGTTGCAAGATATTACAAAGTTGCCAGATTAAACACTTTCAGCCAGCCTTGTTAGAACTGATTAATTCAAGGAAAGAATAAACAAACAGAGGAAATCCTTTAGAATATTGACTTCCTTAGACACACAGGGATGACGCCTCACGCCTCACACCAGACACATCAAAGAAAAATCTACAAAATCTAGTGAATTTAATTAAAAAGCACAGCGGAGCCACAAATCTACTAGAATAAACAAGGTAAGGGACATGTTTTCACACATCCCCTTTATAAAAATCCATAATTGTGACTCCTCACTTTCATAAAGTACCTTTCAAAAGCTGGTTTTCATTTTCTGAGAGTGCAGCACAGAAACTGGAAGTTTTTAAGAAGAGATTGGATAACCATTTGCCTGAAATGGTATAGGGTTTTCTGCCTGAGCAGGAGGTTATACAGAATACAGAATAACAGAGTTGGAAGGGACCTTGGAGGTCTTCTAGTCCAATCCCCTGCCCAGGCAGGAAACCCTACACCACTTCGGACAAATGGTTATCCAACATCATCTTAAAAACTTCCAGTGTTGGAGCATTCACAATTTCTGGAGGCAAGTTGTTCCACTGATTAATTGTTCTAACTGTCAGGAAATTTCTCCTTAGTTCTAGGTTGCTTCTCTCCTTGATTAGTTTCCACCCATTGCTTCTTGTCCTACCCTCAAGTGCTTTGGAGCAGGGGTCTCCAACCTTGGTCCCTTTAAGACTTGTGGACTTCAACTCCCAGAGTCCCTCAGCCAGCAAAGCTTTGCTTTGGAGAACAGCCCGACTCCCTCTTCTTTGTCGCTGAGATATTGGAACACTGCTATCATGTCACCCCAGTCCTTCTTTTCATTAAACTAGACAAACCCAGTTCCTGCAATTGTTCTTCATATGTTTTAGCCTCCAGTCCCTTAATCTAGGGTTGGACTAGAAGACCTCCAAGGTCCCTTCCAATTATTCTATTCTATTCTATTCTATTCTATTCTATTCTATTCTATTCTATTCTATCCTATTCTATTCTATTCTATTCCATTTTTTCTCCATGTAGCAGTCCACCTGCCATTCTTATCTCTCAACTAAAAAAACAGACCTCTTTTGTGTCTGACAATGCTTTACCACCATTTTGCAAGGGTGATAGATCTGCATTTTAAAGCAGAAATGGAAGTCTGGTTTGGGTCGCTACTATGCAGAGGGTCTGCACAGGTTCCTTTAAAACAGAAAAGACCTAGGTTTTGCCAGTGGCCAATTATTACTTGTTGCTTTGGGGAGAGTTTGCCACCATTTTGTTTGCTCCAGACAAGGGCTTATTTTAATCATGAGTTTTGCAGGCACTTACTTCCAGCACTTCCTTCTGCTTTGTCCCACAACTTTCCTCCATCCCTGTTTGTCCAACTGACAGATCAGAATAAGAGAGTTGGAAAGAATCTTGGAGGTCTTCTAGTCCAACCACTTGCTTGAACAGGAAATCCTATATCATTTCAGACAAATGGTTGTCCATTCTCTTCTTAAAAACCTACAGTGTTGGAGCACCCCCAACTTCTGGATGCAAGTCTTTTCACTGATTAATTGTTCTCACAGTTAGGAATGTTTTCCTTAGTTCTAGGTTGGATCTCTCTTTAACAGGTTTTTACCCATTTACCATTATACATTAATCAAAGTTGTCTCCTTGATTAGTTTCCATCCATTGCTTCTTGTCCTTCCTTTGGGTGCGTTGGAAAATAGGTTGAGCCCTTCTTCTTTGTAGCGGCCCCTTATATATTGGAACATCATGTCACCCCAGTCCTTCTTTTCATTAAACAAGACATATCCAATTCCAGCAACCATTCTTCAAATGAAAAGGGGATTGAGGTAAAAACTCAGGAATTGTTCCCATTGTCACTCTTCTCTGAACCTTTCTTCCATGCTACCAAATGGTCACCTGGACTAATTTTGGTCACATGTTTAGTGAGCTTCCAAAGAGCTCTAGGCTTCTGTTCAGAAATAGCCTGAATGGCAGATTACAGGTATGAACAAAGAGCATAGAGTAAAACAGGAGCAAATAGCCCCAGTCCTGAATTGCTAAGAATGCTTACTCTCAGTTCAGTCCAAATTTCTTCTCTGCAAACCTGCAACCTATCAGCCAGGCTCTCTTTTTTTCATATAGATTTAGCATTTTTTCAAAAGAGCACAAGATCTACATTCAAAAATCACCCAAATGACACATCAAGGTTTAGAACAACTGCAGAATGATGATGTCTCACTTAAGCAATTTAGGAGATTGACCTTTCAGGGCAACCTGAAGGGCTAAACCAGCAGTTCTCAACCTGTGGGTCACGACCCTGTTGAGGGTCGAATGACGATTTACCAGGGGTCGCCTAAGACCATCGGAAATATGGGAAGTATACTTGTGAGTCGAAGAATTGCACTCCAATGGTTGACTCCACAAGCCAGCTGCAGGCTCTTCAAATTGCTAGCTGAATTCGGCTTCAGGTGCGATGAATTAAAAAAGAGAGAAATTTTTGCTCTGATGTCTCCCTCTCAAGCCAGCTGCAATCACTCCCAATCGGTAGCTTAATCTGGCTTCAGGCGCGATAAACTTAATAGGGGAGGAGTCTCCGCTTTAATGCCTCTGTCCTCCAGGCAATCACAACAGTTCAGATTGCTAGCCAATATGGCTTCAGGCGCGATAAATTCAAAACGAAAATAATTTTATGGTTGGGGTGGCCACATCCTGGGAAATTGTATTAAAGGGGTCACCACATCGTGGGAAATTGTATTAAAGGGGTCACAGCACTATAAAGGTTGAGAACCACTGGGCTAAACCCTCCACCATATCGACACAAGCACAGATGTTCCATCCACATCTGCCGCCAATGATTTTCTGGGTAGAAGTGGAAATGCAGTTGAGGTTCCATCAATCACTTCCTTGGTTGACATTAAAGCTCTAAAGACTGCACCATTAGTAAGCCTAGTTACTAAAGTGAAATGGTGTTCATGGCAAATTGATATTCATGGCAAAACTGTATCTGCATAGAACCCTGTTACACAAAAGTTGATTGTAAAAATGCAAGAAACTTGGAGATGTGTGTGTGTGTGTGTGTGTGTGTGTGTGTGTGTGTGTGTGTGTTTTCTGAGGTTTTCGCGGGTGTTTGTATGTAGGTCTTTGGTTATTCGGGTTTTCTCCCGCGTAAAATTGGAAGTGTCTTGGTGACGTTTCAACGAAATCCTATTTGTCATCATCAGGTTAGGTGTTTACAGCTTAGTGCTTCTAGGAGAAATGAGAAATTTCTCCTAGAAGCACTAAGCTGTAAACACCTAGCCTGATGATGACGAATGGGATTTCGTCGAAACGTCGCCAAGACACTTCCAATTTTACACGGGAGAAAACCCGAATAACCAAAGACCTACATATATATATATATATATATGGCTAGATTGGCTAAAACAGGTAAGACAATGGCTAAAATTATATAAATAGCAGGGATGAAATGCTACCAGTTCTCACCAGTTCGGGAAAACCAGTAGTAATAAAAGCTACCGATTTGGACGAATCAGTAGTTAAAAAAAAGCTACTGGTTCATCCAAACTGGTATTTCTGACAATCAGCTGTGCCACGTGATTTATATATCCTGCTTTCTAGCGAATCTAAATTGTGCAACACAGCTGTCCCGCCCCCCGTTGTTCTATTTACCTCCTTTTTCTGTGTGAAGTATGCATTTAGTGTGCATTGTGCACGTGCGCAGCACGCGCTTGGCACCCACTACACATGCACGCACAGCATGCATTTGGCGTGCACCACGCATGCGCGGGCAGCGAACTGGAGGCAAACTGCGGAGGATTTCACCACTGATAAATGGCCAGTGTTAATGTGACCCTCATATGTTTGGATCCACTGTCTGAATCTGTGAATCCTAAATGGGTTTGTATTAATTGTTTATGGGTGAGATCAGCAGCAGAGATCCAGAACTGGCCACAGCTCAAGATGCAAGTCATGTGAGAAAAACTGTGGTAGTGGTGCAGGAGATAAGTTACAAGAGCCTGACTGGAAGCAGTCCTGACTTCAGACACCACCAATACTTTGCTGGAATGCCTTAGAGTTAGAGTTAACATTGTCTAATTTGCTCTCTTTCACTTCAACATGCTGTCACGGTTTCCACGTTCTGTAACTCCCTCAGGGCAGCATGTGGTGTTGTTCTACAGCAACATTCAAAGTAATTTGTTCACTTTACTGAAAAAGAAAAATGTCTTTAGTATTATTACTATGCCATCACATTGCTTTGATCCTAAGCAATGAAATTATGGGGAAGAAAACCATTAATACCTAAGTAACTCAAGTCTCTTGCTATCTAGGCTTCAATATTTGTTAAAAATGACTCCCTCACTCCCTCTCCCTCACCCTCCTTCCCTCTCCCTCCCTCTCCCTCCCTCTCTCTCCTCCCTCCCTCTCCCTCCTTCCCTCTCCCTCTCCCTCCTCCTTGTCCCTCTTCATCTCGTGAGAATTTTCAGACAAAATATGTTGCTCAGATGTTAAGCAGCTGTGGGTAAGAAGCAGATTTCCTAAACAGAACTGTCTAGAGGCATTTGTATGCACTCTAAAAATAAAAATTAGGCATGTTTGAGGCAAAGAAGGAAGGTATAAGATTTAAAGGAAAAACCAAAAACACAAATTTTGTATGCAATTCATGTGGGCCAAAGACCAGACAAGGGAATTCTTTCATCTTTAAAATATCAGGCTAAATTATTCATTTTTCTTCTGAACCATGGTTTATTCTATGCACACAACTGAAAGCGAGGAATAAGCTTTTGGAGGAAAAGACTATTATAATTATTCATTACATTTTTCTGAGGATAGAAAGTGGCAGATAGAGTTAGTTTTTATGCTGAAGACAAGATCTGATTTCTTTTAGGATGAAAGCATTCACTGGTTTGATTACTGCCAGATGAATGTTTAGGAATGGGAATCTTAAGGACCCTATAATAGACAAGCCAAGTGAGCTGTTGTTATTCACTCTCAGCCATACTTATGTATTTGTAAAAGTTGTTTCTGCATTCTTTTTATTTTTATTTTTTATTAAGTTTTTACATTTAAACAATTCTTATTCACCACTTACACATGACTGAGACCATTTTTATATCCTCCTATTAGTATTCACCAATGTTCTATACATTTATACTAATTTTACATTCTATTTAGAGTTCTATCCCCTTTTTTTTCCTTCTATTTTCAATCCAATTGTACCATTTTTCCCTATTATGTAAAAATCCAAATCCATCAATCCTTTCAATTCAAGAGTCATTTTGTCCATTTCGGTGCAGTCCAATACTTCTTTAGTTATTAAATCTTCAGAGGGTATGTTTTGACTTCTCCAACATTGTGCGAAAACCAATCTTGCCGCAGTTATCATGTGCAGAATAATATATGTTGTTGTTGTTTTCATATTTCCTTTTCATTATTCCTAGAAGAAACAGTTTTGGTGTATATTCTATCTTGAAGCCTGTTACTTCCAATATCCAACTCTGTACCTTCATCCAATATTTTTTAGTTTCGGCGCATAACCACCATATATGAAAGAAAGTACCTATCTTTTATCCACATTTCCAACATTTGGGATTAAAATTTGGATATATTTTTGCCAATCTAGAGGGTGCCAAATACCAATATTTGTAAGTGGTCTGTTCATTGCCCTGGATGGAAAACTCCCTTTCGACTTTCTAATACAGCCCTTTTCTCATCCAGAAGATACTCTGGAAATAAGTAGAATTAATAAAATAACAGAATGATAAAATGTTACATCTTTGCAGCTTCTCAGTTTGCTATTCCATTTTTTCCCCTTAATATTACCTCACAAAATAATAAAATTATATTGAGAGTCTAATTATTATATTTCTGTATGACATGGAGACTATCTCCGGAAAAGATGGCCCAAAGCTGTACCTGAATTATCTTCCAGATTGGGACTGCAGAGGCCCCCTCTGCATCCACAGATGAACTGCACAACGGTCGATAAGCACTACCATATACTTTAAGGACAAATATTCATCACCTCTGCATTTCTCCTGTAACCCATAGCTGTTACAAGGACAGTCCTATACTTTAAGCAGTAGTCTTTCTTTGGTTCAGGGCTAATTAGTACAATGCATGCATGAACAGCTTACATTTGAGCCCAAAATCTATGTTGCTAAGTGAGACAGTTGTTAAGTGAATTTTGCCCCATTACGCAACCTTTCTTGCCACAGTTGTTAAGTGAATCATTCCAGTTGTTAAATTAGTGAACACGATTGTTTAGTGAATCTGGTTTCCCCATTGAGTCTGCTTGTCAGAAGGTCGCAAAAGATGGTCACATTACTGCGACCGTCAAAAATATGAGTCAGTTGCCAAGTGCCTGAATTTTGATCACATGACCATAAAGATGCTGCAATGGTCATGTGAAAACAGGTCAGAAGTCACTTTTTTCAATGCCGTTGTAATGAACTGTCACTAAACAAACTCTTGTAAGTCAAGGACCATCTTGTCAGGGTTCCAAATAACATACCCACAGCAAACAAAACTCCGAGGTAGGTAGATTCCTCAAAGAATAGCTTTATTGGATATGCCATATTGGCAGAGGCTGGTGAAAACCAACTCTAAACGTTCCCATGGTTTCCACCTAATTAAAAGTGAAAGTTTTTCACTTTCTCAAAACAATCAGTCACATGGTCCAATCAGGATACACTCCAGTTGCTAGGTGACCTCAGTCCCCTTCTTCCAAGCACCTGCTGAAATGTCCTTGGTTCCCAAGGGAAAGTATTTTGTTTTGGCTCAAATCCCAGCTATCTCTACTCCCCCCGCTCCCTATCTCTTTACTCCAGTTGTGGCAGCCCTGAAGCCCCAAAATGGGCTCAGGCAGGTCAGCTTCAGGATTGGCACATCTGTTAATTGAGCATGCATTATAAAGGAAGAGTTTCGAAGCCTGATGCAATTCCCTGGATAGTCTAAAGGAATATTGCTGATGTAGGACAGATGTTGTGCACCACCCAGAATTCCTTCTTGTGAGATAGGTGGGAATATAAATAATTTCCAATGTCAACCATTGGCTTGTGCTATATATCCAGACAAGCAAACCAATGAATTGATTTTTAAAAATCATTTCTTAGAATGGTTAGCATTAGCTACATCTATCTGCTTACAAACAGGAAGCCATTTTATGTCCTAAACTTTCCATTTTACAGAGGCACAGCAAATCTACATACACAAATGCACAAGCGTATCGATATATTCAGCAATAAGAATGATTTATTTACTTATTTTTTATTTGTCAACAAGTACAAGGATACAAATAACAGTATAGACATAGACATGGACACATGAAAAAAGGCACAAATAAAAGGAAATAAATAATTAAAACATGGCCATAAACATATAAAATGATTACATATAATTGGGAACAGTAGGACAAGGACAGTAGGCACGCTGGTGCCCTTATGCATGCCCCCTTAGGGACCTCTTAAGAAACATGAAAGGTCCACGGTAGACAGTTTAAGGTAAAAGGTATGGGGATTAGCGAGACTAATAACAGGATCAGGTAGAGTGTTCCAGACATTTACTACTCTATTGTAAAAGTCATATTTCCTACAATCAAGATTAGAGCGAATTACATTGAGTTTGCATCTATTGATAGCCCTTGTGTTATTGCGGTTGACATTTAAGTACTCATTTACAGGTAGGACGTTTTGGTAAATAATCTTATGAACTAAGCTTAGGTCGGAACGTAGACGGTGTAGTTTGAGGCTATCGAGACCTAAAATTTCAAGCCTGGTGGTATAGGGAATTTTATTCAGAATAGAATAGAATAGAATAGAATAGAATAGAATAGAATAGAATAGAATAGAATAGAATAGAATAGAATAGAATAGGCCTCTGTGGTTCAGGCTGCTAATGCAGTCTGGTATTAACAGCAGCAGCCTGCAATTACTGCAGGTTCTAGTCCCACCAGGCCCAAGGTTGACTCAGCCTTCCATCCTTTATAAGGTAGGTAAAATGAGGACCCAGATTGTTGGGGGCAATAAGTTGACTTTGTATATAAATATACAAATAGAATGAAGACTATTGCTAACATAGTGTAAGCCGCCCTGAGTCTTTGGAGAAGGGCGGGATATAAATGTAAATTTAAAAAAAATAGAATAGAATAGAATAGAATAGAATAGAATAGAATAGAATAGAATTTTTATTGGCCAAGTGTGAATGGACACACAAGGAATTTGTCTTGGTGCATATGCTCTCAGTGTACATAAAAGATTTGAGTACTCTTCTACTAAAATATCTCTGGACCTTCTCTAATGTATTGATGTCTGAAATACAGTGAGTGTCCCAGGCAGGTGACCAGTATTCAAATATAGGTCTAACAAAAGTTTTGTATGCCCTAGTTTGAAGTATAGCATTACCAGAGAGAAAACTTTGTAAAATAAGATTGACAACTCCTAATGCCTTTTTTGCAATGATGTTACAATGAGCTTTGGGGCTTAGATCTTTTGAAATGAGTGCTCCTACGTCCTTGACAGAGCGTGGGTCAACTTTTAGATCATTTCCAGCCAGCAAATATTTGAAGTTCTTATTTTTATTACCAATGTGCAGGACTGAGCATTTGTTAGCAGAGATTTGAAGTTGCCAATTGTTTGACCATTCAGATATATAGTCTAGGTCATTTTGAAGGGTAATAGAGTTGTCTGTGGTGTTGAATAGTTTAACAACATCAGCAAAGAGGATACAGCTGCTTATATTTTGATCACAAAGATCATTGATATAAAGCAGAAAGAGTGTTGGACCTAGAATGCTGCCTTGGGGAACACTACTGTTATCAGGTGCAGGATTTGATAGGGCACTGCCTATTTTGACCACTTGTTGCCTGTTTGACAGGAATGCAGCTATCCAATTATGCAGAGGTACAGAAATGCCATAAGATTTTAGTTTTAGAAGTAGCTTGTCATGCACTACTGAATCAAAGGCTTTACAGAAATCTATGTAAATTGCATCTATTGCTTTGCCCTGGTTGAGTTGAGAGGTCCAAATGTTTGTGCAGTGTATGAGTTGCAGATTACATGACAATTTTTTCCTGAAACCAAATTGTTTATTAGAGAGTAGGTTATTTGTCGCTAAGCAAAGGGTGATGGATTGGTTTATGATGGATTCCACGTGATGCAGCAAAGAGAGATTGGTCTGTAATTCTCAACAAGGCCAGGGTCACCTTTTTTGAAGATAGGTATGACTGTTGCTAATGACCATATATCAGGCAAGGAGCTCATTCTAAAAGATACTTCATAGATGGTGCTTAGAGATATGAAGCTATTTC